>NC_051847.1:221086208-221190835 GCF_002237135.1 Teleopsis dalmanni
TATGTGTATATAAAACGAGAAACAAACTAAAACACAATAATACACAAATAATACACAAATAATATTAAAATCGTAATGGGAAATGAAAACAAACAATAATTGGCAACCATTTTCATTTTTGATTGTCTACGCGCGAGTGCATTTGCAACAATCAACACAACAATAATTTTTCCCCTTGTGAACACATTAAAATAGCAACGAAACAAAAGCAGCAAAAACAATAAAAAACAAAAAACAAAAAAATAAGAATTTTAGTGAAAATGAGCTCAATAACCGAAAACCACTAATGGAATTAAAATCGAAGAACAGCCACCACAAAAGCTGCAAGCGCTAATAAATGAGTTTCGAATGCACCCACACAAAACACAAAGCACACTTCGCTGGGCTTAGCTAAACGACACAGCGAAGCGGAGGAAATGCTAAGTGACATGACTTGAAGTGACGCCATTACTGCAATGCGCCATTTTAATTTTTCACTTAAATTAATTTTTATTTGTTTCTAAATGTGTGCTAATACATTTCGTAATGTTGTTATAATTTAATTTCCCTAATGTGCTGCGGTGTTTGGCACCGCACCGCACCGTTTGAGAAACGAACAACATTTCACGAATAAAATAAAGTACGGGAATGTCAGTGTAACCAAAATTCTTATACTTTCATATCTGTATGTTAATAATAATATATGTATATTATAAATAAACACGCTTCAAGCTGAAGCACATAAAAACAGACTTGAAGTTCACTGCAACACAAAAGCTTCATCACTCCTTCAAACAGACGTCCTCGTAAGACGGCTTAAGAGAACCAAATCGTCTGATTTAATTAATAAATTAAATATTAAATCAATCTACTAATAATATTAGTAATAAGATTATAGTCGGACTACTTTAAGTCCCCGATTTACAAATACTACCTAATAAGTTCTTTATTTGTAACTATGTTAGGTGCAATAGAATTAATAATAAAAAAAAAATATTTTAAATAAAAATAAGCAATGAAGGTAATGCGTGATACTTCCAATCTCAGCAAAAAAAATGTTGAAAATGCTTTCAACAACTATTTGGTTCCATTAATAGAATCAGCGAGTCCAACACATTTTTATTTGTCATAGAAGCTGGAGTACCTTAAGGCAACATTATGCGACTAATACTTTAGCCCTTGAATACAGTAGATTTTTCACTTGCTTAAGGAGTTATGATAGCCAGATTTTTAGATAATACAGTAGTCTTATTTATTGATAGTAGCCCAAGCCAAGCATTTGCAAAACTAAAGACATAAGTTGACAATATCTTTTTATGGATGAAAGATGGCTAATCAAACCAAATCAATACAAGTGCGTTTAAGTCACATTAACTACTTGATAATCTAACTAACCAGCTAAATATCTCATTAGATTTCATACAATTACTGTACAGATAAAATACTGAAGAATTCATTTGCATAATAAATTAACCTGCATAGCTAACATTTCCAACAAAAATAAATTTTTGAGCTCAAACCACGAAACATATTTTGGTTCCTCAGACAGAACATCTCATTGATATTAGAACACCAGCCTCTGATCTATATAAGTGTACTGAAACCTATATGGAATTATGGATCACAGCTGTGGGGTGAAGCTACACAAACAGCTTCAAGTATTAGCAATCAAAGTAGAAGCGTTTAAGATTGCAAAGAAATATGCAAACCGTATTTATAATCATTCAAACCCCCTTGCAGTGGACCTGATATCACCTTCGAAGACCTTCATAAGATTAAGATCAAAAACGCACACGAAAATGTGTATGGGAGTGTCACTGTACAATGAATTATAAGAATCATTTGTTGAAGTTAAAACAATTATTTGTTTTATTCAATTTCATCGAATACTGGATTCACACGAGTTACTTGTTTGTATTTTTATCTGTCATGTTTGTAATTCTAGCTGTCATTTGTTGTTGCTTTCAATGCATAATGACAATTTTTTGACAGTTGAAATTACAAACAAAACTCTCGCGTAAATCCAGCATAAAATACAATCTCGAATACAATTTGTGTATAATTAATTACACAGTACTTGGGTTGACCAAGAAGATGGTGAATTGATGTCACAAAAGAGGACATAAAAAAGTTGAATGTCTGGAACTATACTGAAAATGTAACTCACATATTTTATATTACCTGTCCGATGTTTTAAAATAAGTGTTTGTTTATACTAAAAAAAATAAAATACTGTTACTTGTTTATTGTTAACTCAATCAAGTAATAATAAATAAATACACTTTATATTTCCTTACAATACTAAGTAAGTTTACTTCACATTATTTATTAGAAAGCAATTGCATTTGTTGGACCACATCATTCTGTAAAGTTTCCATTTATCTATCAAAACGGCAGAGTTGGAGAGTCTCTGTATTATTTTTTTTATGAGAATATGCGAAGCTGTTTCTTTTGTACTTTAAAACCATCTTGCAGAAGACCTATGCTCTGGAATTCTACTCTAATTTATATCAGTCAAATTTTATTACCATGCAATTTCATTGTTTTCAATTAGTCTTATTATTGTTAGACTTCGCTTGAGGTTAGCTAACAAAATTTTTATTAATTTTATATTGCACTCAACAAAAAGCTTAACCGCAGAAATGCAGTAAATGTCAAAATGTCGTCACAGGATTGTGGAAAATTATAATAAGTGTTAATGAGTTTAACAAACTACAGCGCAACCAAACAGTCTTTAACTGGATTAAAATGGATTTGCATTCTAAAGTAGACTTCTCTTTGCACTTCGTCAAATGGTTTGTGCTGAACCAAAGTGCTTGTTACCAATCTCTCGTTTTAGTACTTCAGTGGATCGAAGGAATACGTCAATTTGCATATAAACAAAAAACCGCAACTTATATTGGCAAGACGACATAACAGTGTTGCCAACATAGTTCGTATATTTTGCGTACATAACAAAAGATATAAATTGGTTTTATATGACTTAGGTCTTTTCTGGTTCAGCTGCAAATTAACTGAGTGTTATGCCATAAACTTCTTCGGGGTTCATATTAATCCTGGTGCAATCTTCCATTTCACATCAATTGAGTTTCTTCTCGAAGATATATTGCACTTTTTACTTTTTATCTTTGGAACTGAAACCACAAACTCATATTTCATGTCGTTTATGTTGACAAGTTTGGTTATCTGTGAGGTGGTTTGCTCTGCAGAATAAACTGTGCTTTTTGGAAGGGCGTAATAACATTGTTGTATTGTATATGGTATATATAGCAGTGATCAGTAATTGGTTTAGCATTTATCTAACAAGTTAGCATAAGACATTCATTATAGTAAATGCCATTTGTCTATCTTAGTCTTCTACAGCCTCTACGTACGTGATTGTATCTGTGCTTAATTAAGTGCGATTGTAATAAACTCATGTTATTTTATCATTTTTATTTTAATTGTGAATTTTTTCTAAATAATAAATGTATTTGCAGTTGCAGTTTTTAAATGCAAATTTACTATAATAAGTGCAGTACTTAAATATTACTTTTCATAAGTCATAAGTACAATCAATTATATTTTTACACTCGAAATGAAGCAATCTTGATTGCTGGCAATCTCTGTCTTGCTTCATCCCACCTGACTTTCACTTCAATGCATAATGAGTGATTTATGGACATGCAATAAACATATAAAGAATTCCTTTGCTTCAAAGTTGATATACGATTTCCATTTAAAAATTTGAGAGTTTGACAATGAAAACTAACTCAGGATAATATTTCGGAAAAACAAGTAACTTTCTCAAACCCATATTAATATTAAATTATGCTTTTGGTAGCGAGCTAGTCTAAATTAATCTTAAATTGTCTTAAAATACTAAATTTGTTAATGAACACGAATTTAGTATATTTTTTTAATAATAAATTTAATATACATATATTATTATTTGAACCCCTTACCTACTAAGGTTAAGTTTCGTTGGTGTTGGCTTGTCTCACATATTTTGTGAGACAACGATTCTGCTTAGAGTGGACTTATTGTCCTCCAGGCATTCATAAATAATATGCTCAGACGTTTCAACATAAACTTTATGGAAATGCTTTTATTGGTCTCTGATTCGTCAAATTTATTGTGATAGCCCCTCAACCTTCTCGGTGCCATCTGCCTACTTGAGAGCGTATGAGAAGGGTTGATAGTTCTTTTAGCTTATCTTTGAGCTCTTATTAGAAGTTTATAGTACTTGCATTTTTTCACTCGCATGTGCCAACTCGCAAGACTATGTATTCATTAAAAACCTACCTATGGGATAAGGGTTAGA
Organism: Teleopsis dalmanni; assembly: GCF_002237135.1. Lineage (NCBI taxonomy): Eukaryota > Metazoa > Arthropoda > Insecta > Diptera > Diopsidae > Teleopsis > Teleopsis dalmanni. Next base: position 221,090,491 of record NC_051847.1, read on the forward strand.
ATATTCTTGAGGTAAGGTGAGTTTGTCATAAGAGGCGACTAATAGCCATTTCATTTGCGGCATATGACAAGAGGTGTGTATCTGCTATTACGGAATCCAAGTAAACACAATATTAGTTGTCCCGGACACTGGTTTCGCTCCATATGAGAGTATCGTAGTGTCTTAATACCTAAAGTTAAACAGGAAGAGTGTTGTCTTTCAATTGATATGGAATTGTATTTTCTCAATCGGAGGCTGTGACCTAAAGAATTATAAAAGCTTAGATGGGTCTCTAAAGCTACTAAAGAAATTTAATTTAATTAGTACATCGTATCTGTAGATTATATTCGCAAGGACAGAGGCCAAAATTCAACTAGAATCGTTGCGCCAATAATGATGACGACGATATTCTCAAGGCGTCTAGTAACTTCTTTTGGATACACCACTTCATCTCTTAATGATAAGCAGTGATGTCTGAAGGGTATTACGGTTGTAATGTAGTTGTAGTATCTTCAACGAGTGCTTATGTTTCAATTACAAAAATTTATCTTAAATATTGTTATAATACTTATAACATTTTATTTGACTGTCAGTTATGCATTTTCAACAAATATATTCATCTATAAATGACCGATTTTATTATTTTTATTATTAGGTTGAGTTCTGAGTCAACAATCAATTAGTACATTTTAATCATAATTAAAAGCAGTTTAGCTGACATCATACTGACTAATGCACTTTTAAACAAAATTCTATAAAATTTTTTCTGAATTATAAAATCAAACAACTTGCAGATAAATATTTGATGTATAATGAAGCAGAAACATTCAGAAACTTTTACTTTGTATTTTCCCCAAACAATCTGTAATTTGTAATTTGTTTACTTCAAGTTGTCTTCCTTTGAGTTCTGCATTCAAAATTGCCCTGAAATATTTCAAAATTAAGCAAATTAGCAAATTAGCCAATTAATAAATAAAAATGAATTATGCACAATTCACTTCGTAATTAGACATGCCTCATAAAATTTACTCATACATACCTCAATAATTATTGTCAATACCGTGCATAAAGATCTGCGACATTAAGGTCTAGAATAATTCTATTTTAGTTCCTGGGAACGCGGGTGAGGGACACGGCTCCGGAACAGAGTACTACCAAATACCAAAATAACAAGCAACAAATATAGATTTTATGTAAATATTTAAATATTATATTTACTCATAGTAATGAGCTTCAATATAAATAAGTAAGTAAATATTTAAGTATAGAAACACAAAAACAAAAAGCACAGAAGACCACATTTAATGAACGAATTACACCAGTGAAAAAATTTTATTGTATGAGAAAAATCCATTATTATATTATTGAAGATAATGAATGAAATGATTTTTGAAATAATTAAAAATTAATTTTTGTATAAAATATTATCTGAGAAATTTTTTTTTATTAATAATCTGAGAAATATTAGAAATGGAATCTTCTGGATGCTAGGGGAGGAATGATTAGCATATACTATAGAAAAAATCTATCTCATATAAAGGCAATTTTTCCCAAAAAGATGGCACAAGAAAACTTAACAAAGAAAATCATAAATACGCTTACATTTCTCATTCCGTCAGGTCAACATTTTGGGGTGTTCCTGGGAGCGAATACGTAAGGCAACGTGTGTGATTGTATATAACATGGAAATTGCCTGCACAATTCTTGGCTTCCTTAATCCAAGTTGTAGCATAACCTTCACATGGTATCCCTGAATAGTTATTCTACGGGTCACATGGCCTCCAGTAGAGACAGGATCACATAAGCTTAACAGTAGCTTTAACAGTAGCATTCATGAAGTGATTGAGCTTTTATTGTATCACAGCCCGGCTTCCTCCAGACAAGCAGCTAAGTCCTCATAAGATTTTTTTTTATGGATTGGCAAGCCTGGACTTAATAAAACATCTAATGTTTGTCTATTGTTTGTCATTGAAGCCAAATGAAGACACAGTAAGTTTCAGTGGCGGATACTACTAGAGCTGGTACGTCTGGAAAGTCTCAGAACGGTAACACACGAAGTTTCAGGCCTATTTAAGTTGACATTTATTGTTCTGTACTGTGATTTAAATATTAATTTTTATAATTAATTGAAAAATACATTAAAATAAAAGTAACTGTCAGAAAAACCGCACAGACATATTAAAGGGTATATCTCTTGATGCATAAGCAAAAGAACTACCATCTTGGTAGCTTATATCGGATATAGATATGATTTTCTCTGAGGTAATACTCTGATTTTATGGAGGGACACAATAGATCCGTAGTTCACAGTCTAAAATCTCCAACAAAACAATGAAGCCCGATATAGAGTCACATTTCTTCTACTAACACCCTTGCTGTTCCCACGAGAATAACTTGAAGTAGTAATTAAGCCTTCAAAACTATTTCAAATCATTCCTTTAGGTGATTTTGTTTTAATTTGTTTGCATAATCGTCAGTGCTAAATGCTGGCTTCTTCTACGAAATACTGACGAGGTTTTCTATTCCTTCAAAGCAGAAGTTCGTTATTCGTTAGTCCGGCATGTCTTTTATGACCACACTTTGGTGATTCTACGTTTTGACGTTATTTCGTAGGCGTTGAAGGAGTGTGTAATTATTAACTAACAAAATTCAGCAGGTGTAATGCGTAATGTAATGGCATTAGTCTCAGCTGTGCCAGTCGAAAGCGCTTAAGATCATTAGTCGCAGTACTCGCCTAAGTATTTACATATTTGCCTCTGCCTAGTAGGCAGAGGCACATACCCATACCTCGTTCCCGTAGCAGTACATTAACGCATATTAGGTATGTTTGTATAGACGAGTACGAGGCCAGTATTTGCTTATCGCACAAAAACAATTATTTGTCACACTAAATTTGTTTCAATTCATTTGTTTAAATTACATTCGCTTTACCATCTCGGCAGTGTAATTATTTCATTTATAGTTGAACAAATTTGTGTCTCATTAGTTCGTTCGCTCCGCGTCTACGTCCACGTCCACGTTCACTACTACGTCTACGTCTGCTGCGTGCAGCGTGCAACGTTCTTCGGATGTTTGATTGTTGATGGTTTGGCTCACTCCTTTTTTGTGCTGCTATTTTTTGTGCTGATATTTAATGAGATTTCAGCTATTTTTGGTAAATTTCCAAAAAATAATTATCATTTCCCTTTGAACACATGTAATCGTGGGCATGTAAAACGCTCCACGCGCAGATTGCAGTACGGTAGCGCATATGTCTCAATGTTCAGTACGTGGTGCGAGTATGCGTAGACGTCACAATCGTTTGACAGTCGCCATGCTTGAATAAAATAAAGATTTGCACCCCAGATTTTCTGTCATTTATACCTCAGCTCCTGCCTCTGCCCTTGTGCACCTATTTGCATTATCTCGTTTATGTGTAGACTCACTTGTGCACATTATGTAAATATTATGTGGATATTAATATATTATTTTCTCTTCACGAAAGCCGAGTGCTTAATTTAATTCAATCACTTTAATTTATTTCTTTCCTCTATCAACATTATCGTCATCATCACCGCCATCTTCATAAGCATCATCATCACTATGCACGGTAGGAATTGTGTGAGCGGTAGAAACAAGTACATTAACGACTATAATTCTGTTGGTAATGAGTTGTAACAGTGACATTTGTTAAATGCAAATATTATGAATGATGAAATTTCAAGGAATTTCATTTGAGGTAATCACATTTAAGTTTCACCTATTAATATAGAGAAGACATCCGAAATTTTGAGTCTCACGATTATGAAGTGCATTAAATAAGTTCATTGAATGGCGTATAAGAAGCCATAAGTATTCGTTTGTGACGAATAATTTAAATTTGTTGTATTATTTCTTTCAATTATTACATTTTCTAAATTGGAAATTTATGGGTTGCTCAATTTTTGACATGCACTTGATATATCCACTGTGGTTTCATTAATCAGTTAAACACTATCAGCTATTTCCATGAGAATTTATATATTCATTCGTCATGTTTACTAGAACTTACCAATGCATCATAAGAAGGTGAACTAGATAGTCTAAGTCTTATATTCACTCGAAATAGTTGGAAACGCTATTTCCATGTGAATTCATTTATTCATTCACCATGTTTAGTAGAACTTACTATTCGAGTTGATATCTGTCCTTTCTAGTTCACCTTTTTATGATGCATTGGTTTGATGTAGGCCTTTTCTATGTCTTATAATCACTCGAAATAGTTGGAAACGCTATTTCCATTCATTCACCATTTAGTAGAACTTAGTGTTCCAGTTAATCTCTGTCCTATCTAGGTTATCTTGTTGTGATTCATGGCCTTACCTAATTCTTATATTCACTCGAACATAGGATGGCATAGGATGGTACCAACTTGTTTACTACTGCATTATATAAAGTTACTTCATGCAGTAGTTTTCAAATTATACTGATAAACTTCAATTTTGGAGATAGTTTCAATAATTAATTGTAAAATTATGAAATTATTTTGTGACCGTCTTTTTAAGATTTATATTAATCTAAAAAATTTCAAAAATGATGAAGTAAGTAGTTTTCTTATTGCAATAACTTTTAGCTTTGTGTTTTATTATTGAAAAAAATCATAAAAGATCCGTTCACAAACTCACCTGCCTCATTTTATACTTCATCTACAATTTATTGTGAATCGCCACTAGTAAAACACGTGAGTAGAAGTTCTTGAGATTATGATTTTTGTATAAAATTGTAGCATATGCTCAAGCGCCACATAAAAATTTCTGCTTTTAGTTTCTGCACAAACCTCACGCACAAGAACGTATGAAGGAAGAAGATCGTATTTAGAAGCCATTAATATCGTATTATTGTACTATTATACAAAGACCGTAATTCTGGTCGTGACACCACAGATGGTATAAGGAATATGGTTTTTGAACAAACTAACATGAATGGAAGGTGTCTTTACTATAAATAACTTATAGCAGTAATGTTCGAACTGTATTAGGAACAACGGTTGATACAATAACTTTCAAAGGTGCGTGAAGTGCTGATCTAAACCACAATTCCAGGATTGAAATACTAAGCACGTAATTGCTTTTCGAATAAATTTCGATTTTATTTTGTCTTTAATTTAAATTTATATCATAAGTTTTGTACGTACTCGTATATGAAAAACGTGTGTACCGCCTTTTGCGATTGTTATCTTTAATTCTTAAATAAAGAAAATATTTCGATATAGTCGATTACGATGTATATTATTATACTGTATATTATTACAAACTGTATATTATTATTTGAAGAAATAAGTTCTAGCATGTCTAAATCTATTAAACTAGGGTATGATAAGACAAATTTTCTAGTTTTAGCTACTGCGATTGCTATAGTAAAGCGCTGCACTAGGCACGATTGCGCCATTGTGACTCATCGTATTGTGTTGCTGCATTGTCTAAGTAAAAAAATTGTTTCCCTCGCAAAGGTGGGCGATTCTTAGTTATAATGACTTTGCATCCAGTGTTGAAATTTACGTTAGCTATTATGCGACCCTTTTATAGCTAGATAATCACATATATGCCCATTGTATCCCAACAAACAACAGTCAAGATTTTCCTGGCTGACAATATAATCTTCATATTCCTCTGAGATCTTTCTCCTATTTAATCTACCGATTTGGTTATTTGTTGGACTTCAAATAATCAAATTATAGTTGACCCGCATTAGTTGCAGTTGAATTTAAATTTTAGAATTGTTTACTGTAGATACGTATTGATTATTGCTTCTAATGCTTACGTTTATAGTTCTCAATTATAATTATAATAATAAATAAAAAATTAAAAAATAATAAAATAAGTAATAAATGTGAGTAAACTAAAAATATAAGAAGCACTTTTATTGACGAAGATACCAGTGATATGGTAAACATATTTATTAAAAACAAACTTATAATGTACTTCTGCCCCTCTTAATATAGAGCCATTCTCAGCCCATCATTTTCCAGAAAAACCCATAAAAATATTTTTGTTAAGACGTAGCAAAAGCGCGCCACTAATTGGACAATAAAAATCAGTATTACTGCAAGACAATAATGCCTGGAATATGAATGTTTGATGCAAATACCTTCTCCAAATGGCTATACAGGCTTCATACAAGTATTTACCAGATTCCTTGCAGTGCTAAGTAATATTCATGACTTTTATGTGGATATGGGAATATTTGATGAGACCATCGGAGGAGGAAAATGCGTAGTGCAAATCAAGTATGCAACGATTGTTTGTTGGGAAACGGAATTGGGGTAATTCCTTAACTGATAATGGTTAACAAATGGTTTATTATAAAAAACAATTATAATGAAATAAAAATTTAAGTAATGCAAAACAATTTGTAAAATGTTTAAAAAAATGTCTTAATAATAACTTTTACTTACATATGAACAAGTACTTCCATATTTAATAACTTCTATACAAGATTATAAACAGGTCCTTAACAAATAACTAATCGGAAGAATACAATAAGTTTTAATGGTTAAACTCAATTATTTTCATTAAAATTGATTACTTTCTATTATGTATATCTATATTTACCAAATCAGTAAACATAGATACATAGATCTGTAAACACTATTCCACGAAACGATTCATATTCAGATAAAACTGAAAAGAATATATTGGGTTAAACAGAATGTAGCTGCTAAGTATAAGCTGTTGGATAATGCAAGATCGAGATTCTAGATAATAGAGATATGGAAACTACAGGTCGGAAAAGGCCGAACCAAGGCACAATTGAGTTAAGATTAAAATGTTGGGTAGTGGAAGTTTCATTCACCTATAAATAAAGATGGAATTTACAGATTAAAAAAATTTGAACAGGATTAATCAAAAAATAGTAGCTCAAGCTCAAGATTGTGTTTAATACAGATGGGAGTTACGGGTCGGAAATTTTTTTAACAAGTTTATTTCTACAATGATGATGATTGATGGTGAAACTTTATGGAACTTGAATATAAATAAATTTTCTTTTCATTAATTTATCTTATTGTAAGATCTAATCTCATTTCCTCAAAGAAATAATTCTCTTCAAATTTGCAACCCATCTATGAAATTATCTATAAATGTAAAGTGTTGGATTTTTTTTTATTTCCAAGTCAAAACTTTAGCTAAAATTGTTTAAATTTCGATTCTAATATATTTTGAGAAAAAATTATATAGCACAAACTGATCACTTATCGATCGTTTAGGTTATTTTCTGCTCACATACGAATTGCGAATGCCTAATATAATTGCCTAATATGTTTTCAAATTGCTGTTTCCCCTTCCTCCTCAAAATAAATTGAATTGCAATGGAAATCGAACTTTTTAAATGCATTCAATCAAAATAAATAAAAACCAAAGTAACGAGTAACGAGTAACGAAATCAATCAAACAAAAGCTATTAACTTCGAAAACGACGCCATTTAAATCGCCATTTATTATTTTTATTATTGAAGATATTTGTTGCTGTCGTCGTTATCATCTCTGTTATTGTTGCTGTTGTTGCTTTTTATAGTTTTTGCTTACTGCCATTTTGAGGCCTGAAGCTTGGGGCATATTGAAGAGGTGCTATTGAGTTTTTGTTTGGTAAATCATTTCCGACATGTCGAATGATGCAACAACACGTACGTAACGTAATTCGCATAAACGTTTATATGAAATTGAAATTGGATTTTAAGATATGGTATCAACAGCAAATTCGAAAAAAGTAAAGGAAAACAAAAACAACACCAAATTAAACCACAAACTAAACAAAATGCTAAAAGAGAAAAAAGTTTTAAAGATTGAAAAAATTAAAATGGGAAAGCAATTGAGTCGCAATTTGGTATAAATTACTTGTGAATGGCATGAACAAAAGTTATAAAGATTCTTCATAGGGTTACCATCCCTTCGTGACTAGTTTATAAATATGCCACAGATAATTTATATATATTGTAGATATCTAAGAATTCGAAAGGTTTCTTCAAATGAGCGCAGTGCAGACGCGGCTTGCAGATACTTTGTACTAGAGTAAGCTTTAATAATGTTTATAATCTTATACCTATAAGATTATGGTATGTCTTATGCGAATGCCTTTGTTATAATCCTACAAACTATAGCACCTAAACCAATTCAAATTGCTTCAATTGATCTACCATTCCTGCTCCTAATTTTTTTGGTTGCGGAGGTCGAATACGGTTATCGTATTACCATTTGTATGGTATTGATCAAGGATCCTTATATTACGTCACACTATTTCTATACTATTTTAGTTGCAGGAAGTCGTTATCTTATTAGAATTTCAATTGAAGACTAGTTTTTATCTTGTAAAATACTTAAATAGAAAATTTTCATTCGCAGTGATTAGTTGGACCGGACCATAGGTATCTTATATAGTTCGATGATTCCTTCAGTATGAATATGAATCGATAAGTTTTGTCTAAATCTTTACGAATATAGGCCAGATTATATTCACTTACAATAATGGTTGAGCAATTATGCTGCCGTAAACTCAGGCGCACATTGAAAAATACACAGGACTGCTTCTAATATATCCGAAGTGCCTTTATTCTGACTAAACGCTGAAATAATGTCACCATAAAGACTTGTCTGAAAAATTAAGAACCATGACTTGTATTTTAATGTTATTGCTTCTTTCGTAGTAAATGCAAGTTCAAGTGTATCAATCTTGTTTATTATTTAATATTTAACTACGAAAAGTGATAGTGAAAACTTACTACCATTTGTTGGAGTAGTCGTCTGTGTACCTATGAATATCTCTTTAAGAATAGGAATTAACGGGGTATCAGCTCCCAACGGCGCGGAGCACTGCGATCATGGCTGATCTTTTGAGCTGGAATATCTCTTTAAGTTTTGCTCCATTATTTTAAATAAGGTACAGTATATCATCCAAAAGATTTGCAAATTTATTTATTTTTTAATATGTTGGCAACTCTGACATTGATTTTATAAACAAGACAATAATATAGAAACCATTGCAAGAAAAAATTTAATTTAACAATTTTAATGGCAAATCAAGTTAAAACGTTCAACCATGAAGTAAAAAATAAAAAACCTGAGAATGACGATTGAACGATTTTACTCATGAATTATAGAGTTTCATGCCTATAAGCGCAACAACAACAACAACAACAACAACAACAGAAACAACATCAAATAAATATAAATTCATATAAAATTTGCATTACACGCTTCGCAATGAGCACGTTTCATATTAAGAATAAGAAAATCATCAACTCCATTAACAAAAACAACAACAACAGTGACAACAGTGAACAGTAACAGTGTGAGCCAAACTGCCAAGCAGACCAGTAACCGACCAGTCAAAGACTCATTGCAATTGCCTTGGAAAAACGTTTTGGCCAGCTTCAATTGGCCAAAATGAATAACATTTGCGAAGCCATCCGCAAAGACCATCATTTGAGGCGGTGAACGACTTGATTCTCAAACATGAAAGACCGTAGCAAATCTAAAGGCTCTTCATAGTTAATTGGCAAACTTAATGAAAAACTATGGAAAAATAAATATTCTTTTATATAAGAAAAAAAATTAACTTAATTCCTATAGTAACTGGAACCAAGTTGAATACTTTTAAGTGCTTCAGATAATTTTCGACTAAGAACTGTGAACTATTCCAAATAGTATGGATTTCAAGATCTATTTAGATTGGGTTCTTAAAATGACCTCACATATCCATTTAGTTTCTCTAAGGATAACTTTGTTATTTTACTGATGATCTATATACAGTATAGGTAAAGTGAAAGGATGATCGAAGTCTTTCCAAATAACTAAGGAAGTCGTTTTGATTCTAGATTCCTTAAAATTGTGGTTAGCAAGGAAAATAGACAGGTAAAGACGATGTATCTATTATACGAGTACAAGATCGAAATCATATATGAATATATAATATTTATCGTGATGTTATCAAAGACAGTATTTTTCTTTTTGGTTCAGATAGAGATTATGCCATAGCACATTTCGTATGTATTTACTTTGCGGTGTTCAAATTTAGACTCAAAATCACGGAAAATATATAGAAACGGCCAATATACAGATTAATTTTATTAATTGAACAACTTTTATTTGTAGTCATTATTGACAAATAGATGGCGCTATGCTTACTGGCTTAACAGATTAAAGACACTGTTGTTGTAAGCACAATGATATAAATGAACCAATTTGTGGTACCTTTGGTGTGTAGAAGAAGTTACCATTGTGCAAATAATGTGAAAGAAGGGATTTGGTCACAACCCGAAAGTATGAATACAGAATATTTGACGAACACTTTACCTTAAGTCGATAAAATTTAAGACCTGAAATCTCTTCGAATTTTATTACTTGTATGCGAAATGTGTATCAATGCATGTCCTTAGAAACTAATATAAAAATATATGTTCGAATATAGTTAATAGAGATGGATGGATCCAAGCGACAACTAAATGTTTGGTTGATTCTTTTAGCGAAAAAGCTTGAAGTTCTTTATGTCATATAAATCAGCCTTTTTTTACTCAATGTAGATATGATATCAAAGTTATATATATCTTCATACTTTTTATAATAACAATCAGTCTTCTTAAAATAGATTTAATGATACATCCGTGTTATCCACCGGCGATAGCGATTAAAAGAGTTTCATAGATTGAGTAAAAATGTTGGATTTATTAAGTTTTATTTAAGGCAAATCACAGTCACTATAAATATTATCCTGTGAAATATAGTGGAATACTTAATAAAAAAAAATAACTTATATCATTACTTACTTACTTACTAGTATTATAATAAACTTCATAAACTCATTCACAGCCACTTTAAAATTCCTCCGTTGCCCACGTTTGTTAAAAAGCCATGTAATAAATAATGAGAATATATGAAGCCAATTATGAAAGCAATTTAAGACGCTGTCTTGCCTTTTGTTAATATGATAATTTATCTGTTTAAATTATTATTCATGACAATTTTAATAAAACCTACACAAATTATTGACTAATTTCTCATCATAATCATAATCACTGTCAGTAAGGCAATCTACTCATCTTCATACCGTGACAAAAATGTAAGTATTTGACATGCTTACATGCATATATGACAGACAGCTCCCATCAACAATCAACAAAATGGAAACGGTATCCAAACCTCGATGATAAACTGAGCATTTCGTATCCACAAAGCAGAAGATGAAGAATGACAAGAAACCCAATTCCATACAAATCCATACAATTCAGCTATTGTCTATCTATGAATGGTTAACTTCTTTAATGGCTTGGCTTCCATGATTTAAAACGGATGTGAATTGTAAAATGTAATCGCCTGGCTCCGAAAGCCATATTTTTCAATATTCAGTTGAGAAAATAATTTTTTTTTATAATTTCTAACTAATTTGTCTTAAATGCATAAAATTATTAATGTTTTTATAAGTTTTCGGATTTTGTCATTTGGTGTTGAATTCTAATATGAATTTTGGATTAGTAATTTATTAATTTGTTCATCTTAAGATATAGAGAATGGTGTCAATAATTTGTTATTTCACATTCATGACATGTCAAAACAAGCAGAGATTTCTTATAAATCAAAATAAAATATAATAAAATTTTTAAATTCTCTATATGTGAGGCGAAGATAGTTAAGTGTGAATAATAAAAATAACTATAAAATTTAAAATAGAGAAAAAATAATTAGTCAATGGAAGAATGAGAGTATAAGTGATAATTTGAATTTATTTTATTTAAATTTTTTATTAGGTATACATTATTAGGAATTAGTTAGATTATTCATTAAATATGATTTTTTATGGTGTGATACTATATACACATATCTCTAGTAACTGATATACCTGACTATCTAACCTAAGACATCGTAATCACTATTATCGGCATTGCGATTGGTGTCCGGTCTTGAACTTATTCACAAGTCCCTCCAGCAATTCTAATTACGAGCCCATATCAACCAATTGGTACTCGAAAGATTCAAGTAAGTTGATCAATGCCGTACTTCCAGCGCAAACATGATTTGCATCCTTCCGCTTATTGTGCAATCTTTCAAAAAAGGATTTCGGAGCAGTCTTCTCAACACTTACATGAGTCATGACATTTACTACTACTGGAATCTGCCGAGTTTAATTTTTGTAACTGCATCTGCTTTGAGGTACATCGCATATAATTCATGTATGTATGGTATATGGATACTTTCTTCCTCACATACAGTGTCAACAACAAATACCCGTAGAACTTTTCTCTCAAATGTGGATAAGTGAGCAGAGTACATTTTGCTAAACATCTAAATTTCGGATCCATATATGAGTGCTAGTTAGACCATTATTTTTCCAGAAGTAGCTAGAAAGTTATGGTGAGGTTTCTGGCCTTAATGAGCCTGTTAAAAGTGTACTAGGTTTTGTTGGATTTATTTGTCATACCGCACATTTCTTTATTTATTTAAGTATCCGCTGTCCCATAGTTAGAGACTAGACATGCTACAATTTATCCAAGTCAAGGCCTCGTATTTAGACTACTACTTATTAAAGACTACTACAAAAACGTATTCTAGTAACCTTGATAGTGTGACTAGGTACAGATGTTTTTATTGCACACAATACATCTATTTCGTATTTCCTTCGTTAATCTGTAGCCCCTTTTTTTATGCCACCTGCTCTATTTAATCGAAAGATTAGTGTAAAATTATTTCGGATCTTCGTTTGCATTTGCCTGGCTGAATTTGGTCCCTCTTGTTAAGATTCCAGATTCTCATTCATTGTATCTCATCCATAGATCGCACATATTTTATTGTATCTCAGAATCTTACCCTAAAGCGTCGATTGTTTTGGATAGCAATCCATCATATTCAGCCTACATATATTTGGAATGGTAAACTCTCTTATGACTTTGTTAAATTCTACCTTCTATATGCTATCATAGATAGTAGCTTATACAGATATTATTCATTATACCTATTCAACATATATCTGAATATAATATTCAGATATCATGTTTATATCATAAGTGGTAGAATGGAATATTGAATATCCGATAAGATACTTACACAATGATATTACTGCAATGTGTGTACATAATCATTTCCTAAAAGTAAAGATATCCTCTTACTATTCTAGAAGATCAATAATCTAATTTGTGTTCTATTTGTTTTAGTTTTCGGTTGTTTGTTTTGATGAGTTCTAACCGCCTTTATTTGTTTAAAAAACAATTTGTCATTTCGGCTCATTAGTTGCCAAACCTAAAATTATCTACCAGTCATTCGAACGAAAATGCTTCGGAAATAGTAAGAATACGACGAGTATAGAGAAATACAGAAGCTACGCATAATCCTTCACATTGAAACACCAAATGTTGCACCAATTGCCTTCATTATCTTCAACATCGATACATGGCACCAATTATTGTCAATTTCATGTCAAATTAAAAACCCAAAATTTTCAACATCTTACACTCCTCACAGTGTGTGGCTATTGGAACGAACTCGAATTATACGAAATGTGTCGATTTGTCGAAATGAAGGAGGACACAGAAATGTCACAACAAAAACGGAAGCCGGCAAAACGGCCAACGGCACGGGATACACAGGTTAAAGCGGTACAAACGGATAAAGTCGGCAAATCAAATCCCAATTAAAGGCCGGCAAACAAGCCTGAGACATTTATAGGCGCCATAATCAAATAAAATCAAATAAAACACAAATTGGCAGAAGCTTGAAAACATCATTAGGAGTCGAAGACTCTTCAACGGAACTTTCAAAAATTAATTAAAAAATATTATTATTTACAAAGTTTCTGTACATTTATACTCTTCTTGGATGTTATCCCATATCTCATACTGGCTTTTTAAGACTCAAGCTGCTATTTATTTGTTAAAATTACGAAATAAAATTCACAAAATGCAAGCGAATTAATTTGGTAACTGCAGAAGAGAAACAGTACCAGATATTCGTAATAAAATTACTTTCAATAATTTCGATTCAATTGAAATTGAAATTAAATTGACCACAAACTCATTTTGTATCTGCGTAGACTTTATAGCGAATATATACCGGACATATCGGACACTTTGTTGTGTCTGCCTATTTCGCTGCGTCTCAAGTTTGCAATTCTTTGTGCCTGCTATTCGCCGTATTTTGCGAAAATACAATAAAAGCCAAAGTGAAGAAAATCTATTTTTCCGGTAGGTGGAAAGTATTTAAAGCCACAGTGTGAGACTTCAACTTGATAAAACCAAGTCTTAGAAAAGATAATGAAACTTCCAGCCATTGGAGTCTTTGTAGTTTGAAAACTAAGTTCATCTAAGTCAAAGAGCATAGGCAATAATTTAGGAAGTAGATAGGTTAATGAAGGGGACTTTTGATTCCATAAACAGGATTAAGCAAACTGCAGTTATGAAAAGCAGTTATGGTTGAAGTAGCTGAATGCAAGTAATCGACTTATAATGAATGGTATTAAGGAGGCTAACAGCCCATGAGAGAAACTAATTCAATCGAAAGGTGCTAGATTAAAGAAAGGCGGGAGGTTGGTCATATTGTCAGTTGAAGTACCATTGGCCAAAATACAGTAGGCACTCGTCGATGCTACAGTGTAGAATATAGAATTGTAAAACTTCTTGAAGACAGGTTTTTGCTTATAGTTAGTGCGATTACGGAGGATTAAACTCTCACATCACATAGGGAATACATATAAAAACAAGGTATGAATAAGGTACTGATAGCAGATGAGCTTATGCTTACGAAAAGTCATTTTAAGTCGATGTGCTTGAAAGTGCAAAAAGAAAATAATCTTCAAGTTGTCAAAATACTAATTTATTTGACCAATTTTAAGTAGAAAAACAAGTGATGCACTACCAATTATTCTTTTGAAGTACTGAAATTCTGATTTATTCATGAAAGCATGTTTCAAATATATGAACATGTCTAATACCAACTTTATTCTCACACGCAGGTGATTCAAACCTGAGCTCAAATACATGCGATAATAAATAAACAACAACCAAAGTGTCAGTTAACAACACTGAAAAAAATTTTATAGAAATAATCCACATCTTTTCATTATTAAAAAAGTATTTATTTAAAGATAAAAGCATTAAGTGATATTATTGGACAGCTTATAGTAGAACTTTTGTATATATCTGTTTCACATATCGTATATCTTCCTTAATGTATTGATATATGAGAATTATTTAAAATCAGTCAAAAATATTGGAATAAATAAATATAATACAATGAATATATAATGAATATAGTAATATTAAAGGCAATATATCTTGTAAGGAAAATTATTTTTATTATATAAAATATTAAATTTTTTTTTTAATTTTAAAGAGAGTAAGCTAAGTCAACAACAAACTTTTTTCAATTTTTTTTAATAAAAATACAATTAAATACAATTTTGTGAAGAAACAAGGAAACTTACACTTCTGAAAACAATTTGATGACAAACAGTGTGGTGGCGCCTGTGACACAAGCTGCCTTTTAACACATGTTATCTAGAGTGTAACCCACATACTCGTAATCCGTAAATACATGAAACTCTAATCTGTAAGGTAGTATGCGGTCACATGTAGTACCCTACATTCCAAAGAGTCACGCTATGGTAATATAGATATGAACTTAATTATTTGAAATTTAATTATTATTTGTATTTAAAATATTTTATTCTTATTTAGTAGCTTTTTTAGCCAACCAAATTAGTACTAACTTTAATGATAATGATCAGATTTAGTAGTTTGGCAATGATTTTGCAAAGTAAGTGGAATAGGTGATACATATTCACACCTATTCGGTCTACATGATATTTAAATGCTGATATGATAATAATTAGTTTCAGTTAGTTGCATAAATCGATTTCCTTTAATGAAGGAATAGAAGTGATATATATTTTTGCTACAAATTTCATTGGTCCATTTTTATTGTAATGAATTTAATATTTATTCACTGAAATTGTAATAGTTGAATTTATCAAAAATTTTCTTTAAAGTATTCATTATCTATGCTAATTATAAAATAAAGATATTTTCTTATTAATACAGGATTTATGTCTTTAATGCTATGCCATGGTTAGGCCACTATAGAAAATGATCAAGGATAAATCTTAACTCCAAATTTCAGTATTCAAATAGTCTTTAGATAAATGTTCGTTGTATTTTGTCTTCTCTTGTTTTGAATACGCCATTATAGAAAATGATCGGGAATGTTCGTTAATCCTAATTTCACTTTTAATATATCTTTAGTATAAATATTCGTTATTTTTTCTCTTATGAAAAATCATCACTGTTTGCAAATAAAAATTGCAAAACATTACCCTAAGAAAAGATTTTGCTGGAATCTCTGATATACATAGAGATATCTCTATTGAATCCCTCAACTATTTTACTGTTACGGGGTGTATACTATTTGATAAAATAGATACTTACACTAATAACGGTTTAATTCGACTTATAAGAACTTAAAGAGAACATTTGTCGATATCAGTTTTGTAATACTTTAACATGAAAAAGAAGTTTCCTAATAAAAGATATTAATCTCCTAGTGGTGATCAAATGAGACTTACCCAGAAGAATAGCTAAAGGTCTAATTCTATTAATCGACAATTTAAAATTCACTGTTTGTAAATATTCTCATAATAATTACAAGTTCACAGCTTTGTTCTAAATAGAATAAAACAGCTTCCGATCTATATTCATATATAGATCATATATAATACTGAATTGAGCGTAGTGTTCATATGAAATTCAGTAATTCCAATTTTTTATTAATCTGTCTCATATCTGAACAACTTTACAAATGTAAAAACACATTTCGTTTACGATTTACTCTTCTTCTTCCAATTCAGATTGTGACCAGCAATTAATCAGTCTTTTTATATAAAAACAATAGAAAATACCAAAAGCCAACACCCAATCCATTCAAGCAACGTCAACATCATCAATCAGTAGCCATTTATGTACATTGTTAGCAGCAGTGAAGAGACGTTATTGTCTCCAATGAAGGCGCTGATGATGACCTATTCGGCGAGGCCTATGCGATATATTCGCGTGTGCCATCCGCATCGAAACAGCAATAGCAAGAAGAAGAAGAAATTAAAAAGCCTCAATTTGTCACATCCACAAATGACACTCACTGCTCTGCGAATTGCTGCTCCACGTAGTCGCTGCATGTCATTTCATGTTTCCACTGTGGTTCGAATCACTTTTAATTGCTTTGCAGTTTCGGTTTTAAACTAAGTTCAGACCGGCCTACTGCCTTGTTTATGTGTCGCCGTTGTTGGCGTTGTTGGAGTTGTTGGAGTTGCTCACTGGACCTGATATTGTCTATACTGTTGTTGTTGATATTGTCGTTGTTGTTGTTGCTGTTGACGTTGAAGTTGTTGGTGTGGTTAAGTGGTTATTTGTAATGTGAACAATTAAATTTCTGTTATTTTGTGACAAAGTCATCATTATCATCATCATTAATTTTATTACATTTTTATTTTATTTTATTTATTTTTTGCCCTTTTTTCTCTGGCAAGGAACACTGAGTGACTGAGTAAATGGTAAACTCGTAAATAAAGGATTAGCGAAATATTCAATTAACATACAAAATATATAATTCTTCCTCTTTCATGTGTGGCTTTTAAACCTGGTAATGTGCCATTATGTCGTGGAAGCTGTGCAGCGTTTGCGAATGTCGTTTTGCGTGGGTGTAATGTACTTTTGACAGTGGTTTGTACCAGAGTGTCCTGTCCTGCTTTATGTGTTTGTGCTTCCGTCACAGAACGTGAACAAATTCTACTTTATTTGTTATTCTATACAATTTTGTGAAAAACTTTCTTTGAGATTCGGTGAATGGTTTCCTTATGTAAATGTATTAATGGACGTTAATTGCTAATGGAGATATTTCTCTATGGAAAGGGCTACATGTTAAAAATTCAGTACAAATTGACTTATAGGCCAATTTTAGTAAAATCAAGTTAAAGGAAACAAGAAATTTAAAATATACTAGTATCAATAGTGACATATATTAATTACAAAATGACTGAGATATATCAATAATATTAAGAAAAGTTTCTAAACCGATAAATTTAGCTTAAAACCTGTATATTGTCACCTGTATATTGTCACTCGTATATTGTCATCCAGGTATTCAATAGTTTTCATAGGGCATTAATCTACCTCGCGATACAATAAAAAACTGCAAAAGATTTTAAAAGAAAAGATAAGATGTACTATAAATCTGAATAGAACACAAGTTTAATAAATTAGCGGGGCTCTATACTTATTTGACGGTCAATGGAAGAAAGAGAAAAAATATTATACTCCATAATCCATTACAGTCTATAATGGTTAATATCAAATAAAAAGAAATAATTAATTTAATAAAGCTGTTCGAGGCCAATGCTATAATTTTTCTAGGGTGGGACTGATTAGAATATTAATTTCTTTCTAATTTTTTTTATATTTCCAATATATATTTTAAAACAACATTTTTAAGAGTATAAAATGAGTTGTTCAACAAAATCATTATTCTTTTTCAGAATTTATTTCTCATCCATTTTCCGACGGGTAGATAGTACATATCTATTGTTGTCAACGTTTTGCACTATTTACTTCTTTGTTTAATATCGTGCTTTATGAATATTGTGATATATTCTCAAACTTATATGGACGTTAAACATCGAGCTTTTATTAGACACAGTAAGACCCGGCGAATAAGAAGGTTATCCGCCATAGTCACTGCAGATAAGATCTGACAAAATTATACTAAACTTATATTTCATTTATAATTTATTAATTCAAATTTTACTGTGTGAGATTTAAGTTTATTTAAAAGTTTAAATTATTTAATTTTCAGATGAAAACATTGTTTTGGGTACGCACTCCAATTGCATATGTTGGCTCATATGACTCAACTATGGCTATTAGCTCCAGTCCCAGCAGTGTCATTTTATTACTGAAGCTGTTAAGCTGATGGCGTTCTTATTGAGGTAAAACATTAATAATCGGTCTACATATGCTTATGGCAGGACTTTAGTAAGTACTTTGTGTTTTTTTCTTTTACCTAAAGAGGAAATCAGGTAACGGATTTCAACATATAGATAATAGTATGATTATTGATAACAACAATAATCTAACACGTTTCTAGAATACACATAAAATTTCATAGTCAAGAATCTAACATCGACGCTATGAGTATTTGTTATAAGCCTAAATCTTGTAAATAGAGAAGTT
Source organism: Teleopsis dalmanni (assembly GCF_002237135.1). NCBI lineage: Eukaryota > Metazoa > Arthropoda > Insecta > Diptera > Diopsidae > Teleopsis > Teleopsis dalmanni. Next base: position 221,109,680 of record NC_051847.1, read on the forward strand.
ATTATTTTCATAGAGTGATAGATAGAGATCTTAAAGAAGGGGTTCAGCTTTACTTATACCAACAATTTAATTGGATTTATTATGTTTATGATTTTACAGTATTTTCAATATTTTAAGACAAATAATGAAAAAAAAATGTTACAAAAGTTTTGTGATTATATTACGTAGATACTTATATAGAATGCCTAGCCTACTAATAAGATAATAATGAGATTAATGTATATTTAACAAAATTAAGTAGATAAAGATAAAGTAGATAAAGTGATAGTCTGAAATCATACTTAAGCTTAAATCACACTTAAGCTTATATCACACTTAAGCTAAAAACGCACATAGTTACCAGATCAAAAATAAAGAAAACTAAATTAACTATTAACTATTAAATGAAAAATAACATAAAATGTTAATTTTTTAACAATTTTTTTTATTATTAATCCATTCATAAAATATTATTAATAAGTTAATAATTTTTTGATTAGTTGAAGAAGTAATGGGCTTAACCAGCTCTACTTATACCAACAACTTAATTGGATTTATTATTTTTATGATTTTACAGCATTTATATTTCGACTAATGGTTAGAGAAAAGTATTTAATATATTTCAGCACATTTAAGACTTTGTAGTTAAAGAAATTAATTCGCTTTTAATAAAAAGCGAGATCGTAAAATTAAGTTCAAATACCAAATCGATTTCAATCTTAAGTATAAAAACAAAAACGAAAACGAACAACAACTATTTTAAACGCATAGTCAATATAAATTAAAACATTTTAAGATCATAAAAACTCAGAAATCGTAAAGAATTTAAAAACCAGATAACAAGTGACTTGGAATTCAGAAAGAACCGGTTCGGACTGATCGCGCTTTTGCGTAAACTGATCATTTAAACCTCAAAAAAAAAAAAAAAAAATAAATAATATTAATTTTAAAGCAAAGCTGCAGTCCAAAGAAAGAATCGTGAGTAATAAATGACACCTCCTAAGACGTTTGGAATTTTATTAGGACTGTTAAAGTGCGTTTGTGGGTAAATACTTGGGTCCAGTGTCCAGTGTTAATTATCTTAAACGCAATACATCAATTCTTAATCACTTAATTAGTAGCTATAAACATGTGTAAATGATGACAAATTTGAAATTTCATAGTTTGTAGACGAAAGTAGACGAAAGTATCTCAGCGCCAGTTCACCACGACTGATTGAAAAGTTCCTTCTGATGCCAGACTGTTAAAAAGTTGTGGACTTTTAAATGATATGTGAAAATGATGAGATGCAAATAATGCACTATGAGTCACTTGATAACTACGAATGCATCATTCGACTCATTTTATGGTGCAGCTGACATAAATTCTTTATGTTCCACTGCAACCTGCTTAAATCTCACTTAGCGAACCTGCCGCAGATACTTTCTTTCTTTGTACGCGAAGATGCTGTATCATTAACTTTAATCTTCTTTTTCTGTTCACTTTTGATAATTTAACGAGTATTGCACAGTTTTAATCAATTAGTAAGTTTTTATTAATGTTTTCATCGGTAAATTATGTGTCATTTTAATGTCGTATACGATTTTATGCCGTGTACCAGTGTTGCTCGCGGTAATTGGTACCAGCAGCACGACGAGGAAGAATCGGGGTGGACTGTTCGGAAGGTATTTTAAAATATTGTTGTTGTAGTCATTTTATTGCATACTTTCGAAATGATTTGGTTTTTAATTTTGTTGTTAATGTTAATTAATGTGAGATAATTTCGAAGACATTTTATTAAATTTTACCTTTCAAGGGGATTTTAAACAGAGAAGATGTTTTGTGTTAAGTAATATTAATTTGTTAAATACATTGTCGTAATGGAGATGGTAGGCAATTTAAAGTATATTAATAAAAATAATGTAATTTTAGTAAATTTATTCGAATTAAGCAGAAACTTAAACCAATTTTAAGAGATATTTTTCACATAAGATTTATAAAACTATAGACAGATTGATGGAGAGCTATATACTCCCTGCATTATAAGGATTTTACCTTTCCAGAAAAGATGCATGCATATCGTAAAAGACGACAAATTTTGGCAGACGTCAGAGGATGTGACTCAAAAAATCGTAATGTTCCTGTGAAACCGCTTTGTGCAAATCGAGTAGACGGCATTTTTCACTAAGAGTCTCCCGCCTCGAGGTGATGTCGCGGACGAGAATATGCATAGTAATCATTTCAATATTAAGGATGCCTAAAGTCCTCATTTCAATGTAGGATTAAAATGAATTATCAAGCTAATGATTAGGTATTGAAACTGAGATCGGTGCTGGATTATCATAAAATATGACTAAGAAGACAGTTAGATATGAGCTGGGCTTGTGGGTCACTATTATTTGAGTATGCGAAGTTAGATCTTGTAAAAGTGACTCTCAGTATCCGTAACCTTTTCCTAATCTGAAAACTTGGTAAGTCTTACATAGTGCTCAATGTACATAGTTATTAGTTGAAAGAAATTCAGTTCCGGATTGAAGTCTGGCTTTAAACTCTGAATTCCATAAGAACCAGTGACAACCTTTATATTGCCTCTTGTTTACATAGGCAACCGTAACTACATACTCATGCGGAGATGGCGGCTGCAAATATCGAAGAACACAGTAGCAATAAGATGGTGGACAAGGCAAAAATAAAAGCTCTTAGAATCTACTCAGAAAGTTCTTACGAAAAAAAAGCATATTTACAATGGCAGCCATTTAAAGGCGTACAAATGTGAGGGTGAAGAAAGATAAGGGTGAAGAAATGAAAGCCATGGGCTTTTAATGCAGAAGCAGTTTCTAAACTTTGGGAGTATTCTCACGATTTGCAGCACAAAAACGGGAGACATGACGGATCCATTCTATACAAATGGAAACCGCGTGAAATATATTTATGCGCAGATGCAGATATAGTGGCAAACAACAACCTGCTGACTAGTGGTATAGTGAGATAGCTGACCACCTCTTATTTGGAGATTGAATGACCAGGTTAGTGAAGTGGCTGGTATAGAGCAGTTATTTTGTTTAATATTTATAAAGATAATCTATTATTTTTCGCTTGTAATTGGTCTGACTACCCCAAATAAGATTACATCTTTTCAATTACTTAAATGCATAATTAATGTTTTAAGACTGCATATTAAAAAATGTAATTTCGACCACTGTTGGAATTGTTGGAGAGCAATAAAAATTGTATAAACAATTATTTACTCAGCCCACCCCCCTCCTTCTACACTTTTGTGGCAAGCACGTATGCGCGTATTATATTTGTAAATGTAAATGTGCAACAAATTTACATCGTTTTGGGCAGGTAAGGCAGCATATAGACATGACCATGACTCGGTATTGCCGCAATTGTTTTAAGTTATTTTGAAGGTGTCACTGCAAATTCCACTTCCATTTCCATTCCATTTCCATTGCCACTGCCACTGCCGGTGGAGAAACAAACGCAAAAGGACAACAAACCGTGATGCTTTGCATGAGTCTAATTGGATTTCATATTAACAACAGCCATTTTTATTTGATGGTAGCACAAATACAATTGCGTTGCAATTTTAATGCAAATTGTACAATAAAAAGCAACAACACACAACATACAACACACAACAAGAGAAATACAAGAGGTAATACAACAACAACAACAATGCCAGTAATGGCACAAAAGCAACAACAGCAAGAATAAGCTTAATAGCAGCAATGAAAAACAATAACGACGCATGTCGAAATTTTTATTTGCATTTTTACTTACTTTTATTTCAGTTAATTTAACAATCAAAACAACACCAACAACACCAACAACAAAGTCACTACAACAAATCAGCATTAAAATATCAACATGGATAAGCAAGCAGCGTTAAAGCAAAAGCAAAAGCAAAAGCTAAAGCAAAAACAACAATAATAACAACGTCAATAACAACAATGGCAATGGCAACAATAACTTTAGTCATAACAATGTGCACAAAAAACAACAACAACATGTGGAATTGGCACTTGGTATGAATACGAAATTAGTTTCAAATACGTAAACTACAAAAATTGTTGGTTGTTGGTTGTTGGTATGCAACGTGCGATTTTAAGGAGCTGAGCTGAGCTGAGCTGAACTGAGCTGAGCTACAGCATCCATGGAAGTTTCAGCAAGCAAATTTTTACATTACAAATTCGTATTTGCGTTGCTTTGTGTAGTAGTTTATGCACTTCATCTCACCTTCATCACCCCCCTTGCAGAGTTCGCTGGAGATTTTGTTAGTACATTCGTACAAATTAAATATTTAAGTAAAATGCTTTTGTTGCTTTCGCTACTTGAATTTTCATTCCATTCTTCTGCAGTATCTTTTCTTATTTCAAAATATGTACTTGAATTGTGGTCATTATTTTCAAATGTAAGATGCACTTCAAAACTTACAGGGTGCTTGAAGTTTTAATATTCTACTAATATTGGGAGTAGTCTTCATTTTAGACTTTATAAAGTTGCTATCAAGTACAATTGGAAAACACTTTATGGGTAAGGTAAGTCCAAAGGTTCAACGCAATGAAGTTCCTTTCATATCTCGGAATCCGAATAATATATTCTATTATTATTAATATTGTTAGAGGATGTGACACTGCGACCATCGGATCTATTGTGCCCACCTCTGGATAAATAATAACAGTCGCTAAGTGTTCTGCTATCCTGGATTCTAATTAGTACCATTTGCATGTATGAGGAAGAAGTGATATATCTTTCTAGCTACATTAAACAATATTAAATGATAATTCTACTTTTACAATGTACATTGCATATTAGTTAAAATATATTCAATAAACCTTGGTTTAAATAATGTTGCTATATACATTATTTAAGTGCCATCCAACTCACGTCTAACAGTATTTTTGAGGCAATTTTTGTTGACATGTCGGCACACAGCTGGTAAAAATTCGGGTATAGTATATCCAATATTTGTTTTTAAAGCTTCAAGTGTTTGATACCTGTCCGACACCGATTCTTTTTTTTAACAAAATTTCATGGGTGTCAAATTACATGATCTTGATTATCAATACATCTGTATCATATTCTTCATTTTATGTAGTTAGTTTATAAAGTGAATGTATATTATTTTTCCGAAATGATAGTTATGAGTGTAAACATGGGTCTAATATGTTTAATAGCTTTAAAACTTACAAACAAATTTTTAGACAATATTTCCGTCAAGAAATGAAAGAAAAAAAATTTGTAACCACACCTCAATATTTTAAATTTCACGAATAGCTTAAGAATGGGAAGCAGGGTTTTCGCGCCATTTTCAGTTAAAACCGCTTCCATTTTCAGGTTACATTTTTAGCAAGTTAAATAAAGAACAGATATGGTGTGGCCATTTTATGGACAGCAAAACGACAATTGCCCTCACATAAAAAGCCTAGATCTTGGAAATTTATTAAAACGGAGCAGAAGAATACTGCAAGACTTACTGTAGCTCTCTTTGGTTACTGCTGTATAGGAACATATGCAGAGAAAATATGCATTCCTCTTAAAACTTATCACAAATTAATATTTTCTTTGTGAATAATCAGTTCTGGTCTCCAGAGGAATCAGATTTTTAGGGAAGTGCGCTTTTGGAAAATTTCTGCAGAACTACCATTGCAATTAACTAACCAGCCAACACCTACATACATATTAAAATTTATTTATAAAATACTTATATACTTAGTTTCACTGAACCTAGCAAGGGAACCCTATGAATCTCCTTCCAATGCTCCTAACAAGCTTGTCTTGGTATTATATTTGGTATTCATTTAATATGCATTTTTATTTGTGTCACATGACCATAAGGATAAATAAGACTAAGTCATTATTGTAAGTGATTTTTGATAATCCTTGTGGATCACATTGTTGCCTTTTGAAATTTTCTTTCCAAATAATTTGGCCAATTGGGTGCTTTAAATTGATTTGGTCATTTGGTTTTAGTTTTCTTTTATTGGTCATTAAATATTTTACACAAAGAATTTCTCTTTACTTCTATATTAGAGTAAAAAGAAAAATCTGTGCTATACCCACATCCCTTGAAAATGTTGCTTAGTTATCAACTCTATTAATATTTGCACTACGTTACTCCTTCTGTGTAATAACAGTAAATTTGGCTCTGTAACAGGATGTGAATTTTAACACTCCCTTTGTCTGATACACAATCAAAGTAATGGCCTGACTTGATTCTCATTTTCCAGGATTACTTGTGATTCCTGCAAATGTGTGCGCTTTGTAAGAAGAAAATCTTACGAGTTTTTGGTATTATTGTTATTGCCTGTTGTAATGTGATTTCGATTTGCTGTACCATAAATAATTCCATTAATTATGCATTAAAATGGTGGCCACAATATGAGACGTAAGTGAGTTAATAGATTTTTGATAAAATTTTCAGATATGTGCTCAGATATGTGTACTGCACAGGAGATGTCGGTTTGATGGTGTTGTGATTTACAACGAATATTCTTAGAAAATATTATAAACCAAATATTTAACTAGAACTTATAAAATTGATTTAAATAGGAGTTAAAACTAAAGTCGAAGTTAGTTAAAGTTAAAGTCAAGCATTTTTTAACAAAAATTATGAAAGTTACTATCAATTAACTGAACTACTCGTAGCTGGTGAGGATAAAACTGAATTTAAATCTCTTTATTTTAAAACTAGTATTGCATTTTTATTTTTTATCAGACTTTTCTAATAATTAAGTCTTTAATTTTTTACTGCTTTAAAAGGGTTTTTATGGATATTTTCAGTCGTACATGATTATATTATACATTAGACCTTTTCAGCTTAATCAATTAATATAGTTTCAAAAAGCATCTCTTATATCTAATCTATTAGCCATTAATTATATTAATATTTTAATATTCATTATTAATCTATTAATATTAATACTATTAATGAATAATACTTTAGGCTGAATAGGCAATTGAGAAACACAGCCCTCTCTCGATAAACAAAAATCACGCTCTACAAATCTCTTATCATGCCTGTCCTGCTGTATAGTGCAGAAGCTTGCACAATTACTAACAGTGATGAGAAGGCGTTAGGAGCGCAGTTGAGAGAAAAATTCTTCGGAAGATCTATGGTCCCTTACGCGTTGGCGACGAATATCGAATTAGATGGAACGATGAGCTGTATGAGCTATACCGCGACATTGGGATAGTTAATTGCATAAAAATTCATGTCGTGCGAATGGAAAAAAGTGCTCCGACTAGAAAGGTGTTTGAATCGATACCCACAGTAAGTTCATTAACTACTAGTCATGTTTTTCTTGCTCTTGAAATGTTTCACTAACGATTTTCATTCGATTTCCTCTTCTTAAAAAAACCAGTACTACGATAATTCATCTACAGCATTTCATTTCGAAATGCGTACTGGTTATACGGAGTGTCATTAAATTACCTATCAGTACGATAGTAACCAATATATTGTATGTTATGACATAAAAGATCAATGAACATACCTAAGCTCAAGAAATGGGATCACCATTGGAATGATAGTCTACAAAAGATATATTCGAAATTATTTGCGATTTACGATTGCTTTTTTGGTCAAACTCTGAAAAGGTGAGATTGAGGTCCACAGAAATCGTTGTAAAGACAAATACATGTTGGTAATATACTCCTTTCATGTTGTATTTAAAATATTTGAACTTTATTGATTGGTAAGTATGTAAGATAAGCATGTAAGATATTTTATCATTATTCTGATCTATTTAATTTATTTGTAAAATAATAAAATGAGAACTACATATTTTTATATATTTAACTTTCGTAGTGCCCTGCAGTTTTCCGCAGTTTGTTGCAATACTACTCGAATCAATCTATAGATCAAAGGTTTAATTTATATGTTTGTAATACATAAATAAAGGCATATATTGTGGAATGTTCAAACTGAATGTATATTTGATATGTGCTTTTAATGTTCTGTAGAAGTGTCAATATTGGGAGATTCTCAAAAGCCGGGTTTAACTGGAAAAGTTATTTTAACGTGTAGTTAAAATTATTTATATATACTTAAACGACATGTGCATAATTTACTCATAGCTATACATTATGGTTTCTAAAATACTTCTACCGAATTTTTCTGATCCTATTAACTTCTCATAAATCTTCAGTAGGAAAACAGTTTCTTATAAAAGTATCTTTTCCTTCATTTTATTTTTAACGCCGCAGCATTTAATAATCGGAATGTATTTGTTTCTAGTTTTTTTATAATTTGGTCTTTTAGGGAGCAAAAAGTATTATAGTCTATATTCAAAGATGATAGATTTATATGTATTATTTTTGCTTTAATTGGTCTTGTATTTTCTCTTCTATTACGTATTCTCTCTATATAACTACACTTCGGTAAATAATTATGTTGGGAATTAAATTTATAAACTAGTATCGAATACGGAAAAAAATTAGTTTTTAAATCGTTTCATAATGTACGATTTTACTAAGAGGCTGCAATCTCTAATCAAATCCTCCATAGGCGGCCATTTTCAATAATTAATGGAGATACTTTTTTCAACACTTGCTTCAGCTGCTGTACTCTTAGCAAAACGCGATTATTGTTGTACTTGTATTGATGATGACTTATGTTTTACATATTTTCATATGTATTTTCCATAAAAAATTGAAAATCATATGCATTTTTCCATTATCGTTCAAGTAAATAGATGAAAAAAGCTGTGTTGGATTACAGTGCTTCATGCCACTCTTGGTAACAATTACTTTACTGCAAATGGTGGAGCTCACCATGGCAAACTTGAATGTCTGTGGCAGGCAAGACGTACAGGTTACCTACTTTGTACCTACAGATAATCTACGACATGGAGTCTATGTCACTGACGCTCCTGCAATATGCCAACTTAATACAAACAATGTTGCTACCAAAGGCATTACTCGCACACACAACTCAAATTAATGATGCTCTGTCTAAAGATTTTGCTCCTTCTGGTGCTACGACTAGAGTGTTTCTATTTAGGGTTTCATAGCGATGGGTAGTAGTTTAAAGGAGGGCGTTTCAAATGTGGATAATATTTTTCTCATATTTTAAAATTTATTCAAAATGCTTTCCTTTGAATAATCATAAAATCTCTTAACTATTGTTTCTAATTAATATATTTATTAAATAAAATTAATTTAATAACCCTATTTTGATTATGGCTTGAGAGAGAATATATCATTTGAAATTTTGTCCTTTTTAAATACTGCAGTTGAATTCATTTGATTCATTTTTGTTTTTAAATATATACCAAAGTGTTCCTTTCCGAGCCTGTCTTTGGAGATTTGTTTGAGTTTGCTCCAAGTATTTTTCATAACTTTAATTGTTAAGGGATATACCCGAATAAAAAAAGGAAATTGTTAAATTATGAAATGTTGCATGGCATCATTTTTTATACGAACTGTGCCACATTCTGCTAGGCTGTGTTGCAGCAAATGTTGCAACTACGAGTGAAAAATGATTTTAATAAAATTGCCTCAAAAATGAAATAAAATAATGAACAAATTGCTTTGTTGCAATTAATATAAAAAGTGGGCATGCAAATCATTTATAACTCCTGGCATATCGAAATGGAAATTAGAATTTACTAATTGCAATCAGAAAAATAAAAATAAAAATAAAAACAGGAAAAAATAAAAAATATTATTAATGGTTCTATCTCATTGTAAAATAATATTGGATTTTCTGTTATCTGGGTTTTATACATAAATGCTTGAACATAACATCGTTTAAGATAATGTTTAGATAAAAATTTCTGCAATTTGTTTTGTTTGGTATTCTTTAGGAATAAATAAATTATTTTTAACACTATTTCTACTTAGAAAAAAAAAAAAAATATTACCACAACGCAACGAATTTAAGGAGCTTTGTAATAAATCATTTTACAAATAATATTTATAAAGAAATTTCAACTTATAAGTATTGAAATATATGAATATTATATTATAAAATCTTTTCCTCCAATTTTCTCGTTCCTTTCTAAAACGTCTTGCAAATTAGCTTTATCGTATATATAACGTTCAGTATTCTTATTTGCTTACTTAAATAGCCCAAACAACCTCTTACAGGGCTTCAATCTGATTCAGAATGTCTCTCCAGGCATCTTCTCCAGTCTTGTACATAATGTATGATTAGTAGATCCCCAACTAGATGACTCCATCATAGACATGGTCTAGCTCTAAGTCTTCTGCATTCCACTACTGCTTCAAATACCTTCTTTGTTAAAACATCATCATCAATTCTCACAAAATGACCAATCCAGCAAAGCTGATATATTCATTCGGATGCGATAGACATTGCAAACTCACAAAGAACTAAAGATCTTGGGAAGAACTTTTCTTTCAAATGCCATCTATTCTTCTGCACCACACAGAAGTGCAGGTAGATGAGCAACTTAACTTTTGTATGTCTAAGGAGAGCTTTATTCAAGGAGTCAACAAGGAGACTTCAATTGTCTACTGAGCCCATAGTGGCACCTACTGACACAGATAATTATTCATCATTGTGTTTTGTTGCAGCGGTGCCAAGGTAGATGAGACTCTCAACAGATTTGAAAGTATAGTCTCCAGTTACCAAGTCGATGCTCGAGTCGATGCACATTTCTATCAGTAGCCGACATATACTTTGTTTTGTCCTCTTTCACGGCTATTCCAATTTTCACAGCTTCTTTTTAGATAGCGGCAAATGCAGCAGTAATATCACGCTTGCTAAGCTCTATGATGTTGTTGTCGTTGACTTAAGCAAAGACTAGACACATTTGTCGAATATTGTGTATTGGACTACCCTGCGCATAATCACTTCTTTGACAAAATTGAAAAGATTAGGAGATTCGGGATCTCCTTGTCTGCAACCTTGCACAGTTTCGAAAGACTTAAAGAGGCTCGATCGTACCTTGACGGAACTACGGTTATTCTGCAGAGCCATATTAACTTTTTAGGTATATCAAGCTTAAATATGGCGGCTTCGGTATTGTATTCACGGGCTTTTTGTTAGGAATTATAGCAGTGTAAATATCAAATCAATGGTGAAGTGACAAGGCTGAAAACTGCACTGATGAGGTGCAATCAGTAAATTCGCATGTGGCCCCATCTTTTTGCATAATACGTATAGTCCGACTATTATCAGCGTTAATAAAGTCATATCTTGTGTGACATTTAACTGTTGTATTAATCAGATACAAGATCTTTAATATATTAACTTATCATTTAATTTATTTAACTTGTATGAGTAGAATAATAAATTGAAAATATTAATCTCTTGAAATATAACAGAAACAATAAATATGAAAGCGTGACGTAACTTTATCTGTATAAACTTTATTGAGCATTAAGCAGAGCTATTCCGTTCTTACATAAATATTCCACGACATGCCAAATAAAATAGAAAAACTAAAACAAACAGAAATTGCATAAATTGCAAAAAAGTGCTCGGAAAGTAAAGAAAACTATTAGTGCATTTGGAAAACATTAAATTGCAAATGATATCTGCAACAATAAAAACCACACCACTTCACAATGGCGTTGCCATAAAATACAAATCAGTAATCCCTCTGCTCTCCTACGTAAGCACAATGAATGTAGCTGATCTAAAAGCAGAGCAACGGCACCTGCAATAAAGCTGTCAATTAAAACAGAGCGGCATGAGCAGCAAATACAATCTTCACCTCACTCACCCTCGCCCCATTATCATCATTCATCCATTCATGATAGGAAAAACATAATAAATATATTCCATTTCGACCATATCAAAAATGCCCGCTAAAACTGCCAAATGTGAACGCTTACATGAGGCATTTAAGCATTTAAGTGTAATAAAGATCTCAACTATGAAGTGGCATGTCGAAAATGGCGATGAAGCAAGAAGCAAGAAGTGAGCTCAGTCAGTGCAACTGTGCTAATTTACAAGAGACTGTACGAAAAGAGTTCTCATTAAATTTACTAAATGGTTAAGTGGTCTTTTACTAAACTATTTTTACATACCAGAGAGAGAAAGAGATGGCAACATCTCTTTATATGTTTTTTTTTGAACATATAAATACAGCAGGAAATAGTTGAGATCAAATAATTTTAAAAATGTCAGAGTAAAACTGTCTGTACCATACATAAAATAGTTTTAAAGTATTATAAACTAAAAGCTAATAACTATCGACCCATAATTTACTTACACACATAGACCCCACCTCCTTTCGTATTGGCTTGTTGCAAGTTTGTGAATGAGGCTGACAAAGCGTTGCTATTACCAATTGGGCTATTAATATGCCACATTTGCACTTTCCACAGTTTAACGTTGCAAAGGAAACAACAAAAAAAAAATAAAGCACAAAAAACGTAAGTATAAAAAATAAAGCAGAAAACCTCAAAAGCAAAACGATTTTCATTTAAAATGTCGTCATATGCCGCAGCGCAGACAGACGAAGTCGAATGAAGAACAAGAAGTAGAAAAAGACATTAACAACCCCGCTTAAAAGTTAGACAGGTTAATATGGTTGCAGTGCAGCAATAAAAACGCAAATACTTAAAAAACATTTAAAAAATAATAATATAGAAACATTGAAGAATATGTGTATTTTATGAAAGCAAAGAAAACGAAAAAATTGCGCATGTGTATTGCCAATCAGAGCAGAAATAAGCTGTAGCTCCACCTTCAAACTTGACTATTAATTACAACAATGCTGCCAAGTCCATACAAAAATGAACATATTAGCCATAATATTAACGCGGCAAACCAGTTTACACTACACAAGTAGAAAGAGAAACCATGTGTTACAAAAATTGGGCGGTGCTTGGCTCAGTGGCTCAATGGCTTAGCAAAGCAAACAACAGCAGCAGCGGCAGTAGAAACTACCATTATTATGGTAGGTTATGCACAGTGCCATAAATCCAATATGAACAATACGAACAATATGAACAAGTGGTGCGTGCGGTGGAGTGCTGCTGCCGCTGTTGTTGCACTTCCAGTCAACAATTTGCCTTGTTATGGCTAAAGAGAACAGCAGACAGCAGAAACTAATTATCATAACACAAGGAAGGAAGTAGTAAAACTGGTTTAACGAGCCACCCCTGCAGAGTTTTGTGTTTGGTTGATTTGAAAATCAAGAAACGGAACAAACGCTGCTCATTTACTAGCTTCCCCTGTCGTAGAGCGGTAACGTTAACAAGAGCGCGCGCGTTTTCCATTTGACTAGACGGTTGACACACTGGCGTTTATTCGCAAAAGACGTTGCCAGCTTTTAGTTCACGTTAACACCTCAATTCGTTGTGTTTGTTTTCGCGGTTGAAAATTATTATTGCGTGTGTGGAGCAAACCGCGAAATGATTTTGTGATTTCGGTTGCATTTGAAAGATTTGAATGAAAAAAAATTTTTAAATATTTTTTGAAGCTTAAACAGTGAAAATAAATTGAAATAAATGCAATTAATCTATAGAAATCTTAGCAAAAACAATTTCTTAAAATTAAAGAAAAAAATTGTTTTTTATTAAATCATTTTGTGTGAAAGATTAAAGTAAATCTAATCTAATCTAATTTATGATCTGACTTAAACAATTCATTAATTAACAATAAAATTTGCCAATAAAAAGGCAAGTTTTTCTACTTTCGTGCTTAAAAAATTATCAAATTGGCGCCGCTACTTACAATGTCAGCTCACGAGGACGATGATCGAGACGATGTGGAGCAGGAAATTCATGTGGATGTTGACTCAGATTCGCGTATGTCTTGTGGCAGCGGTTCGGATGTAGATATGGATGGTGGCAGTTGTTATGATGAATCCGAAACTCCTCTAAGGTATGTTGAAAAATCTGGTAACACAGTTATAAGCTCTAGTAAGTGATAAGGAATATAGTAGGGATAGATTAATTTTGAAAGCTCTAGAATGTGATAAAGAATATTGTAGAGATAGATTAATTTTAAAAACTCTAGAAAGTGATAAGGGATATCGTAGGGATAGAATAACTTTAAAATAAACTGATTTTATGAAAAGAATGAACTTAATTGTTCAGTGGCAAACAGATCTTAATTGAATATTTCTCTGGCTATGTGAAATAGTAAAATTAATTAGGGATATTGTCGATATGTGTACAAACAAGAAATTCAATTTTTCCATGTATTTTGTCATAGGTCATTTGTGAACTATTTATTAGAAATCGTTCTGTGAATCCGTCTGGAATACCATTTGGGTGCTTTAAAATGTAATATTTCGCAAGAAAATGAAAATCTTGAGAACTTAATATTAGAAATTCTAATGTTTTTAAAAGTATTGAGAATAAATACTTATTTATAATTGAAAAGATTTTAGAAGAAAATAAAAATCAGAAAAGAAGTAAACTAAAACTATCACAAATTATTGATTTGTTTACAGAATTACCATAATTGCCCTATATTGTTTTACATATGTTTAATTCTTATGTGTTAGTAAGAACTTATTATTAAATTACAAATATTTTGACAGTTGTAGATTTTTTTACTTTTTTTTTGTAATACATTTTCAAAAATCAGTAAGAACTGAGACCTATATACGTTAAACGCCAAGTCAAATCAAGTTACAAAGCCCCGACATATAATTTTCTATATAACATAATAACCCAACAGGCGAAAATATCGATAAATTATTAACACTGCATTGATACTTAAAAATCAACCATCGATGCCTTAAAACTGACGAAAGCATTAATATAGCATCGATGCCATTGTGATTCTTTTGGCATAGATACCACTATAAACTACTGGGAACTTTTGCTTCTTTCATAAAAAATTGTTTTTTTTTTTATAACAACATAATTTTTTTTATGCTTTTAGTTAGAACTAAGAGCTAACAAAAATTAAATTTAAACTTACATAAAATGTTCGGTCTCGAACATAATATTAAAAATTTTTTTTTTATAAAATTCTTTTTAATATTAATATAATTTTGTTTTTGAACTTTTCTAAAAAAACAATTAAATCTGGATACTTACAAAAAATTAAATTCAAATTCCTATAAAATGTTCCGTTTTTATACAAATATAACATTTGAATATATATATAAACATTATTTTATAGTCGTGCATTTTAATCACAATTAATACAATTTAAAGACCACTAGTGAGGTAAAGAGTAACAACAGATTAAATTGTTTGAATAAATCAAATCCAAACAAAGTTTAAATATTTTTCATTACTTGTATTTTACTGGTTTCATACCAGTTTATCGATAAAACTTTATCCAATTATCGACTAATTTAAATATTTGCAACTGATATGAACTCATTAAGAGCAACACTTTTGCACTTATTAATCTAAACACTTTCTATGCATAATTAATAAGTTGAGGCTTTTAATTTAATATCCAAAAAATTATTAAATTATTTAAATGAAAATATATTACCATTGAAAATTAAGTGCCGACGGCTGAAATCAAAAACATTTTAAACTATTTTACGATCGAGTCCATAAAATCTATAAAATCTATAAAATCCGTGTCTTAAACGATGTTTGGTCAACAATGAATTAAAGTTGCTTTTATGGCGAATTGATGTCACATTTAATAGCGAAAACGACTAAAGCTTAAACAAATAAAATTTGTATAATTTACACATTTCCAAACAAATTAGTTTGTCAATTCATTTTCGTAGGAAAGCACAACCCATTAAATGCGCTTTTTTATCTACGATCTTCAAAAAAGGTTGAGAAAGAACAACAACACTAACTGCTGCGCCTGGGTTGCCAGATATCACATACTGGGTCGTAAAGATCACATACTAAAGACAAGAACAATATACATTCAAAACACTAAAATCAAAAACAAAAACAAAAGCAATAATAAGAGCAGTAGAAAAGACAAATAGTAAGGCAAGAAATGGACAGACAAAGATGCATTTATTTACATTTTAATTGCGTGAGGCGTGAGACTAAAATGTTTGGCAATGAAGAGAAATTTGTATTTTGACTGATAAATCCTATCGAAGGCACCTCTCATGTTTATACAGTCAGTCTTAATAAGTATAATTTAAATTCAGTTTTAATTTTAAAAATTATTTTTAATAAATAAGTTTAAAATAATCTTCACTAATATGTTACAATATAAAAAAAAATATATGCAAATATTAAGTACATAATATTACAAATACAAATAAGGTAGCAAAATTGTTAATATTTAATTAGTAACATATATATTTTGCTATACATAGTAGTTTATTATATTAAATGAATTATTTTTATCATTATCGGGTGCCCATATAATAACAAAATAAAAGCTGTTAGTATAAATCAGTTAAATACGATTTTAGAATAAGTTTACTAGACTTTAATTTTAAAAAAAGAGAGAGAAGATGGCAACAATGAGTTAAATGTGAATAATCTTATTGAAGCTGTCACCAACAATAAGCTACAAAGTCCATCTTTTTTACAGTGATTTCTTGCCATTAAGGCTTTACACCGCGGTGTGCTTAACGCATGCATCAGTAAAATGAAACGAAAAAAGTGCTATTGAAAATTCCAAATTATTTCGCCGGTACCAATAAAGCTATGCGTTTGGTTATAGTTACTACCTTATAAAGAAACCAAGCTAAACTAATACATCTACTGTTATTTGGAGCGCAACATCGGATTATAAAATGCAACGTCACATCGAATAAAAGTAATGCAAACTGCTAATCTCCTCTTATGACAGGCATCCCTTATTTCGGGAATATTCTAACCCCTTAAATTAGCTTTACCTTGATGGTGCATTATCCCCTCAAATAAGATGAAGATGATAAACATTTGTATGGTACTGTTTACTCTATTACGACTCTATTAAAATTGCAAAATGTATAATCATACTAAAAACGAATATATCATATTCTAAATGTAAACACAAGAAAAATGCCTTATTAAAAATTGTTGAAGCTTTCAGGAAGCTGAATTAGTCTGCTTTAATGTCATTTACTTCACATGCTTATCAAAATTTTAAATCAATCTTAAATCATTTTGTTGATATTACATATTGTAGTAATCGTATTAACATTAAGTTGTCAAAATATCAGATATTTAACAATTTATTGTGAGCCGTTTCTTTCTTGCTATACACAAATATATTTGTTGATTTCTATTTTCTTCTGTTTACTTAAACTTTTACCACCATTATTGGAAAAGTAACTATATATATGTATATGGTGGGACGTTGGGACAGCGCACCGTCCAACAAGTAGCCCCACTGAAGTGAAGGATTAGCGGAAGTAGACCACGAAACTACTTGGGTCCTTTTTCGTCCTTCTATTCCCGGATGTCGTTATTGAGTTAAAGCCGGAGGAGCTTCCGTTCGCATAACTATATCTCTTGTTAATTCGAGCAGATCATTTAGCTTGAGGTTGCCTGCCAAGTCATCCAGGAAACTGAATTAGATCATTTTGTTTATATTATATATTATAGTAATCGTGTTGACGTTAAGTTGCCAACATATCAGATATTTAACAACTTATTTATTGACTTATTTATTGATTTCTATTTTCTTCTGCTTACTTAAACTTTTACCACCATTATTGGAAAAGTAACTATAAGACCTTACTTAAAGATGCTACTTGTTAGAATCAAAGTTTTAACTCTTTTTATAAAAATTACTCTCTACGACATTTTAGAACCCATTTTGATCCTCATCAATGAATATGTCACTTGATGTATCGTTTATCTATTTTCTTTATGGACTGTTTCTGACTATTAATTTACATGTCGCTAAATAAATGTAGTGATCGGACAAAGTGTCAATTTTCAGTGACCTGTCCTGAATATATGGTATTAATGATTCGTAATACTATTTGGAGATATTTAACCTTAATAGAAACGATGATGTAGGCAGGCATGCATTCATGTATAAAATATGGCTCCATTTAGTGCTTTGAATTCAACCGAACTGTTCTAATACAAAAATATCTAACAATAACTTTATAATATATGTATTTTGTGATTAATTGTATCACATAATATTCACCATTATCAAAGAAAAAATAATGACATATATATAGTGTTATTTGAGGATTGAGATGATAACATATACCTCCAATAACATAAAGGTACACGTGCATGAATATAAACATAAAATGTTTATATCGATGATCAAAGTATATGAATTGTACTCTGAATTACACTTTTTTCTGACATATCCTTCCGATCTAGCCACCAGTCTGACTACTTGTTCACAAGCCTCACCAAGTGATATTCCGAAGAAAACGTTTTACTTCGCATGATGAAGTTCGCAGATACAGGGGCCTGATATAAGGGTTTCGACGAAACGTGCTATAATAAAACTTTCAAAATGTTAATTTCACTTTGAAATAATTGTATTGAAGTTGAAGAAATATATAAGGTCGGTAAATCACCTTGTTGACATATAACTATTAATTGAGTTGCAATGCAAGCATTTCAGATTTTATTTCAGCTTCAATTGCACTATATTTATGCATACTGCAATATTTTCTTATATAAGTCTAATGAATTCCTTATATTATGTCATGTAGTAACTATTAAATTGTTATCAAAATGTGTTCAATTATTAAAAGGATTTCTCAAAGTCGTGAGTAGCTTACATGAGTAAGCTAAAGTGCCTTAATTCGCGTGTTAGAGTATCACGCAATTGAAATCAATGACATGTGATATGTAAGTTAATTAATAAAATTTTTAAATTTAAATAATTTACATCGTTTAAGTTATACAATAAATTAACATGACTTTTAATGTTTTGCAATTCAATATTTAAGAAAAAAAAACTAATTTTCAAGTGTGCAAATTTTTATGTACTTATCAACGCACCGCGCAGGCCAGGCCGTGGCTGTTTTATAAGCTGAATGCATTCTCTATTAGTTTTAGGCCAATGAATGTACAACTCAAATTAAATTATTTATTCTGCATTCGATAATTAATTTTAAAAGTTTGTTAATAAATTGATTTTTTGACCTTATTACAAATAAATTGTCATTAACTTTAACACCCACAAATTGAAAACATTCAATGACATTAGTTTAATTATATACAGAACATGATAATATATGTGGTTTTAATGCCACTTTGTAAAAAATAAATTCAATATTACAATAACAAGATTTGTTCACAAAAACTAATGTGAATTTAAATATTACAGTGAATCACTACAATCAGAGCAAACACGTTCCTCATCCAGCGAGAATCTACCATTCAGCATATCACGCCTGCTTTCGAAACCCTTTGAGAATAATAACAAAAGTCCTGACAAGGACCTGCAAGCTGAACACGATTTAGCTGCTTATAAACTAGCAACGAGCATAGCGACATCGACCTATGGTGGCGCTACTGCACTTTATAGTTATCCACATTTATATCCCACAGCAGCAGCGGCTGCTGCAGCCGGACATGTACTACGTGTGCCGCCACAAAGAACGCCGCTAACATGGGCATTACCACCGTTGCATCATGCGGCGTTAGCACATCAAGCCGTCAAGGATAGATTAGCAGGTGAGTTGCAATAACTTAATTGTCTGGAAACGATACTTAACGTTTGTTAGTTTTTAATGATTTTATTTTACAAACTTGGGCTTAAGTTTTTTATGGATACTGTTTTATTAACCTTTAATGCATGTTAATGATTATCAAATTGTTTTCCTTAAGTCTATAAAATTTCTGCAATTTTAATATTTATTATAAGTTGCTACTTACTGAGAATAAAAATGAGTAAGATTTTAGAAACATTGTGAATAATATCTAATAATATAAGGAAACAATTTTATAGACTAATTTTTATAAGATTTTAAATAGTTGGGAATAGAATAGTTTGTATAATAATTATTAATTACTTGATTAAAAATAAATGATATTCAACTTTCAATATTTTTAAATACAAAATTTGTTATTGTAAATAATTTTACTGATATGAAAGCACTCTCCTATACTGCCTTTACATATATATTGTCAGACTTCAAGGTTGTTATATAGAATATAACTGAATTATGGTATTGTGCACTTAAATTTCTAGTATTTGAGATAAATTGTATATAATTATTATTGTATATATAATTATTATTGTATATAAGATAGAAAGAAAAGTTCGAAGCGTGTTATTAATGATCTGAAATGAATGAAATCTCATTTAAGAAGACGTTATTGATTGCTGGGAAGTTGCTCGAGATCATTACGAAAGTTAAAACACAAAAAAAAAATGAAGTAAGTAATTAATATAAAGGTTCAGCCTAATTCACATATATCGCGTATGTAGAATATTTCGTCTCTGAATAGAATATTTCGTCATCCTACTTCAAAAATCCAGTTTTTAATTTATCTGTTAGCTCAACAGGATTGCCACCTAAAATATAGATGTGGTAAATTATTGTCATACATCATAATCATACATAATAATCTACTTCATTTATGGTTGATCTTCATTGATTTGTAACTTCTACCCTCCTTTTTTAGTTCTTTTCAAACTCATTTACTAAAAGTAGGTTTCAGAAATTAACTTTAATAGCTTTCTTTGTAGTTCTTTTTGAACATTAAAGTATGCTATTCTCCAACTAATAGTTACTTTTATCAGTTAGTTTGATAGGATACCCACCAAAAATGTTGATGTGTTTGGTGAACTTTAAAACATAATAATCTATTTCATACACTAACAGTCAATTTTCATTTACTATTAACTTGGTCCTACTAGTTACTACTATTCATGTGTGTTGTTTTCAAACCTATACACAAAAGGTGGGTTTCAGAAACTGATTCTAATAGTTTTTTGAAAACCTTTTCAAACATACGAGTAGTACTTTTAAAATTTTCTTTTATGTAATTTTTATAGGGAAGTTGTATATTTTCTGATATCAATTGTATCAGGAAATACCAATTGTATTTAATAAGAATGTCATACAAACACCGATCCCGAGATTGTACTTAACTTTTCCCGTGTGAACACCGTCTGTAACAACGCTTTTTAAACTGCATACATGTACTTTCTTACAGATTATTATTATTATTATTATTATTATTATTATTATTATTATTATTATTATTATTATTATTATTATTATTATTAAATAATTGGCTATGAATGCACTCCGACTTAAAAGATCCTAAAAGCCCAACTAAAACAATTCTAGACTATTTATGAATCTTGTAATTGCTGTCGCTTATAAGGTAGTCGAATATACGTCTTACCGTCGCTGGACAATTGCATAGGATATGTTCTGCAGCTTCCTTCTCTTCATGACAGAGGCGATAGGAATCACTTTTTACCGCACTTGTAATCTTAATGGGGTGATTAGGTCTACAGTATCCTGTAAGAAGTTCAGTGTAGATTTGAATATCGTTCCTGCTAAGGTTTGCTTACAGATAAGTCAGTAAACTCTCTCTTGGCATCTTACGCATGCCATAAATTTTTTTTGATAATTGTTGAGAAATAATACTACATAATTAATATGTATAGTTTCTTTATTTTAATTCATAAGAGTTAAACGAAATACCGGGAATTGTTGTATAGTTTAAAATAATTATCTATCCGTGGTATTAAGAAAAAGATGTACACTTGCTAATCTTTACATTGAATGCTTAGCTGTCTATTTTAATTGAAGTCGTCTACTTAGATTAAAATCAAAGATCACTAGAAAGTGTACCACAAACAAAAATGAAACAGAAAGAGACAGAAAAATGCAAAAAAAGGAATTAAATATGCGTACAATTAAAAAAAGATACCAGCTACTGTGTTTAGCAATTACAACACATAATGGCACGTAGCCATACCAAGTCATACCAAGCCAACAACAACGACAACAACTTTTACTATCGCAACAACAAAGCGAACTCATAGCAAACAGTGGCCATTTGTATGGCAACAATGACAACAACAATAACAACAAAAATAATTGTTAGTATGAAGCACGCACCTATTTAGTGTGCGTGCCACATTGAACTTATTTATACTTTTTAATATTAAAAACAAAAAAAAGCAACAACATCGCTATAAGCAATTTCAAGCATGTAAAGAAATTAAAAAAAAAAAAAGTAAAAAAAATTTGAACGTTGTTTTGATTTTCATTTTCTCATTTTGCCGCTTAACATTTTTGGCATTAATTAAGCCTCATTCTCTTAAGAGTTAAGACAAGTATCATCATGTCATTTGCTGAGCCTACATGATCATCTTCGCTAAAATATATCATATGTATTTCTTTTTCTGATCTTACCATTTTTGCTTTGTTTCTGTTTCTGTTTCTGTTTCTGTTGGTGTTTGTGTTTTAGTTTGTGCTATTGAATATCCTGCTAAAGTATAAAAACGTGTTCGCCATCAATACGCAATCTCGCCGTTTTTAATACCACTCCACCTCCCAGAAGTGCTTATGTTCTTTCAAGCGTTTTCATACCAAATAAATTTGCATTAAGGTACTCTTAAGTACAAGTCTGGCTTATTAATATGCCAACCTGCAACCTGCAAAAAGGTTTTCTTTCAGTTGAATCTGTTGAGCGACTTTGCAATGGGTATTGATTTTTATTTATAATATTGGAACTGCAGATCTTCTGCTAATTTGTTTACATACTGAGCTTCACTTGTTCGGCTACGTGTTAGCGCGGTGTCTGCTTATCAGAAGCTGCAGCTTTACCGCTCGTGCCCATATTACTGTGAGCTCTGCCCATTGGGGAAATTTGCTGCTTTGCTATTAAAAATGTCAAAGAGGATTAATTAAAAACCCAAGGTGGCTATCGAAATCTTCATATGTGATTAAAAATGCAACAGATTTATAGCAAGCATATATAAGTAGGCTCTACAACTCTCATGAAACTAATTATTAATATTTTGTTATTACATTGAATTATATGAAAGTTCCATGAACCATATTTATATAATATATTTGTAAATTTTAGTGGAAAAAATTTCTCAAATAATACAATCATATATTTTATAGAAGATTATTTACTTATGTATTTGGACATTACAGACGTAAGTAGATTTTTAATAGCTTTCACCAGTCAATCCGATCAGTAGTTTGTTGATGCTAGTTAGTAGTATCAAGTGCTTTTAAATTTTTGCTCACCTGATCCTTCCATCGAAAATACGATCTTTCCCTACCACCTCTTTTAACAGTTTGTATCGAATAAAAAACCTTTGTAGCCGGAGCATTTTTTCACTTCGCACGATATAGCCACTTAATTTTTATGCGTTTAACTATGTCAATATTGTGGTTTAGCTCTCACAGTTTATCATTCCATTTAATTTCATAATCGTTGCCAACGCATACGCACTATAGATTTTCTGAATATATTTTCGCTCGGATGCTTCTAACGCCTTCTCATCACTGTTGATTACTATCTAAGCTACTATACCATACTGTACTGTATCAGCAAGACAGGCATATCCACACAAAAATAAAAATCTTTTAAATACAGGTATCGAAATTCGTATTTTAATTGTAGTGGAAGTAGAAAATTAACAATTGTGATATGACTTTTTTTACATATAATAAGTCTTTTTGTCCTGACCCAAAAAAATGCAAAATTGCACTTACCTAATCCTAATATATCCTAATATGTATTGGAAATCAATGTTTTTTCCAAACTTTGGAATCATTCCCATAGTTTGACTTCGAATTGCGCACAAGTAGCTAAGACCTTGTGTATTTCTTTAACTTCTGTATTCTATTATTAATATGACAGTACTGGTGTGACCTGATATTTAAATTTTGTCGGAATAGTCCCACTTTTAACGATAGAGTCCCACTGACCGCTATATCAAGCACATGTTATGATTTCTAAACTGTTTTCAAAAAACTTTTCGATTAATCAAAAGATTATTTAGTTACCGACTTCCTATAACCATTCTATAAATCAGGGCTGTCCAGATCAGTTGCGATCGCGGGAAAATACAAATTTTGTGTAATTTCTGTTCTGGCCGCAGAAACAAGCTCATAGTTGTTATTATAAATACATTATAACATTATAAATACAGTTATAATATTAAACTTAGTTTTATTCATTTGAATTTTAATTTATTGGTATATCATCAAAATAAATTAATGTGGTTTTAACAGTACATCAAAAGAAAATTTACGTGATTGTAGTAGATTAAATACATGAAACGCACAAACATTAGAACTTTGGACAGCCCTGCTGTAAATCAAACTCATACTTTTCTATATCACAACATTATAATTATATTTATTATATATTATATTAAAATTATATTAAAACAAAAAAGTATTTTAAAATTTTTAAAGCATTTTAATATAATGTTAATAATGTCAAATTTTCTTTCAATTTCTTACTGGATAGTATACATCAAATTCGTTAAATTCTTGAAGAATTTATGTATGCAAATTGTTGATATTATATTTCAATATATCTTTAAAAAAATTTTTTAAGCCTTATTTACTTTCACCTCAACCATTGCTTACTTCAATCATCGAACAAAACTTTGTTTATCGTGTGATATAGATAAAATCCTTTTTAGTGAGATATTGCTAAGCAAATATTGCATATCAAAAGTAAAAGGATATAGCAAAAGCAATGCTGATATGGTTATGCTAAGTATTGATTTAAATTGAATTGACATTTGTGCAGGCACCAGACAGCAAGCTGGGCAGTTTCATGCAGAGCACCTCTCATCATCTCTCAGCATTAACTCATTAACTCACAGCAGGTATGCTGCATAATAGGCTACTGAATTTAAAATAGGTTGTTGTTGTTGTTGTTGTTGTTGTTGCTGTTTTCGTTAGGCCTTACCACTTACCAATTTACGATTATTTTACGATCGTGTCGTTTCATACACATACTGTTTCGTTAAGTCCATAGTGAAGCTTGAGCGAAGTATGCATATGCATGCCTATGCATATGGATATGTGTTAGTATGATTGAATAAATGAGCTTGACTTGGTGTCGGCATGATGCATTGTGGATAAATCCATTTGCATTGTGGATCGTTGGCATTCTTGTGGATCGTGCACACTTGCTGCTGACGTTCGAATGCGCTGTGCTGTGCTATGCTGTCGTATGCTGTGCTGCTTTAGTTATTTTAATGAGGTGGTTTACATGACTTTTTAATTTTAAGCAAAAAGGAATTAATTACGAGTTGGGCGGTCGCAAGCTGACAACATACACACAAAGGTGGCGAACATTTTGCGGCAATTTTTATCTCACAGCGATTGTCAGATTCTTATTCCTTTCCTTTGAAATACTCGTATTTTCGTATAAGAACTTCAAAGCAAGGAAATCAATTTAATAGACAGTAAATATATTTAATTTGACAATTTCGTTCCGAAGCTCTGTGCTGATATTGGCTAAGTTGAACATGTTTACTTTAATTTAAATTAAAATATTTTCATATTGATTTTATTTAATTTTTTATTTTATTTTACCATATATTGTCTTGTCTTGGATTGCACTGTCTTGCTATTTAACTGCGAACAACCGCTAAAATGTATGAGTAGTTCCCCTAAGTAATAGTATTTTTCTGACTAATTTTAATGTTCATATGAACCGAACCGCCTTTTAACTTTATTAATTCTTTTGTTTTTTATCATCAATTTATTTTGTCCCTTGTTGTGGTCTTGGTATTTACTGATAAGTTGGCGCCTTTGCTTTTACATGAAAATGGAAGTTTTTAACAATTTTTACGGAGTGTCCCCTCCGCTTGTTACCTAAATTTATGACTACTTACACAATACAGTTTAGTTCGACGTTATTTATCTGTTTTCTGTTTTGTGTTTTCTTTATTTACTTAATTAAAATGATTTATAGCCGAGCAGTTCGTGTATCTTTGTAAACTGTAGGTGGTGCATAACTAATATGTATTATGTTGCTTCTGCTTAAATATTTAAAATATTTTGCAAAATCTATGAAAAATTATATGTCCCACGCGTATCTTGGGAAATTGAATAGTTTTGTTAACCGCATTATTTTAGCCGATTGGGGAAAAATGCAAGAAGATAGAATTTCCCATTTAATCAATCTGGTTTTTAAGGTAACACAGATATCCCTTTTAATCATCTGATTGTCAAGACTTAGAATTGGCGGTATATCCTAACGTAACCACAATATTTAGATTCGCATATTCAACCTAACAATACATGGAAATGGTCAAAGGATTTATTGCATAAAAAAATTAATTTTTGAATACATATGTTCAGCATAAATGCTTTATTGAACATTCAGCTCAACTTACGAAAAGAAAAGTTATAAATAAAATTTATATATGTAACAAATAAAATGCATAATCACAACATTAAAATAGTGCCTAACAGCGGATGCTACCTTCATTTGAGCACAAAATTTATGCTTAATTAATATAAATAAACGCCCATTAAATTGTCTTTAATAGATTCCACGAAATAACCGTATTATATAAGTTATCCCAACAATTAAAGAATTACTTATCATCTTCTATTTCTTAGATGGCTATTACATACGTGAGTAATCCTTGACCGCATTCAGTTACTTATGCTACCCAGCCTGATCAGTGGCAGTTGGTAATATCGAGTGCCTTCATGATGTTGGTAAATGGTTTCGTCCATTCGCACTTCAAAATTATAGCTTGTACAATACTATCTAATTCGATAGTTTTTGCCAATCCGTAAAGGACGATAAATCTTCCGAAGAATTTTTCTCTGGAATACTTCTAAGGCTTTCTCACCACTGCTGATAATTATACAAATCTATGAAGAAATGAAGAAATCATGATGATTTAAGATTTGATAATCAGTATCACTATATCAGTATCGATTATTGCAACCTAACAGATGTAACTGATTGAAACTTTTGTGATATTATGCAGAATATTTAAGCATTATTATATTGTATATTATATGTACCTATGTATATATCAGCGTGAAGAGTATTGTAGCTTTTGAAGAGTCAAGTGTGTATATATGTTAATAGTCTTTTTTTGAGCAAAAATTGTGTGAATCAAAAATAATTTCAACATCTCATTAACACAAACACTTAAACCTAAATAGTGTACAAAGTTTACAAGATACTTAATCGTTTTGGGCACCATTAATTAAAGATTTATGTCTCGTACTTAAGCAAAGTATTTTACTTTAAAAAGCCACCATAGATTTTATTTTGCATATCTTTTCTTAAAAGCAAGTGACTTGGTTCGTACTCTTGCTCCCGAGTATAAATTATGCATACTAAAAGCTTTCTACATTATGATTTTATGCATTTTTGGTGAAGTAAATAAAATTCCCTAAACTATGCTATGTTGCCACATGTACAAAAATAACATCTTTTAAATTTTAAGACATAACGTTGGTACACAAAAAGGTGTAAAAATATACAGTATATATGTGCGCCACCACCCACCATATACACAATAACACAGCATGTTTTTTTCTGGAAGCCACAATGTATCTTCAAAAGCTGGTTGTATCTTGTATCTCGTTTTTTAGCAAAAATCATCTTACCAGAATAAAACATTAAAAGCAATAAAATTATGTTTGTGTTTCCGCATCCGCACCCATATACTCTTGCCTCAGTGTAAGGATGTGTAAAGGATGTGCTTAACATAGGCATGCTTTCGTGCAAAAATATATTTAAATCTAACTCAAACCCTTTATTTTGGCTGTTAAACGTAGAAGAAATATGGAATGCCTATGTATCTTTTGAAGGCTTTGCAATTTTGGGTTGCCTCATGACATTACATCCTTATGAGGTTTAGCTTATGTGGTGCGATAAATGGCTTTTTATTGAAATTGATATTGAACCAAATATTAAAATGATGTTTTGGGTAAACGAGTTTTAGTGGTTTGAAGTGTTTTTGCGATTTGTGTTTATCTGTGCTGTTCACATTTTATTTGGAATCCTTTTTGTATATAGAAGAGCAATGATATGTATAAAATTTGGATTTTAGTATTGATTAGATTCTAAATTTATTGATGTCGTGAACATAAAACATTTCTTCTGAATTTGACTGTAGATAAGCTTTTTTTAGATTTTTATTTTTAAATATTTGATGCAACGTGCCACAGTAAACAGTGGGAATGTCATTTATTTATTACCAAAGGATTAGATAAGCACTTATGAAAGTGAAAATAACTTATATAAAATATTTGATTTATCAGTTTTACACAATTTTTTTTTTAAATATAAAAAATAAATATACAACATAAATTTTACAATTGAATTGATTTGAATTTTTTACTATAAATAAAAATGATTGCTTACAAATTTTAATGTGTTTATAATTTATATAATTTATATTTAATTTACCATATATTTTTAAACAATTATTAAGAAGTAGCTTTTAATAGACCACTTCATATAATTGATAATTAAAATAAAATAATACGATGTGCAGACAGCCAAATTTCTTTAATATCGTAAAAATGAAATTAAGTTAATTTCGAAAGTGTTTATACTGCCCCAAATTAAGGAAATCATATGTTTTTTGTTTACAAATCGAATGTTCAAAATAACACTTGTATCAAACACAATTCGTATCTGGGAAATATAACTATAAAAAATGGCATTCAGTAGTTTCATTAACTTTAGTGGATTTCAGGTATGTGAATTATTATTTTTCAATCTATTTTAAATTAAAAACATTTGCAGTTTTTTGTTTATATTCAAATTTAAAAATTTGCACTACCATGTTAGATGCTATATGTATAGTATATATTAAATTTATTATTTATAAACTAAAAATGGTTTTGTAATGTTTTACTATAATTGTGTTTGCATCTACTGAATCACATAAATTTTACTCTATTTATAATATATAATTACTTGGTTGGTTGGTTGGATGCACTGGTAGATAACTTCCCGCTAACCTCAATGGGCGATTTCGCTATTTTGTACCCATTTTTCTTATAAAAAATATTAAGATATAAAAAGACAAAATCTAATACCAATCTGCCGAATTTATATAATTTAATAGATCTTTCGTCCTTACCGGTGAACAGTCTGGGAAACTGTCAAAAAAGTACTTCCTAAAAAATTATTTCTACTGTTGGCTAGAGTCGGTTTTCCCTGTAGGTTTCTGCAACACCTGCAATTAGTATTAAAAGCAGTGATCATAGAGAACTGCCGTAAGTTTTGCAGTATTTAAGCAGCTCCTTTGAATGAGTTCCCAAGATCTGATCTTGTTATGTGATGGCCATACTAACCGGGAATACATATACAGCATAATACATTTAGTTTTAGTTGTATATTTAAATAAAATACATAGCCTTTTCGTGTGTACTAAAACAGCTGTCGTCATTCTATTAATTCCTTTAAAATGTACAAAACGTATTAAAGCTCAACGAGGGCTAACATAATTATGTTATATAAATTAATGTTATTAACATTGTGTGTATGTTCTTTACATTTCCAGTTTTAAATTTCACATTCACATTCACATTTAAAAGGCATGCAGTATAGAATACACTCTACTATATAAGCTTATTTATTCAGAAAAAGCAAGTTAAACTAAATTGCAAGACATTTATTTAAAACTGATATATATTTTTAAGACTTTATTGAAAGCTTTTATATATGTTATTCATATCTCTTCATTCTGGCCTGTTGGCCTGTTCATTAAATAACACGGCCATTCAAATTAATTGTTTTATGTCAACAAGATTTTTTCCTCTAAAGCGAGCAGATTGTCACAGAGAATGTTCTGCATTACGTATTAATAATTTATTTGTTTATATCCTAAGCATGGCCTCTCTGCGTTGGGACTGTAAGCATTCAGAAACATTTTAAAACATTTTAATGTATAAATGTTGCATTTTCACAGAGGCGCCAATAATTGTACTTCGTGGAGACTATTAAGATAAGGTGGCGACAAAAACACAACATGCAAAGGCACAACGAACAGAGCCGGCCACGACGAAGGGGTACGTACGTACACTCTGCGTAGAGAGAAATATTTCATATTTGGTTAAAAGCTGAGTTTTTCGTATCTATTAAATAGCAAATTGTTATTTGACAACATTAAAGTATACATTATATATGTGCCGTGGCCAGAACTGAAGAAACACGTTTAGCTTTTTGATTGTTTGACTGTTGGACTGTTTGACTTTTTGCTGAAACTAAAAACACTGCAAAGGTCAAAATAACAGGCAAAACTTGCCGTTGATCCTTTGCCAAGTCATAAGTGCATTGACATTCAAACTAAAAACTCTTTAAGCACTTTGTAAATTATTGGTTGATTATTGTCTTCTGTATCTGGCCTTTTCTTCTCGTTTTGGTACAATATTTTACTTAACTCATTTCTTATCGGGTTTAATAAAATGTTAAAACAGCAACAGCAACGACAACAACAACAACAGCTACAACAACAACAATGTATACAGCAGCACTCATATTATGTGAGGAATTTTAAAAGGATCGTCTGCTACACGCCTGCGCAACTTGACATGCTGCACTTGCGGTGTTTTGTCGTTTTCATCGTCATCGCTATCGTCATCGTCATCGTCATCGTCTTCGGTAGTCTGGGCCCTGTAGTCAAATTGTGTGTAGACTCTTTATTTACACACACAATTAGTTAACTAAAAAAAGTATCTCCTTAAACACAAACTCACAAATTGATGACTCAACTCTCCTAATGAATTAGTGTCGCGTGCGTTTTCAGCTAAAAACTATGATAACAATTTAAATCCGAGATAATAGACCAGCAATTAGGATTGTAGAAACTCAAGGGTAAATTTAAGTGTCTAATTGATTTCACAGCAGGTAAAAACCTTAGATTCAAAAGACTTAATTCATAACAATTTCTCTCCAAAAATTATGTGTAGGTACCGTAGTTAATGTGTTGGGAACAAGTGCTCCGGAAGTAAATATCGGAAATTGCTTGTTATCTTTAGAAAATTTATTATTTCATAATTTGTTTGGAAAATGAGACCCTTAATTATATCATTATTAATTTTTCCAAACACATTAATGAAGTATGCATGTGTGTGGTTTCATTTATAAGATTATTATATTACATATGTAATTACATTACATATATGTTTGTTTATAACGTATGTTTGTTTTTTTATATTTAACAGCTGCATTTCCCATAGCCCGTCGTATTGGTCATCCTTATCAAAATCGTACACCACCGAAACGAAAAAAGCCTAGGACCTCATTTACCCGCATACAAGTTGCTGAGTTGGAGAAACGTTTTCATAAGCAAAAATATTTAGCATCAGCAGAACGTGCCGCACTTGCGAGAGGTTTAAAAATGACCGATGCACAAGTGAAGACGTGGTTTCAAAATCGTCGAACGAAGTGGAGGTGAGTTCTTAATATAGAAATATAAAAGAAAAGAATTGTGGTATAAACCATCTCTAGTTATGAACTCAGTAACTGAGAATTAGAATTAAACAGAAGACTGGGTTCCCATTGTGACTATGCATTGTGACTATAGTTAATCATTTATATTTAAAAAATGGATTAACATAGTACCAATGTAAATCATAAAAAAAAATATTTACTCTATAGTAACGAGATCTTGAATACCACTCATATAAAAATATAAAATTAATAGGTAATCAATTAGCCAGGAAGTTGCTCTCTGATAAATTTGGCGCTGATCTATAATATTTAGTTGGGTCATCACCACAAGGGCACTCTTATCATTTTTAAACACTTTTTGAGTCTGCTTTTCTGCTTTTAGTATCCTGTTGTTTTTAAAACACTTAATTTCGGTGTTTCTATAATACAAAAGATACTTAAGTACTTTTATGATTCGAAAAAGTACTTTCTACAATTAATCCAGTAGAAAAATGTACATTCGTCATCGGAAATGGCTCGAAGTCATGTTTTTACTGGTAAAGGATGTAAATATATGACAATCATTTTGACAATTTTAAACAATTCATCCAGCAAAGGGATGGATGATGGATTGTAACATTGTCTTGCAAGACAGCATTTTTTATTAGGCAATAAACGTTAAACGTATATATATATAGTAACACATTTCCAAAGGGTTATTAAAATTTTTCTTAAGAACTTTGAAATTGAATAACTCTTAACTGCCAGATTCATATACAATATTATAATAATTTATACATGCATTATTTGATAATATAGAGTACTCATAATGGGTAACTGAATTTGTAAGTAAAGTAAATACTGTTTTACTCTATGGATTGAAACATATATTATACTTTTAATTTAACTATTGGTTTGAACTTTGATTGTTAAATAATATTTTTTACAGAAAAGTTTGAGAACTTCAAAATATTTTAGAAAATCGAGTTTTATTTAAATTTCTACTACAATAGTCTTCTTTAAAGAATACTATTAGCTATATGTAGATAGAAAACAAATATGTGATAATATTGAAAGTCTTTTAAGTTTCCAAAATTTCTGATAGATTGGTAGCTTATAATATAATCTGTATATATAATAAAAATCATTTTTATTGTTTTAACAAAGTATAACAAAGTATATGTATATTGCGATGATATAGAACACATATTATAAAGTACATATTATATTTTCCTTATTATAGTTAAATGAGTGTGCACATATTCTAAACAACTTAAAGCAGTTTCCTCTCTTCTTAAATTATATCCGATAGAATTAAATTTTTATACCTCAAAAATTCCTCTTTAGAATCAAAAAAGTAAATTTTTGCATTAAAAGTTCATCAAAAATTCACGAGGACATTAAATAAAGCTACGACAAATTTTAAAATAGATAAATATCCTTGTTGTTGTTGTTTCTCTACTGTTAGCATAGTTGCTGTCACGTTACCCGTAGTTAGTTTTAGAAGCATCAAACTGCTCGTTATTGTTAATACAGAATAAAAAGTTAGAAAATGTATTTTTTATTTCCTCCCCATTTATGGCTGGTTTTAAAGTGCTTTCCATATCAAATTGTTTTCAACCCTCAATATTCAAAGGTTAGAATAGAAAATGGAATTTTTTTCCTTCCAGCTAACATCGAAGTCCCCTTTTTTCAGTACGCCAAAAAAGTAGTAGCCAAACGCTGCTTATTTTCGTGAATATTATAAATTCGTCACCACAAGTATTTTGTGTCCTTTATACAACAAAAATGGCTACCAAACTAGAAAATGTCGCTGTGCTAGTGTTAATTCTAACGAGTTTATATTTACGAGTAAACATAGCTAATAATGGTGCGCTTAATAGAGCTACACGTTTGCATATTAACTGAATCCTTTATTAACATGAACATAAAGAATTTTTAATGACTTCTGGTCACTCTATTCGTACGAGTATATTTACTCGTCAGGAGCTGACTGCTGGTTAGAAATGTGGCTCATTAATTTGCATTGTTATTCATTAGAAGCTATTATTTTGTGCACATTTATATACAATAGATCAAATAGTTGATAAAAAAAACTATTTCATTTTATTTACTGACAACACAGATTATTTTTCATAGAAGTACAACAAAACACTGTGGAGGAATTAAGCTTTTACTTTGCGTTTCAATTTACATTTTTATTATATTTGTTCGTATGCATAAACGATTCTGACATGCAAATAGTTGGAGCTAATAATTGATTAGTTGAAGAAAAAAGTACAATCTAATAGTTAGAATGAAAAAGGAATTAATTTTATATATATTAAAAATTTCATGATTCACTGATTCGTAAAATTGCTTGCGTGTATATCGCATATTAAATTTATTTTACTTTATAATTATACAACAATTAAAGTAAAATAATGAAGTAACGAGTAACTAATAGCAACATAAAATGTTTTTTATATCCCAATTTATAATTACTATTGTAATTATATTAGTTCTTTATGTACAATGTAATAAAATATTAAATATGCATAATTATTTCATTCTTCGTATTCATACTCATATTTTTACTCGTTACTTTATTTGATTCGTTGTACTCACCTACCGAGTTTTGCTCGTTATCAGCCATTTTAGTCGCTTTTGGTCATAAAAATTAATGATGCAAAACATTTTATTAACATTGGGCAGACGCAATAAATATTTTCCTACTTAAAGCTCATAATTAACTAAAATTTATGGTGCCAAGTTGTTGGGTAGTTTTTTTTAAGTGTAATTTATATAATCATATACATAGATTGTTTCATATCTTGTTAATATATAATGTAGATTATAATTACATAAAAAAGTAATTTTTCTACTTATGCGTACGAACTATTTATTTACATTTTGTTATGAAATACCTAGTAAGACGTCCACAATATATTTACAATTAATAAACTTCAGTTGATGCTAGAGGGTGTCTAGAGAACACTAAGTTAGTTTGGATTGTTATAGGAATAATTTATTCTAAAGTATAGTTTCGGTAAGGTTTAAAATTTATTTATTTAACATTTTATTAAAGTTAAGCTATTTTAGATATTAGCTATTAGAGCTATTAGAGAAACAATACTTTTTTGAATAAGTATTACAGTATATCATCCAACAACTGAGTCCCGTCATTATAAATTATTTTGGCGATATATTATAATCCTTAAAAAACTTTTTCTTTGTATTTTTAACGGTATTGTCCCTAAAAAGAAATACTTATTCTGATTCATATGTTGCACGAGAACGTAGTGACAGTTCTTCCTCGAAATAGTAAACACATTTTCTGAAGTAGTTATTGAAGATTACTCAGGAAGTGTTTTTATAATTTTCGATATTATTATTTTCGAGCTATACGTGTAACTTCGGTTCGCAATATATAAAATTTCTTTGCTAGATGTGCCTAGAATTTGTTTTCATGAAAGATTTTACAAGTTTTACCTATGTAAAAAATAAACTGTAACAGTGCCTACCTCCGATGAGCAACGCTTTAGAATATTGTCGAGGTAACACATTTCTGCCGTAAGAATCGACTAAAATTCAGTGAGCACAAGTCGATACTGTTTGCAGTATAAAAGGTAGTGAGTTAGTTTTATTTGCGGCACCCGACCAAAGGTGTTAATCACTGGTATAGGGCCCACAGCATCGGCTGTGATTGAATAATTGAGGTTGATTCCTTAAATGAGAGTATCGGAGTGGCTGTGGGTAAATGACTGTTTTCATTTTATGCGGGTATCCACATCGAATGAAAGCAAAGCATCTTTGAGTAATATGCACAAAAGAATAGCAAAGGTGTTTGATGTGTCTCGCTTTCTCCAAGTTCCCTGTTACGTATATAAAGAACACCGTAGTCTAATACTCTTTAAGATACTATTGCTGTATTTAGGTGAATTCTAATAGAATTTTAAATATTGGGAATCAGTTATGTTATGTTTATACTTGTCGAACATTACAGAGAACAATATAATACAATTAATTTAACATTCACATAACAATATTTTCCCACAATACACCTAAAATTGTCATTATTTATGTTTTAAAAACATGAGCCTTCATTATATAGGTTCAATAAATTTTATAATAAGAATTAAAGCCATATTTTGTTATGCCAAATAATTGTTATAGCCAATTAAAAACTCATTTATTTACATATAAATAATTAGAACATCATTTTACACACTATTTGATTTGCAAAAAGTCATTAACTTATCTTTATTACTTCATTAAAAAGTCAATAAATTTGAACGAGTATTTTTATTCAAATTACCTTAAAAATAAGTCTTATTTATATATATATATACATAAATATTTTAAATGATATAATAAACGAACATTTGTCAATAAATTCGTAAATGACAAAATTCCATTAGCGATTCATAATGTGTTTTTAATAAATTTAATAATTCAAGAATAAACGTTATTAATGAAACAACAAAAAAATTTATTCAAAAAAAAAAACAACATTAATTATTTAAAAAATAATTGAATTTGTATTTATTGTGTTGATTGAGATGGTTTAATCGATTATAATTGCATTTAAAAATAAACAATAATGTTACTTAATTTGAAATTGATTAATGATGTACAAGTATCTGAATTTTTCAATTGAAAAATGAATTTTATGAAACATACTAGAACCAGAAAAAATCATTTAAATAACAAAAGCCAAAGAGCAGGTTTTTTCTACTGCTAACAAATTTGACATGTTAACTGTCAATTGGACAATCAACTTAATCAAATTGTTTTGTTAAAAGGAACACAGAAACACGCTAAACCACACAAAAATTAAACCTAATAAAAATACAGACAGACAGACAGATATACTAAGAATCAGTACATGAGCCCCTTCTTACCGCTAATGTAAAACTTCTACTTCTACGTTTATTTAACCCTGGTACGTTGCAGCCTTCTTCGCAGCTTCACACAGCGTAAACGAGAGCAGCTTGTTTAGAGAAATCGCTGCTATTAACAGAATGACGCTTAAACATATTAACATGAAATACAATATAAGTCAAAATACTAAAAGTCAGGCACATGTTCTGGGCTCGAGAACATTTTCGGAAGTGTACGGATGAGCCATCTAAGATGAGCGGTGAAGCAACCCCTAGTAGAACTACAAGGCTGGCAAGGCAGCCAGTTGCTTGTTTCAAATGACAACGTCTCGTGCAACTTTGGTACATGACGTTTTGTTCCGTGTATGTTATTCCGTTTATTATTCAATAACAATGTTAAAGGAAAAAAACCTAATTAAATTAAGTGCAGCACGTGAGTTGTTTCTTAATAAACACAGGTCGAGCATTTAAATACTCCTTATTGAACATGAATCATTGAATTGAGTAGACTGTGTTTGGTTCAATGGCAATTTTGAAGACTAAAAACTATTTATTATATCATTTAAATCATAAGGAAACACACTACTAACATAATAATACTATTTACTTAGAAAATCTGTGGTAAGCAGATAGCTCAACTCAACTGAGATATACTAAATATTCCGCCCGAAAATTTCATATGATCCATATATGTTTATAGTTACGAAAATTGTAAATATTTCTAGGCATAAAACAAAATTAGATTTTAATTGTTTATAATAAATCTCAAAAGAACTATTGAGTAAATCAACGTTAATCACTGAATCATATCTCAACGACTTCACATCACTCTAATGATCTTTATTAATTGATCTTCAATGTACTTGCCCAGTGTAGATTCCTTGCACTATGTCTTTATAAGTAATAATATATTTATTAATTGAACAAATTATATATAAAAATTTATAACAGAATTAAATTTGGAAACATCTTGAAAATATATATGGTAGAGAGGTTTCAAAAAGTAGTGAACTATAACAGCAAAAATTCTTTTTATATTATTGTAATTAATTGATTTTTGGCTGACCAAAAAAGTGTAATCCATCATCAGAGGTATTGGAAAAAATTCTTGTATTTAATTATTCATAAATAATTATTTAAGACTGCAAATACCAAGGGTTGAACTCATTACACTGCCAAATTTAAAGCACAGAGTCAGCCTTCATTAGCCAACTGACTCAAATATGTTGGGTGTTGTTGTAGCTCATTACTTTTTGAAACCTCTCTACCTAATATAATAGTTTTTATTAAATAAAATAGTCGGATCTGAAGTTACAGCCTAGGTGCAGGTTTAACAAGAAGCATATGCCATCGATGGCCAACTTACAAGGGATCCTCTCTAAAGTAATGCGAAAGCTAACCTGGTGGCGAAATCCCGCAGAAGAAGAGGGGGTGTTCGTATACTAAAAGTAGGACGGTTGGTTTGACGTTGCACTAAGCATTCCACCTTCTCATCACAAAACAAAAAAAAATAAAAAAATTCCTTAATTCTTATAATTTAGTTTCCACAAATATTTGTGCCTGTTCTATGTGCGTTTACAGAACATACTCAGTCCTTTGAACTAAAGGATAGAAATGCTAAACTCTACTTTTTGCATACTCTGACCGCAGAACATTAGGCAACACCGCCATTTCTTCGTATTTACTCAATTTCTTATGCTAATTCAACAGTAATAAATATTCGTATGATTTCATCCTCTATTTTGTACGAAGATGTACTCATTTACTATTTAAACAATCTTTTTAATTATCTTTCGCAGCATTAGTAAATCATTTCAAAATAATTTTAAGCCACCTTTTGCCACATTGGATTGATTAAGAAGCTCGTAAATATCTCGTATACTATCTTCATATTCAAAACACTAAAATTAATTGCTACCATATGAGTAATTTGTTAGAAATCTTCTTGCTGAAAGTAACTAATTAAAAATTTACATCAAACTTCTCATTTCCCTACAGAACTCACTCATTCAGCAATGAATAATTGCTTTCGCTTCATTTTTGTTGTAAGTAAATATGTAAATATGTGAATATTTTAGTGAAAAATATGAAAACTGCTTGAAAAGTTTTTAACTGCAAATGCCATGAAAACTTTTAAACCACAGAAACTGTTTTAATATCGCACTAACCAATTTACTTAAAAGAAAAGTTTTGGTTTTCCAACGTTGTGTGAATGTGGCAACGCTGACAACAGTTGCAGTTTAACCCGAAGGCAAAGGAAAATGGCTTTAAGTGTGCCTTAAACAATGCCTTACACATAAAACTCAAATAAAATTAATTACAAATATTTTGCTTTTATGGAAATAACACAGCTTTTCGTTAAATACATGGCAGTAAGTGTGTTTACAGGCCCAAGTCATTACCAATTTGCCTTTAAGTAAATAAAGCAATTCTGCTCCTGCTTCCGCTTCTGGTTCTGGTTCTGCTTACATTTTGATTATGCGCAAACACGTGGCAGATAATTTTCTACTGGATTTAGTTTTGGAGGTAGGCCCAACGTTTACAGCAATGATATTTTATCTTTAAGTTTCTGGTGTGGGTAAAATTTGACACTTGGGAATTGCAGAGCTACGAAAGACTACGAGAGCGCCGCAATACTACGGCAGCGCCGAAACACTTAAGAAACATAACCTACAAAGTGATTATTTTGTTTGGTCATTTTTCGTAACAACTTTGGGTAACAACTTAAATGGGGACTAAATTGTTATGTCTTAAGAGATAATTACCTTAACAGTAATTTACATTGAATTACATTGAATTACATTGGAGCTTAATTTGTTGACGGGGCGTCGTCAGTTGCTGCGACAAACATTTTGGCTGTGCAGATTGTGTGAAATGATTTTAATTACCGACCGAAGTATAAAATTTGAGTTTATGGCTGAAGGAATTAAGACCAGCTGCCTACTTAAAATAAAGTTGACAAAAAATTTGGGGTTCATTAAAGACAAGCAGTGTGAACATAGAATTACTTCTTATTCGTGTAATTCGAGTAATATTCAAATGGAAGATTGCTGAGGTAGGTGGATTCAGTGCCAAGTTAAGTGAAGCAATTGACTTGTATTAAAATTTGTGCGAACATTAATTTTAAGTGATACGAAAAAGGGCGGAAAGATCTAATTTACCTGAAAAAAGTGTTTTGTGCTTTGCTTTTGCTTTGTGGGTAATAATTTTTCACTTAAGAGTTATACAAACACAAATTACTGTAGTCGAGGGGGTACGACTTTTTTTAATCCAAAGTTTCAATCTCGCACAAATGTTTTAGTCAAAAAAAAAAAATTTTTTTTTAATCAAAAGAGCAGAAAAATGTTGAGGTAGCAACTCTAAATCAAACTGCCGCAACTTTGCCGTAAATCACTACAAAAAGATAAATTGCACTCGAAAAGTGTTAAATTAAATCAGCATAAATTATAAACACCAAATGAAATTGTAAAATTGTAAAATTGAGATACAAAAAATATTCACACAATTGCCGTTGTTGAGTTCATAAAATTTAGAATTTTAATCAATTTTTGGGGGAAATTTTTCATTTGCGAAGCTGAACTGACAGCAAAGTTTTGTTAAAAAAAGATAAAAAAAGATATAACTGAATGAGTAACAAAAAAAAAAAATAACATCATGCAACAAACTGTTTCATTTGATAA
The DNA here is from genome assembly GCF_002237135.1 of Teleopsis dalmanni. Taxonomy (NCBI): domain Eukaryota; kingdom Metazoa; phylum Arthropoda; class Insecta; order Diptera; family Diopsidae; genus Teleopsis; species Teleopsis dalmanni. The sequence goes on from NC_051847.1 coordinate 221,149,341, forward strand.
AAAAAATTAGGTTTATCCGTGGTAATAACTCATTCAGAAACTTTCAAGCTGCTGCCGACTGACTCGACTGCCCCGACTGACTCAACTGACTCACAAACGAAACTTCAGCTGAATTGAGTTGTTGCGAATGCAGCAGGATTTGCTGTTTGTTCCGTTGATTTGTTGGTCGTTGGTTGCTGGTTGCTGGTTGCTAGTTGCAATCAGCAAAGTTGCCAAACTGCTAAGCTCTTGTCTAAAACTAAAAACTAAAAACTGAAAATTGCAAATAGAAAATTGAAAATTTAATTAAAAAATATAAAAACTAAATTAAATATTTAGATTAGAAGGAATTAAAAATGAGATAAGGCATATACATAACATGTTTAATATTAAAAAAAAATTTTAACTGCATTGCAATGAGTAAAAGGCTGGGAAAATATAATAATTCAACGTATTAATGACTTTTTGAAAGATAAAAATTTTTGATTTTACAAACAATTTAAACTTATCAACAATAATTGATTTATATAGCTCTGGCTCTGAGAAGACTTTTCAAGATACCTTGTTACACCATGCTATCGAATTTCAGAATATTTACAGGCTCCTCGGGGAGGTATGCAGATCTGTGATAAACAATAATCCAGTCAAGGTGTAGAGAGGGGTTATGAAGAAATCTCACAGTTAATAGAGAGCAAAAGTGCTCGAGCGCACTAACTAAACTAGCCTCAACATTATATGTAGTTAATACGTTAATTCTAATTAATAGCACAGGAAGGTGAATGGTTGTTTACGACCAACAGAAATTGATAAAACGCTTAAATTGAATGTCGCAAATTAAGTCTACGAGTCCACAGTTCAAAGTTACAAAGTTCAAGTTCCTGATACTTGCAGTCTAAAAATTATATTATTATAATAATATATTTATATTATTACATATAATACTTATAATATTATATTTTATTAATCATACAATTAAGCCCACAAATTTTTGCAAAAAACACTGATAATGGACATTCAACGATTTTGGTTAGCCTAATAATTGACAGGATTAAAAAAATTTCTTCGGGATTTAAAAATTTTCTCATTATTGCCATACTTTTTCTATTCAAAATAAATTTTTTGTCGTAGGTCCAAAAATTATTATATTAAATTTTCTATACAAATTATTGTTAGAACTAATCATGTTATTATTCTATTATTATAACAATATTTTTTAGTTTTCAGAGAATAACAAATTATATAATTATAATTATTATAATTATATATTATATAATTATAATTATAATTAATTATTATAATATATAATTATAAATTATATATTATAATGGTATTCAAATATAATGGTATTTGAATACCTTTATATTTTTTGAGCCAATATTTTTTGCACTTCCTTTGTAGTAGTATTGCATTAAAATTTTTCATAATATGCACAAGTCTATATACCTTATATATTAAAAATAAATTTAAAAGACGTAATACATTCTCATTCAAGGGCAACTGGGCTATCCATGAAAATATCACTATACAATAACATTTTATATTCCACTATCTTAGCTGCCTGGTGGATGGCTTCGTTTCAAAAGCACTACAATATTCCCATAGTCATAAGTTAAATAATCTATTGAGAGTATTTGAAAACACACTCTATATATCCCTCTATATATTTTCCAGTTTCCAGTCTATTTCCATTTGCCAGTCTATTTCCATTTTCCGGTTGAAGTGAATATCTGATTCACTTAAGTATGAAGATTATGAGCAATAAATCGACAAATAATTTCTTTGGGTTCAAAGTCTTATATAAAATCTATGATCAGAATATTTTGGAGAGATAAATGGCATTTTAATTTATTTAATGAAATTATCTGAAAGCCTTCAAATGAAGTTTCTGTTGTGCTTTATATAAAAACTTGAAAGAGAATATTTTTGGAAGGTAAAGGCATTTAATTTCTGTTTGTTGCTAAGCTTGATTATGACCAACTCTTTTTTTTGTATTTATGTAGATCTTAAACTATGATTTCGTAACCGTTTACGCAACATTAACAAATTTTAATGATAGAAAATCATTTGAAAAATTATTATATATAAATGTCCCCTTGATAAATACGTCCACGTGTGTCCAAACTTTCTTATTTACCATTTGATGTCTCACATGTCATATCTCATATGCCATGGTATTAAAGTTTATTCAATCTTTCCTGAAATACTTCACTATTCAATATTATAGATATTCTTATTGAGATTTTTCGTCCTTAAAGTATGTATATTTAGTTGTTCTCGATCTAAGCACATAGCAGATATCATCCCACATTTAGTTTAAAGTCGGGAATATAGGATGAATACTTCATCTAACCACAATCAACATAATATTTTATAAATAAACAATTACTTTGTGCTGGAATTCATTTAGTAATATTTTTTATTAATAAGCAGTTTTATATGTAAGTGAATTAAATCAATTATTTAAATATTCTTTTAGAATTGGTTTTACTGTAAGGTCTTTTAAAAGGCTTGACAATGACTCAACAATGAATATATTATAATTTAGTTTAGTGTTTTCAACAGTTTATTTAAATGATATTATTATCTTATTTTAAGGTAATAATTCATTATAAATTATTAAAACTTGTTATGATATAATAAATTTCAATAGGTTAAATAATTTTAACGGATATTCGTCACACATTGCTACTTGAAGTAACTTCCCAACAGTTACTCCTCAACTAATAATATGAACCGCATATAGTGCGGAAAATCATATGAATATTTAATAGAATAAAGTTATGAAAACATTTTAAGAGAGCTTGTTGAAAATAACAATGAAAGCCAAATCAACTCCCACATAATGTGGCACAAAATAGATACACTTTATGAAACACATGTTCATTTATTTATAAATTAATACTAATGACAGACAAAACTATGCCTTTTAGTATTAAACATGTAAATGAGCGTAAAAAGATAGTTTCGTAAAAGTTTTAGCCCAAAAGGCAAATGCTTATTTTAAGTAATACGAACATAACAACTTCATTAAGTTATGAAATATTCAATATGGCGTATCATCCCCCAATTACACCTTCCTTTTGGACTGTCGCTCTATAAGCAGATAATAACCCACATTAAATGCGCACACTCCATGATTTGCTACCGTCAAACATAAAATGGAAATTCCATATTCCTCAACAAACTTCATCAACATTTTACGAGTAATCATCATTATGTTGATTTCATTTCTATTCTATCTTGTATTGTGGGGGGTGGATGGTGTGGGTACTTTAAAATTAGTCCATTTAAGTGTGGCAGTAAATATAGAAAACTGTAATTGATGCACAACATGCTGTTAATAATTTAGTAACTCTTGCGCATCAACAATTCTATTCGATACACAATTGAATTTCCACTAATCCCTTCAAAGTCCTTGCCAAATCCTTTTAATACCTACAAAGAATGGAATATTACAACAAGTGCTCGTTATTGCTACAAGTACCAGTGACGGGGAAATTACTCGTTACTACTATTTTAATTGAAAATGTAATTAAGCTGAAATCAAACACATAACACACATACATATATGTGTGTGTAAACATATTTGAAAATAATTTTCAAAATTAATTACAAAATAATTCTCATTCTCTATGCTGGCGATGATTAAGCATATGACGTGAGTGCACTGGTGGCTATGGAAAACGTTTAGTTGAGCTTACTTAAATGCTGGTACTAATATAAAATTCATTCACGGTAATTGCTTTGCTTGTGAATAATTGATTTGATTAGTTTTAAATTGTGGTTGAATTAGCCTCGTTTGTGGAATTCACTGATATACTAATGACTTTGTTTCAAAATATTATATGAGTATATGCAAAATGGGTAGGTTTAATTAAACGTTCCGCTACCCTCAGACTCACTGGAGTGATAGATAATGATATAACAGTTCCAATGTTTTCATCATTATGGAAAATTAATATCGTTATGTTAATAGTTTTTAAATGTGTTTAGCTAAGATTTGATTGTATTTTAATAACCAATTAAAATTTATTTAAATCTATTATTACGTCTAGAGAAAGAAAATAATAATCCTTTTAATGCAACTGCTAAATAATTGTAATTTTTAATTATTTACAGACGTCAAACCGCAGAGGAACGTGAAGCAGAACGTCAAGCTGCAAATCGTTTAATGCTCTCTCTGCAGGCTGAAGCAATTAGTAAAGGATTTGCACCGCCACCTGCAGCACCCCTAACCGCACAACCTGTAAATGGCGCGCCACTAGCTGCACTGCATGGCTTACAGCCTTGGGCGGAGACACATGCGGCTGGTTGCTAATCCTCAAAACGGTTCTTCAGTGATCAATGCGGCTCATTTGTGATAATGTTGTGTACATAAAAATAATTCTAACTAAATCTACTAAATCTACAACTGTTGTAATAATAATTATAAAACTATGTATCCGGCAAGTAAAGTTAGGTCAACGTGAATCACTAACACTTACTTAATATGTCTAAAGTACAATATATATATTTAACTTTTGCTGGAAAGCACTATTAGAAGTTTGTAATTTAGTTCTAGGTATTAGCGTAATTTATTATTATTTATAAAAGTTTATAGTGTAAATATTATTGCAGAAATTGTCAAGCTTATGTATCTCTTCGTGTAATATAAAAGACCTAGTGAAATAATGATAAACATTTAAGCATTTAAGTAAAGTATTTAAGCAATAGTAATGATAATCAAGAATTGCACAGGAAGTGTCGATAAAACTGTAAAAAAAATATATTTAATTATGCGAAAAATATAAAATTTATTATTCGTAAATTATTGCTTGAAGTATTCTTTAAAAATATACGAAAATGTGCTCTCGATAATTAAATAAAAATTACTTAAAGAAATCTAAAACCGAGTATGAATTATGGTATTATTTTTTGTAGTTGAATTTAGTGCTTACATAATTTTTTTAAAAAGTCAATGCAATATATAAAAATTTAGTAGTGGTTTGGTAGTCACAATAAAACTTATATTCAATTAAATCTGCTACAAAAAAAACTTTTAATAAGGATATTACTCATTTAATATTTCCAAAAATATCACAGACGATGGATATTTGGTAATGCTTGAAACAGCTATATGGTCAGCCAAACTCAATTAATTAATTAAAATAATAAAAATTTTGTTGCTGTGATTCACTACGATTCGAAACCTCTCTATTAAAAATAGTATAATAGTAACATGGTCACTATTTTACGTTATAACGTGCTCATAATTGACGTTAAAATCAGATTTAATAATTAAAAATAAAATTTTGAAATTTTAGTTTTCAATAGGCTCTGCATATAGTTTGTTTCACCAGATATTGGATTAGATGTGGTGAATTTTTATAATTATTAAACAAAATGTGCCCGCCATCTAGCGGCACTTTGAACACAAACGACGATAAGCAATAACACAATTTTTCGATTACCTTTGATTTGATTTTAATTAACGTAATTTGACTTATGTTTTTACCATGACAGAGTTTGTGGAATGGTTACCTTGGTTTGCGTTATTATCTTAATTAGATGGGATCACTTAATATGCATGGATTCCCGTCTATATGTGTAAGGATGAACAACTTGACTGTGTGATTATTCATTTATACTTAGAGTCACAAGGAATATATTTGGCTACTCAGGTGGAACTTCATATTTTCGGTTAAAGTTTTTTTTGCGGCGTATTAAATTATCTATTTATGTAGTAATTTTCTTCTCTATTTGGAGTTTTTGTTTCCTTGCTGTGAAAAATGAAAGTGACGTCAAACATATACAGGGTTAATAAAATTTTCAGTTTCGTTTCAATAGGCTGACTAAATTAATTTAATTTGAAATACAGTTTTCAAGAAACAAAGACTTAATTTATATATAGTTAATTATATATTAAGAGATACGTAAAACAAATTCTTCAGAAAACTACTGTAAATCGCATTTGGTTGGGTGGAGGAATGTAAACGTAAAGGTTGGTTGCAAAATGTTGGATAAAATGTTTCCAAAACTTGTTCATATGACTGGAATAAATACCACTTAACAATCTCTTTTAGAGAAATATATTTGCAAACATATATATCTTCTATAAATTGCAATATTCTTAGTAAAAAATGCTTTCAGACTTAATAAAACAAACAGGAAATAGGAAACTATAATTATATATCAAATAGTTTCAAGCACGAAGTTTAAAAAATTAATCTCGATTCCAAATAAATGCTTCCTAAACAGACGGCACAAGTAAAGTCAACATTTTCATTTAATAAACTAACAAAAATTTGTATCAATTTTAGAATCATTATTTGATATCCATAAGTCGTTTCATATTTAGCTGTCAGCACAACTACAAAGGAAGCGTTGTTTCAGAAAAGGATTAAGATAACGTAAACTAACAAATTATAATGACCTTAAATGACACCACAGTTCAAATAAAAATACTCATCTTCAGAGATAAACTCTGAAAACCTCAAAAATTGAGTCACTACATGTGCCTTTCAGGTAGTTTCGACAAAATATAATATTATATCATTTGTGGTTCGATATTTATTGCTGATAATAAATCTGTTTACTCCACGACTTCAGAGGCGGTGTTTGTGTCGAATATTACCTTTGTGTGTTTTAGGCACCTCTTCAGTCTTCAAAGTGTTTGTTATGTCACTCCAGACATCCTCCCATATTCATTTAGCGTCAATGGCGGTGGTCGTTATCATTTATTTGATATTGACAATGCATTTGGAATTAAAGAAGCTGTGGAGTACGATTCATGCATTTTATATTTCTGTAGGTAATGGAACTATAATAATTACTGTCTGTACTATTATATAAAAATATCATTAAGACAGAAAATATACACAACTTATAGATTTGAGTAATTTAATATAAAATTAATCAGAATCTCATTCGAATTTTATTGTCTTTTTCATTCAAATGTTGTCTTTTGACTGCTGCATCTTAGCCATATCTTCGGAACAGTCATACCCTGAATTCACTTTTCTGTAAGCTCACATTTAATTAATAAATGACAATACAAACCCCGTTGTTCTCAATCTAAGCTATCGCATAACCTTCGCGTGGCACTCCTGGAGAGTCACCTAATACCCGCTGGATGAAGAACTAATAGTATACCTATAATAAAAAGTTACATCCCGAAAAGTTTGTTATTATTGTTAATAATAACAATAATACTGTTGTGTCAATAAAAAGTAATATAGAATCTATTTTATAAAGTTTTATTGCCTCTTCCGTAAGAATATACATTCCCAGGAGTCTATTTCGTATGTGCATTAGCATAGGGCATTCTAACAGCATAAGTGTGATTGACTCCCCATTCTCTTCGCAGAATCTACATTTAACATCAGTCTCGTAAGGTGGTGTTTTAGTTTACAGTGTCTTGTTAAGATTCCTGTAATGTTTCTAAGTTTTGCTTTTGATAGGTTCATACAATCCTGGTATATCTTATTGTTATAGGTACCAATAAGCCTTTAATAAGACTTTAAATTTGGATTGTACATAGAACTTGGTAACTGTCACTAAATTTAGGAGTCAGTGAATGACGTGAAGAAACCTTAGATATGGCAACCGAGTGCTTACAACCCCCGAAAACGATATATAGATCATAATTTACAAAGGTGCCTCTAATTAACTAGTAGAAGCTGTCAATAAAGGAAAACCTGACTTAACAGTCTTCCAGGAAATGCGATAGACTATTTTAAAAGAACAGTTTGTGATATCTGCCAAAGTTGCTATGCAAATAGACATGAATTTGAATGCCAGTTTTGTGATTAATATGAGACTTTTAAACTCAGACCAACAGTTCACAAACCGAACGAAAGGCTTGCTACTATACTCATTAGAGAAGGGACAATTATTTAGCATCACTATAATTTGTGAGCTAGAGCCCACACAATAAAAGCGCAACATAACCAATGATGTCATTTACGCGAGACTCGAGGAAATTTATGAGAGCTATCCCACTAACAACGTTGATATGTGTCTGCTCTATAGGTTGTTCATACTAACTATATGTTTATATGGCGTAAAATAATGGACATGATGAAACTGCAGTTACTTGCTTCCAAGAAGTGATCAGCTCATTATAAATTTAAACATTATAAATATAAAATTTGATTATTTATCAAAATTATTTAATTGTAACTACAGTCAAAAGCTAGTTCCTTAAGATATTCAATGATAAGTACCCATAGTCACTGAAGTACACTTCGACTGTACCTATATTCTGCCACTGTATTTTGTTTATTTTATTTGACTGATTTGCAACTTAAGAACACAATGTATTTAAACCTAAATTATATTATAAAATAAAACAAAAGGAAATAAGGTTTTGTAATGCATTTTTAAGAACTTCTTAAGACCACCTTTTCAATATGAATACATCAAATCATCAACCGTCGGCATTTCGTACTCCTTAATCAGTGGCATATACTTCCGCACCGAACACAACGCTGTGTTGTCTCAGTTTGTCTTCAAGTTCTTTCTGTATGTCCCTCTTTTCTGGCACAAGTTGTATCTTAAAGATACAATTTGATCATTGCTAATTTTTTTTATTCGCTTTTATTATCATATCTCTTAATGTGTATTCTGGTAGTGTTGCTGTCATTCACTTCCAACTTTAATATGAAAATATCGTTTAGTAGGAAATCTTTCATAAATTGCGTTTAATTGGGCAATTTTAGTTATTTCGCCGCTTTATACTTTAAACATCCATTTCGGTTGCATGTTCCGGCGGAAGAAATAACATTTAATCCTGCAGATACTTTGTCTGTTAATTGCCTCAAGTTTCTTCATGTGTTGATAGTCAAATTAAATTAATTTAAAAATAATTGTGAAACTTAATAAAAATAATTTTTATGAGACTATTGAAGAATATTAAATTTAAATTAAAACTTTTTGTCTTATTTAATTGTATGACATGTGTTCTAAACAATTATATTCAAAAAATCTTGTAGATACTTTTTTTCTTATAAAACAAACAAGTGAAATTGTATGAACTTTCTTAAAATTATACAAAATATTTATAAAATATTTGGTAAAACTCAAAAATAAGTAGTCGTTTCTGTATTGTATGAAGGTGCACCTTATTGCTGTCCTTTGTATCCTTTCATTTACAAGGGACCACACACTTTTATATAAAATTAAACACTTTTGGTCAGTTTGATTGATTATTGTAAAAAGTTGTGGACAGGCTCTTGGCAAACCAATCTATTTATGTCCTTTTAATGTTCTGCTTCAAACGAGTAAATACAAAGTGTGGCTGAAGCAACTTTACGAGGAGTGTCATGCAAGAAAAATGAAGCTTTCTACCAAAAATATAAAAAGATACAAATTGAAATTGACCAATTCGAAAACATCAAATGGTATCAGTAAAAGTTACAACCAGAGGAAGCGCAACAAATGACAGATAAAAGCGGCACACGCAGCATTGGCGCTACTTTACATTGGAGAACCCAGGCGAGTATGTCGACATGTACAGATACGACCTGAAATTTGATTCAATTTTTATTTATGTACGAAGGAAATAATGTGTAGTTCCCTTGGTCATCTGGCTCAGAACCAATTTTTGGGGGGTGTATTTATAAATTCACGTGTGCGATGCAGATTGACCAATGATCAGAAAATGAGGAGAACAAAAGAGGTTTACTGTAAAGAAAAAGGATTTTGTGGATATTAAAGGATTTGTAGAAAATTGATATAATGACAGAGGAAAGAAATTGTAATTATTTTTCTCAAAGCGTACGTTTTTAAAATTGGTTTTCCCTCTCAATTAATTTGATTATCATTAATATATGTTCTGGACGAAAGTGACTTAATTATGTATTCATGGATTACTTTATAGAAATATTCGAAAATTTTATTGACTTAAAATAATAATAATGTTTAAAATTAAAAGAGAATAAAAGTGTATAGGAGAGTAGCAAAAGTTGAGGTTGAATTTATGTAGTTGACTGTGGTTGAATTATTCGAAATTCCAATACAAATTAATAATAAGCTTATAAGGAAAATAATAATAAGGAAAATAAAAGATGTGTATTAAAATACTTGTAGTTCATTAAAAACATCATCGGGAACTACTTAATCAATATATAGGCCGCTGGTTTGACTTTTACTTAGAGAGGCTTACAGATTATATACTGTATCGACTTTTGGTTAGTATTCTGTCATGCCATGATGCACATGAAAATACACATACACATCACTTTTGACTCACTATGACTCATTTCTAGATAGAGAATATATATATCATCTATGTTTTTTATATTTCTGCATTACAGTTATCATAATACACAAAAACCCTTATAAAAACTTCTCCAAGTAATTATTGTTTATTAATAAATAATAGGCTAAGAATGCACCCCCACTTAAAAGATCAATTGTGTGCTTAAAAGCCCAACTAAAACAATTCTAGACCACAATTTCAAATCTCGTAATTGCTGTGGGTTTGATTTTACCTATATCATTTGAGACCAAGATCCCGCTTCCAAGATAGTGTAGTCTTCATCTTGCAGCCGCTGGTGAGTTACATAGAACATATTCTGATATTTTCTATATTCTTCATGTACTAATTGAATCTACAGTGTCCTGTAAGAAGTTCAGTGTAGAGTTTAATATCGTTTCTGCTAAGATTAAGGATAGCATCAACTTTGATGTGTTCAGAATTAATGAAACTTCTTGACTGCCGCATACCTGTTTCAGTTCTCCAGTGTTTAAGTAAATTTCGTTTCTCCCGTTCACATATCAAGTTATTTGTGAAGTTATTTGTTACCCCGCAGAAGGGGTCTGCACCAATAAAAAGAGTACCCTTCTTTGCTAAGGAGTCTACTATTTTATTGTCCTCATGCCCTTCATATCTCGGTACCCACATAAGAGTAACATACTTCTTCGAGACTAAAGTATTGAGTAGTTGAAAGCATTCCCAGACTAACTTTGATTGGAATGAAGAGTTTGCTTAAGATTCTAGAGCTACTTGGCTGTACGAAATAATGCATATTTTGATACCTCGGGTGCCTCTGGATAGGCACTCTCTCGCACGCAGCTCTAAGGCATGAACTTTAGCCTGGAAGATGGAAGCGCTTTTTCCTATTTCCCAAATAATTACTAAGCGTACTAGGTATTTTCGTTTAACTTCTGAATATGCTTGAAAGGACTTGTTGATATTAATTATTGTACACTTGCTTGTATCTATTATCACTTTAAAAATGTTTATTGTATATTTCTATTAAAAACCTTTTTTAAATTTAGAATAGTTAAACTATCTGGTCTTATGGATAGTGTCTGCAAAAATATTATGTATATATTTTATATAGCTTAAATGTACAACGAAGACGTGTTGATTAATGTCTCAGCTGTGCTTTGATTGAAAACATCAATTTCAATTAATTGCAAATTTCGGCACATTTCTTTATAGTCGTATATTATTCCCCCTCTGAACGGTAAATGCCTTTACATGTCACACGTTCACACCATTTTGAGAGTGCGGGCCTACAATTTTATTACACTCGGCCATAACTCTAATCGAATTTACCATAAATTTTCAACTATTGAATATTTTATGAACAATCGAATGGTCGCATAAAATTGAAATGTATCTGCTTTTTATGTATTTTTAAAGCAATTCAATTTTCAACATTTACGGTCAGAGATAAATTTGTATTGGCAATAACGAAAACGTGTGGATTTTATTTAACAGCAAACAACAAACAACAAACAACAACTTCATCAGCAAATGTCATATACGAGTACGAGGGGTGAACTGCAGCAACCCTCTATAATGGCATATCATGGAGACTATTGCAGCCAACCAGTTAGGCAGCTTCAAACGTACAAGTATCTCACAGCATGTGGAGCACTTCATGACGTATGATCTCCATCGGTTGGTTGTATGTACCAGCATCATTCAGTGTTGACCACTGTGCGGCAATTCACACTTTTCGATGTGATTTTGCACTCAATTGAAAATAAATTGATTAAATTTTCATGTTAAAATGCATTAAAAATGGACTATCAAAATTATTCAGCAATATCTACCATAACTGCCATATCTGCCAATGTACGAATGTATAGTATACACACGAGCTATAGAGATAAAATTGCTTTAATCGCACTCGAAAACTGAAAATTAAAACGTTACAATTTCAAATTACTGAAGTTATTGATATATTGGATCAATGAAATATTCGATTAAAAAGTAAATTCACATTGGATCCATATTTGACTGAAACGTTTTTGCTGTTATTTTGATAAACTCTACATCCTTTAGAAAATATGCACGGGTTGTCATTGACGGAATGATGAGGGTCTTTGTTATTGAGCGTATGGACCTTTTTCAGTACCAAAGAAAAACTTAAAATTAATTTGATAATGTAAAAATGGATTTTGTCAATTGTCAGCTTTTGGAATTCTAAGCTACTTAGAAATTTGATTGGAAAATATTTTAGCAATTGTTTCTTATTATACTTATTTAACGAGTATTAGAAAATTTTAACTGAACTTTATTATAATCAATAAGAAGCGAAGAGGGCTGCTCTAAGAGTAATTACAAACAAGATAACTGGTCTTGGAATCAACAGTGAGAAATTTGATACTCTAGCATAAATTCCAGAAACTGAAATGCCAACGGACAGGATGATTGTAAAGCATAAGTTTACAAAAAACTTTAAAACTGAACTTGACAACAAAAAGAATTGGGAAGGCTTGTCCAATAATAAGAAGAAATATGACGGCTCCCTCATCGGTGAGGGCTGGAGCTGGTGTATATTTACTATGCAAAAGATACTAAGAAACACTAGGAAATAATGTAACCATCTTTTAAGCGGAAATATACACCATGAATAGATGCGCTAGTTTCAACCTTGAACGTTACTACCGGAAAGGTAAAATTGCAATACTGATTGACAGCCAGGCAGCTATAATAACACTCATATCCTACCAGGTAACATACAAACTGGTATGTGAGTGCATTGACAAGCTGAACATACTGGGCTGTAACAATCAGGTGTACCTAATATGGATTCCGGGACATACTGGCTTCCAAAGCAATGAAATGGCAAACAAACTTGCAAGAAGAGGTGCAGCTTCAAGAATGATAGACCCAGAACCATGCTGTGATCTAGGCAAAGGAACTCTATCCATTCTTATGAACGGCGCAGAGGCAAAAAAAAAGAGAGCTCTATTGGGAAAGCCTACCAAGACTATCACAACCTAAAACGCTTCAAAGATTGTATAGCACAATCAAAAAATTGCTAAGAGTTATTGCGGTATTATTGATCAGTCACTGTAGATTGAATAATCACCTATCGAAGTTAGGAACTCAATACAACTCAGACTGTAGAGAAAAGAGAGAAATTGCATACCATGTGCTTGGGGAGTGCCTGGCACTGATGCAACACCTGGGAGGGTGTTTCATGGATCATAAGCGTCCAAGATCCAAGGGAAAGATAGGCGCAATACTATCTTTCATTAAAGAAATCGGACTTGGAAAACACTCTAATCCGGCTAAGGGGCACAATAGATATTTTAGGTCGCATTACACTATCATTTTTTTTATTTAATAATAATAACTATAACAAAAATAATTGGTTATTTGACTTTTAGAAGTATCGACTCTTTTAAACATATTTTATAAATTAAAGAATAGAATTTAAATTGGTCAATTAATTCATTCAAATCATTATAATCTGTTGTGACTCAAGTGGCTTATATCGATTATGTACATTGAAACCTCACAGTCCTCATCTACCATCTATTATCTATGAAGTTGAATTACATGCCTGAAAAAATAAATAAAAATAACTAAAATATTTTGTTATGTTACAATATTTCACATTTGTGACTATTATTTTTGGTAGAGTAGTTCACACCAACGACCATAATTAAAAACTATTAACAATAAAGGAAATTACTGGGGCGCTCAGTTACTATGTAAACCATTTTTGTCCAATTATTTGATGGCAACTATCTTCTACAAGGTTGGTGAGGTAACAATAGTAGTAAAAATATTGAAATAAAAAAAAATGAAAATAAAATAATAGTAAACATATTTGAGCGCTCATTTACTTTAATTGGTTTGTTTTTATTTACTTAGCCATATTCATTCATTTTTATTGCACCAACAAGAAGTCAAGCGAATGTATCTATAATTTTTTTGGTTGTTAATTTACAAATGGCGCTTTTTACTGTCGTTAGATACAAAATATTTTGTTTGTATATTTACGGTTAGTTTGAGTTGTCATTACGTATATTTGACAGTTGCTCAGTTTATTGTAGCATAATTACGATATTGATGTCGGCGTAATTGTACGTGGGGGTTTTGAAAAGTAAAACAATATTAACACATATACGTATATATATATATATATATCTCTAATGTGTCGTTTTTTCTTGCACTATTTACATGATTTATTAAGGTACTTTTTTCATACAGTTTTTTTATCACTTTTTACTGTAATTATATGACTTTTTTGTTATTTTAAATTAGTCCATTTAATGGCTTCAAACTAATAACGGCGGAGGTACTAATAATATATTAGTACTGACATTTTTAAATTACTTACAAATTGTTCTTTTTTTCTACTGATATTTATCGCGTTTAGTATTTACTTAACAACTTCATGCCAAGTCGCCTACTGATATTTTAATTTTTATTATACTTAATATTATTTGGAAATCAGAAACAAGTAAATTTTCTTGTGAACTATTAGTATGATTTTGATATTTTAATATATAGAAATGATTAGTTGCTGTAAAAAAAAATTTTAATTAATAATCCTTTCTTAAAGTCTTCAAAACCCATCACTTAGCAGAATAAAGCTAATATATTGTTATCTATTAAATTAGCGATTAATTATTAGTTATATTTAAACATGTTTGACTTCGTCATTAACTTCACATACCCATTTTTCGGAAAAGTTAAGCATATAATATGAGTGCATCTAGTTGTTAAACGGGCCCGAATACTCGAATACATCTTTGGTATGAACCTACAAATAACTGCTTGCTCCTACAGATTACTATACGAGCAAAGGATTAATGTGACGTCTCACAAATTAGTATTACTAATCTGTTTGTACTTTGCTTTAGTTTCATTTTTCTAAAATTTAAATATATTAATTAGCTGTTATATAAATTTTAAATTTATATCAAGTTTCTTAACTGTTGTTAGTCGTATATAGTAATAATTGTAGAGTTTTTTGCCACATTCACAAAACTTTTATGTAAAAATTTATAAGAAAACTGTTGCGTCTCCAAACGAGATAAAAGGAAAATATGTAAGAAATTATAGGTCTCAGAAGAGCATTTAAATAAATTCATTAAAGAATTCATTTTCAAATCCAACAAAAAAGAAAGAAATATTAGAAATCTTTTACTATTTCAACTTGAAGTCCCTTTTTGCCTTTCACCTGACCAGTTGCGTTTTTGATTGTGGCTCTTAAACCGCCTCTCCATTTATACCGAAAAACGCACTTAAGTGGCACTTTGTGCAGATTTTTTGTTAAAGTTTTTTATCTTAAAGTTTTCCTTAGTTTCGAAGGATTTTTGTCTTTTCCCATTTGATGAGGGACGAAATAAAATCTTTTATTTCAGTTTAATTTGTAAATATCTTTTTAACTTCATGAAAAAAAGACAAAGAAAGGAAGAAAGTAAAACTTAAATAAACTTTATTTTTTATTTAAATTACAAGGGTACAATTTCATTTTAGCTTTTCCATTTCCAAATATAAAAACAAAACATTTTCCTTCTTCCTTTGTACGAGTAATCTAAAACGGAATTTTCATAAATAATTGAAGAGCATTAAATTGCCTCATGTTGAATGCTTGAAGGTGAAAAATCACGTTAAATTCCTAAAAGTGGGCTAATTTTCACGCATTTGTAAAGCAAATGAACAAAACACCAAATAAACTGAAACTCATTTTCTTACGGAAACAGCAGTACATGAGTCAAAAAAGTAATTTGGTACAAAAAAATGAGAATATTATGGTTGGTCTTTACTATAAGTTGGAACTACATATAGAAAGAACTTACTGACTGACGCCGAAAATCATAATCCTGTGTAAAAATTAGGTTAGTTTATATCAATTTTGCAAAGTTTAGTAGTATTACTACCGCTATCGTTCCAGCAAAGAAGCTGTTTGAGACAGGAGCTGGAAGAAGCAGACAAATTGGGAAAACTCATTCCATCTTTGATCCGATAGAGTGATCAAGTTTAGGAAACATCAACTGAGACTGATGTACGAGACTAGAGAAAATACGCATGCAGTATAAAGCGTCGTATGGAAATGTTATTCAAAGCCAAAAGCTGATATCACATTGTTATGACCAAATATCTGAGTAAGTACCACAACTGTTTAAGAAGAAATCACACTATAATGATTTTTTATATTTCAATCTCTTAATTGGTTTTTACATAGAATCCAACTAGCAACTGAGTGTGATTGAATTATACTTTTACTATAGTGTAAGGAATATTCTTAGTAGTTGTGATCTTCTCCACTGTTTAGTTGTTCAAATTTTCTTTAAAGACCATGATTCTTTGCTTAAAATATCATAGTATTTAACCCATTTTTATCACTCATAATGATTAGCTTTAATAATGATTCGGTTTTGTTGCATTTGAACAGCATTTTAGGACTGGTAATTCGGTCGATCGAAATTTCCAGAACGGAATCGAGCAAACAACTCCTGGGTTGGGTTCTTCACCCACAGCTTCCTTTCTGTAAAATTCCCTCATGCTCTCGCCAAATTTTTCGGCATACTTTTTTTTTAACCAGTTTCATCTTTTTTATAGTAATAAATGATCTCATAGCTAATTTCTTCTGATATTTTAAATATTTTCGAAATAATATAGGTATATTTTTAGACAAGCGAGGAATTACACTATTGTCTTCTACAAAAAATGTAGACTGAAATGTCACCTTTTAAAAACATGGCAACTGTAATCGGATTAGTGTTGCCAGATAGCCAGACGTATGGCTATAAATCGTAGTTGAAATGATCATCAATTCAAATCGGAGATATTACACATATTTTTGGAACTACTACCTATTATAGCGTACAAATAACAAAAAAATATATAAATACCAAATATCCACTTATTTGGAGGAAGAATGAGAAGTCCGAATAAATGAATTTTTCCCAAATGAATATTAAAGAAGTTTACTTTGGCATGACGGTCATAAAGGAACAATCTGCCTGGGCTCGGTATTAGAACAAATCCGTGGATAGAACTGTGAAAATTACACTAAATTGTTTTCTTATTTGTTTATGTGTGATTTTTGTGTCATTTTTTGTACATACGAGTATTTTGTGAAAAGGTAGCACTGCAAATATAAATGACATTCAAATGAAAAATAATGAAAACAC
Organism: Teleopsis dalmanni; assembly: GCF_002237135.1. Lineage (NCBI taxonomy): Eukaryota > Metazoa > Arthropoda > Insecta > Diptera > Diopsidae > Teleopsis > Teleopsis dalmanni. The sequence continues at coordinate 221,166,699 of NC_051847.1, forward strand.
AAGGCTAACAACATAAAAAAGGACGAAAGTATTTTAACTGCTTGAAGTGGTTGAAATAAATCGCATATGCACGAGATTTCGGTACTCAAACATAAAAACTAAAACACACGTTTGACTTCTGCAATGAACTTCTGAAGTCTCTGAGGACCTGAAGCAGTGCTGTGAAGGATATGCACGAGGTATGCACGAGTACTTGCGGGCACTTGCAATACTGAGCGGTAAAAAACAGTGAATGAAAAAAGAGACATCAAAATTGACGAGGTTTGTTTAAATCATTTGAAATTGATGAACTTGTTACCACGCGCGTGTTAAACGACGTTTACATGTAGCGCAATTACATCTTTCCACTTCCTACTGTAATTTTATTGAAGGACATAAATTTTAAGGGTAAGATACGTGCTCTGATACGGTCGGCTCTGACAACAACCCCATTTCTCTATTTCCCTATGTGCATGTGCTGTGTGGAAGCTTTATAATTTTAAATAGGCGTAAAACCATGTTTGCCTTTTTTTGCGATTGAGGCTATCAAGTGGGCTTATAAATTTCGCTACTTGAGTTTCAATTGTGCTGTTGTGGAAGATACTTCGGATACATTAATCCAAACATATTTGCTGTCTGGTGTCAATTGAATAATTGCGCAATGTTGTTTTTAAAATGCTTAATTGAAAGGGTGTTTTGTTATTATTATTGTTGTACATTTATCCGGTGAGTTTGTTGGTGTTAAGCGCAAGCATTTCTGCACCCTCGCCCTCCAATCGCAATAACTGAATATGACTGAATTTTCGCAGGATTTCGTGGTTACACGAGTATCCTGTTTCAAATCGTTTTGACAATTGTACTCAATCGATTGTTGTTTAATGTAATTGCCAGCTATAAAAACAATTGAGGGCGATTCTTACTATTTCTGAGGTCAATCGGAAAGTCGTAGATATTTCACTCCAAAACAATTATGTTAAGCGCTTTATAGATTTAATCACTAGAAATATCAAATATCTAGCAGTAGTGGTAGTAAAAAAATGTGTCAAAATAGTGATTTGATATTAACAAGATTTGATAACAAGTCGAATGCTCTGCTCAAGTAATGAGATATTGCTTCTGAAGCGAAATAAACTTGTAAGGATCTCAGTTGGTGAGTTAGTAAGTTGGTATCAGTAGTTTTAACTTATAATTAAAATTTAAAAATTACTTAATATATAAAAACTATCTAAAGATACAATTTGTTCATTTAATTGAATACTAGAAAACCTATCGCATCTGTGTCGAAGCTTATTCAAATCCACGCTTAAGCCTTTGGGCGTCCTACTGTTTGTTTGAAGATCTATGGTTCTGATGGAACAATGAGCTGTACGAGTTATACCACGACACTGAAATAGTTATGTTATGTTAAGCCTTTTCCGAGATGCCATAAATCTGGGCACTTTTACTCTAAGATAGCTAGGGGGATTCTGCAGAGTCCCACCCATCTCACTGACTCATTTGAGTATTCCTGATAATCTTCGTGATTATTCAATGATTGATCTAAGATCTGCGTACCTTCCCGTGCGATTAGTGATTACTCTGAGATTAAATAGTGCTAATTAGGGCAACCTGTCGGTTTTCGCATATATAATAGCTTCAGAGCTCTGTTCGTTATGTATTTTTTCACCGGATCTATTTTAAAGTCTCTTAGTATGTTATTCGTGCGGATGTACCATGAAACTTTGAAGAGCCTTCGGAGAGCCTGACTTTGAGCAAGTTGTAGCTCAAATAATTTTAATGAAGTCTATATCATTTAGCCATTATCATTTATTTTCGGGTTGATTCTATTGATGTAGAATTTCTATGGTTCATCGACAAAATACTTTCCCAAGTGATTTTCAACGGCTCTTTGGTCAGCCTATTAAGAGAGTTTTACATAGGCGAATACTTTTGAGTATCACTTTGTATATGTTAATTAATTGAATTTGAACAAACCTGATGCATTACATACACTCAAATTATTATTCTCTTAATCTATGATAGTTTAAACAAGTATTTGATGTGTAAAACAATTTTCTGTTAAGCTACAAACGTTTTTGGGGTCCAGCTTTTTCGTGTCCCTTGTTCAAACTCTGTTTTATGCCCCCCACTTCAAAATTCAATGAAATGCACTTTCTTATTAAATATTTATAGCTTCTGCTGACTGTCTCAATCTAATTAAAAAGGGGCTGCTCACTGTTCGTCTGTTCATTCACTCATCTCACTTTTATGATAAATGTCCTGCACTTAAAGCGGAAACTCCTGTTCTTCATCTTTTATGATTATAAATATCTGCATATAAACAAACGGAATCGTGCCATGAGAGATTCTTGCTGATTAGGTACGTCTGCCGCCGTTTGCCACCAGCCGTAAAACTGCAATGGCAAATGTTTATTAAAATATTTTTTAATGTGAGCTCATCAATAAAGGACTAAACAACGTTTAGTCGCACCAAAAGATACAAAAGGCAACTATACAACAAAAACAAAGTCATTTGTCAAACATGAGTACGTTTGTACAGATACATTTCTATGTGAAATATAAATCCTTTATGTATCCGGAAGTTAATTCGATGTCCTGTTTGTTGGTATGTTTGTGTACGTAATTATTTTATTTACAAAATATAAAGAAACTATTAGTTTATGTACAAATAATTGCCTTGCACCTGCTTAAACGTCCACATGAGCAATTTTTAATTTGACTTTCAAATTATGTATCCAACAAAGTACTGCACTCAAGTCTGTCCTATGTATTTCAGAGTTGCTCGTTAGAAAAAGGCACACGCCAACGACGACGAAGTTAATTTTTATGGTTGCATCTCAGACATGCAAAGATAAAACTTCGTATTAACTGCCGATGGCTTATTCTTGTCGGCATATTTAGTCTTTATTACTACTTTTAAATATAGTCAAGAAATCTTATGTGCATAACATTTTTTATGGTCAATAGACCTCAGTTTTTGTGCATATAGGGTAGGTCTTGTAACATACGAGTATCGTGTGTATATAAGAGAAAGAGAATCGTAAGAGAAATGTTTCAGTACCTCTCCTATGTCGACATATAGTTTAGTAGAAATCCTTGCTTAGAATAATAAAATTTACCGTAATATGTTATCAAATCGCGGCGTCTAAAAATTCAGAATTTGGCTAATATTTTTATTAATAAAAAATATTCAAAGTCGTTTATATAAATTATAGAAGAGGTCCATAATCTCATAACCCCCAGCAACACAATAAGCTTATTGTTACGCACTGCGTCTATTAATCTCAAAGCAAACTATGGACAAGCGCTATCACGGATTGGGGGAAAAAAAGGAAAAAAGATGATGAATGAAAATGGGAATGAGAATGAGAATGAGAAAGAACTTAGTTAGTTACATAGCTGTGTTCAGACTGACGTAGTTGACCGTAGCAGAAACCAAGAACTCTATCAGATAGACTCTATTAAGTTCCATCGGTATAGACACATTGTTATTGCAATCTAAATCATCGCAACATTACCGGTATACACCATATGGGATTTAGATTATTTTTGAAGCAGGACTTAAACATTTTGTGAAATTTGGAATAAATAAAAAGTGGAAGGTTTTGTCAATATAATATATGTGATGATATACATAAATAAATACATAAAGGATAGTGTCCTGAAATTATTTGCGAAATCTGACAGACTTACCAACACCGCGTTATCAAATCTCAGAATGGTTTCAGGCTCCTCGGGGATGTGTGCAGATCTGAGGTCAATTATTGCTTAGTCTGATGAAGTGATAAACAATATTCCAGTCAAGGCGTAAAGAGGGATTTTAAAGATACCTCGCAGTTAATAGAGAGTAAAAGTGCTCAAGTGCACTGGCTGAAATAGCTACAACATAATTATATACAGTACATCTTATTCAAGCTCTAAAAGCTTTTGGCGAGTTACAAAATTTATATAGAGTCTCAAATTATATTGATGGAACACTACACATTTTCTATTGATAAATTTCGACCTTTTCTGTTTAAATGAATCATCCAATTTGTTCAACTGATAACATTATCTTTAGAATTGATCATAGTGTTGACTGCCAGATAGTAAAGTACTGTTTTGATAAATACTGACCTTTGAAGTGCTCTAAGCGGGTTTATTTTCTACTTTTTTGTGAATTATGATATCACTTTCCGAACAACTCAAGATATTGGACCATCATCCAATTAAGATCATAGCGTCACACTTATCTCAATTCTAACAAAATTATAAATTAAAAGTAAATTATTACAATTAAACAAAACATCTGATAATTATTAATACTACATTTTGAAACATTCTTGATGAATTTAAAGAAAATATTCTCATTGGGATGAATCTGCTTCATGTTTGGTACAAAAACTATTTGGAAAGCCTGTGTTCATTTCATAATGGAACTATTGATGACTTAACAGCTTTTACTGCTGTGTAATTACCCGACTCTCTCGAGAACTCGATAAAAATACTTGGGGGCTGTTAATTTTACAGGGCTAGAGCACAAGCCTGAGGTGATCCAGTGCGCATCTTGAGTAATGCATACTATTTTTAGAAATGAGATTCTGATCTAGTATCGCAATGGATGTTAATGGTCTACGAGTGGTCTTTTTGGCCAGCCAGCTTAACCTAACCTAGGCTAACAGTTTTTTCAGTAGTGGAAATATGCTTTTATTATTATGAGGTGCAAACAAATACATAGAAATTTTATTTAGATATTTAATTTAGTTTAATTTGCAAGATGACTTGGCACTTAAATACATCAATCAAAAATACTTATTGTTCTTACGATTTTGCAAACGGGAGCAGGATTTGTTGCTTTTTTACCATTATATCCCTTACGAGTACATCAAAATTATAAGCATAAGTTTATGATGTAAAAGGAAGGACGTCGGTATTAGCAAAAATAACCGAAACGCAAACATGTTTTCAATTTGAATTCATAACAAGATAATCGATCCTTTGGGATGCAGCAGCTCAACGTGCATCCACAACAGAAATATTTGCCGTCGCTTTCGTGTCTGACTGCGGCGATTGTTGCGTCGGCAAACGCCGAATGGTCCCTGGGCACAAAATATCAGGGATTTTGGGAATATGAATTTATATCTTTTAATCTTGGCACAGCGCAGCAAGAAGGAGGCAAAACAGATATTAAGGACAATGGACATATTTCGGAGAGTGTAAGCACTTCTGTTTATTGTCAGTTATCTGCAAGTACAATATTAACCGTGCAAGGATGCGTTCAACTTGTTTCAAGTTGATATCCAAACGTTGAAGTGTTCGAAGCATGTGAAGCGCAACCTACACTCCGGATTGAGTTGCTGTTCAGAGTAATTGCATTAAAATGCAATTACAAGTGATGGGCATTGATGCGACGTTACACTTATGAAAACTCATGCGCAGTTGAGGGGAGGATTTGCGCTGTAGGCTGTGAAGGTAATATTTCCCAGGATATGCATAGCAACGCTATGACGTTTATATGTTAGTGTTTTGGTTGGTTAGTTGTGACGTTAAAGGTCGTGTTTGTCACATGCTGTCATTGTTCTTACTTCATACAAGTGCAATTCATTGTTAACGCATTTGTCGGTTGATATATATGCAATATCCTTACGATATTGTTGTTGTTGTTGTCGTCAACGTTGTTGTTGCTCGAGATATTATTGCTACAAAGGTTGTTGCATTTCCTGCTCTTAATAAAATTAATTTTGCATTTTAATCGATTGTTCTGCAAATACAAATTCGTGTGTTGATTGACTCGCATTGACTTCGTTGACATATGCGTTCAACACTATCGATTTTATGGTAATAGTTTTGGGTATTTAAAATAAGAAAATATCAATGAATTTTGGGATTATGATTTCAAATCTTGAATTTTATTAAAAATACGTATAACAGTTAAGATATATTCTAAAAGATACTTCAGCCCAAAAGCACATTTAAGTTCTTAGTAAAAAAATAATGTTTAAAATTTTTAATGAATTAAATATGAGAAAGGAAGGAGTGATTTATAATAAATTATTTGATTTTAATTAAATTAAAATCATAATGCCTTGACCTGAACAATTTTTGTTAACAGGCATTGCTGTTCTTGCCTCGTATGTACACATTTAATTTAATTTTTTTTTTTTTGTATATAATTTTTAAATAGCGAAAATATATTTTCAAATTTAATTTTATTAAAAATTAAATTGTTCACTGCAAAAAATTTTCCTTAATATTTTTTTTAATAATTTTTGTAATTATATATGAACATAAATGTACTTGTTAATATCTTTTAAAAGTATTTCTTATTTTAATAAATTTAACAAATTTAGTTTTTTATATTCTTCATATTATTTTTTTAGTATTTTTGTAGCAATTTTTTGCTAATATTGAGTTTTTAATTAAAATTTTTTTTAAATATTTTTCTTATTTGATTTCATCTATATATATATATATATATTTAACATAATTTTTCATATAAATTTATCTTTTCTAACAGTTCGTGGTAGTTTTCTCCATTATCCTTTTAAGCGCATTTAATGTTTTCCATAATCGGTGACTTCAGCACCGTTCAAGTCTTCGAAAATTTCGTTTGATTGATGACGATTTGAGAATAAATTGTTGTTGTTGTTGTTGTTGCTGTTACTATTGGGATTTGCATTAGAAGTTGAGGCTAAATTTAATGTGCCAGCGTAGGGTACAGCACGTAATAAAGGATTGTGCATGAAATGTTGCAATTGAATGAGACATCTACCAAAAAAAACATATATTTTATTTTATTAGCAAATAATTTCAAATATTATTTAAAACAAAAAAAAAACAATTTTCTATTAAATAAAAACTTAAAAATTTTATTTATTTAATAACTCAATACTTTTCCAATTTTCTTTCTCCGCCTTGTAGCTCCATTAGTTCTGGTATATTGCTTTCATCACGATAACGTGCAGCACCAGTACCCAGATTAGCTCTTTTTCCATTTGTCCAACCTCGAGAATATTGAAAAGTTTGACCCATGCATGCCATTGAGAAAAAGGTAAAGAGCAGCAGTGGCAACATTAACATTTTGCACAGGCTCAGCATTTGGGTTCAGTGAGCTTTTGTAGCAGTTCTAGATATGAACAGATTTAAATTCAAATTTAAAAATAATTTTTTTAACAAAAATTTAGAATTATATATGTTTGTTTATTTATTAAATTGCAGAAATAAACTAATTTAACTAACATACAGAGTTCAGATTTTAAGACTTCTAGATTATATCTTAAACGACTCCGATTGACTCTGGCAGTCAAATCGAACAAGATAGTTACGTTATTAATTATACTAATTACTTAATATTTTAGGACATTTATAAGAAACTATGGAGCAACACAAATAAATCAAAAAACAGATTGTATTATAAAGAATTGTTGTCGGTAGAAAATCGATTGATCTTTTTTTCTTAGTTAAAGCATAGAGCCAACTCAATTGGAGCATAGAGTTATCAATTTAATTCAAACTTTCTTATGAATGAATTATTTAAATGCAATATTTATTTGTGTTATTTGTCTTTCAAAAACTCGTTCATTATTTAATTCAAATATTTCAATAACGAAAGACTTACAGTTAAATAAATTTGAACATTTTATAACACAAACTTATATATGATTGAGCTCCTCAGTATCGGATTATTTATCGGTTCATTGATAGTTTAACTTTATTGAGATTAGAGATATTTTCTTCACTTTGAAGCAATGGGGACATGTTAAATATGAGTATTAGAAAACGATATATGAGTATCTTTTAATTTATTTAAATATTACTATAAGTGGTATTTATGACTATCATTTTAGCTATTTAATCGATTTGACTTGGTGAATATTTGTGATTTGTCTTTATACACAATCTTATTCCATTTAGTCTAATTTTTCTATATTTATTAAGAATGAATATTTGTGACTTTTTAAAGTTTTTTATTTTAATATTATAACCAATAGAATTTTGATTTGAGCATCAAAATAATTTAAAAATTCATTCGGAGTTATTTTGTGCCATCTTTGGTGAGCTAGAATTCGGAAATAAACATATTGACTATTGAAATATATTCAAAAGAATTTTCGGTATCTAGCGACAGATAGATGTCAGTGAAACAGATTGTTACGGGCTTTGAATAACATTGTTAATCACTTTCAATACCTTCCAAAATGTAAGTATTGACTTCGTATTTCGTATTTTTAAAACTGTTCTGCTTAAACGAAATATTAACTAAAAAGGAATATTACTAATTAAGTGTCTCGTTATTGACTCAAGGCTCTAATTAAAGCTTTTAGTTATTTATTTTAAATTTTAATTTTTTAATTTCGTACTATACAGATTTAAGGATTGACCCATAAGTTATATGAAGCCGTATTAAGAAGAGTAGTAAAATGTGGCGATGCTAATAATAATACATTCTAATTTTTAAAGATCATGTGTCATTTTAGTATATAATAGTATTTAATCTCAGACTCATAAATAAGTGTTAAAACAAATACCGAATATGTTTTCTTATATCGTTCGCTTGAGTTATTTGTCGTCTTCATTATTATTATTTTATAATAAAAAACAAATAATTTTTGTTTAAAGTTAAACTGCAATAGCAGAATATTATACAAAAAATTGTCGATTATAAAAACAATGAACTGTCATCGTAGACGGAATATTTCATAAAAACTGTTTTTTCTTTATTTATTATTATCCAAATCAAATACTAAGCAATAGTGAAAAAACAGAAGATTGAAGTGATATCAAATCTTAGATTCATCTTATGTAAATTAAGCCTGTGTGTATATTGCAAAGATCGTATTACGGTCTTTACTGCAGAGTAAATTAAACAGTACTTTTAAAACTGTACATACATTTACAGTGCACTGTAGCATTTTGTGTAATTAGCTAATGTCATTAAAACTGTTGTGTTTTTTCCTATTTAAGTTTTGAAATGCATTGAATTTTAAATAAAAAGCCCGTTAAGTGATGAATAAACGTGGTAGAACTAATAGAAGGTCGACGGCAATAAATCCTTTCTGCTTCTAATTTTATTTTATATAAAAAATATAAAATATTTAGTATTTTTTCTATTGATAATAAAAAAATTCAAAATTTTAAATTTAACGTTGTATAATATTTAAACGAAAAGAAATAAATATTTAATATCATCATCTGCTTAGTTTACTAGATTCTTCAGTTTCTTTCGATGCTTAGAATAGGATTTTTATTTAGTATCAATATCGTTTTGCTTATTTGTGACAGATTATATCACATCCTTGATTTTCTAAGACTCAGCTGAAACACTTAATTTGCATATTTTTCCGAGAGGTTTTTGATATTCGTATGTATGAGATTGTGACTAACGTAAAACATATTTTATACAACAGAGTTTGCAACAAATATAAGCAAATGTAATAAAGAAACACCCTACGGCTACTAACGCCAAACAGTTAAGAAAATGTATGATTAGTCATATATTTAAATATTTTGCAACAATAAAAATTCCATCGTTATCTCATCATAGGCAATACATGATCTTAGATAATTTTCCAAGTTTTTTTAGATGTCACTGTACACCCAAAACTTGTATAAAGTGTTAAAGATATAAATAAATTCCGCGTATCACCAATAGTTATAACACAATAGTTAGTCTCTATGGAAGAACAATGTCTACTCATATTATTGTTTTCGAAGACTAGCAAGTAAAATTGTCGAGTTAAGTCATCATTCACTTTTATTAAAAGTTTTAAAATGTGTGTCATAATGAAGATATAGCTGTTGATAACCCTCTAGCGATATATGTGTACCTTCCAATCAATAAGATTTTGTAATATTAGAATTTTTGATATTCAATCAATTATTGTAAAATGCTATTCTTTTGTACTATTACTGCTATTTTGATATCAGTATCGAAATTTAGGAAAAAGTTCTTAAAAAGACGACATTGAAAAAATACTACCCTTTCTACCCATCCAATAACAAAGCTCGAAAAAGATTGGTAAATTAATGCGTTAGGCTTAAAAGACCAATGACTTAGCCATTACTTATTACACATCAATATATATTCTATAAATAATGACGAAGATATAGTCGAAATCTTTTAAACCTAAAGCATCAATTCACCAACATTCTTGAAACTTTGATTCATTGTGGATATAATTATATAGGAATTAGCTTAGTAATGACAAATAAGTCAATAAAAAGTTAATATTTGCTCATAGCTGATATCATAATATGGACTAATCAATCCATTGCGTGCTTGACTTGTTGAAACTGATTCAATCTGTGGTTCTTTGCAGTCACACAAGATTTCGAAGTTCGAAATGCAGTCTCTTTACAAATCCTTTTCGCAAATGGTATCCTTCATATCGTAAAATATTTATAATAAAAATTTTTATAAAATTTATTTTTAAAAATCTTATAATATAAATTTTTTAGTTTCCAGATCAATCCGATTTATATATACTTTACATGCTTTGTATCTATCTTTCACTTTCAAATATGTTTCAATGCAATATTATTATTTTATGGGATAGCGCTTATTGCTATTCATTTATGTTATTAAAATTTGTTATTAAATTTATTATTTGATTTTATTTAATTAATTAAAATTATTTAATTACACTTACCTAAAGAAAAAAAAATAAATTTGTTAATATTTCTGATTCACTTTCGCGTTGCTCAGCGGTACGGTTTCAATCGAAAAGCTATCAAGGAAAACTGAATAATTTTGGCAAGTTCGCTTGGCCTTTTATAGTTCACCAATAAAGTAGCGAAATCCAATTTTTTTTAATTCAATCCAGAAAAAAGGATTTCACAAAAGGACTAAAGCAACAAGTGCGGCAGTGTGAGTGTGGAGATAGCTCAGCCGCCAGGCAAGTACGTGTAAGTGCGGATGGCCGTGTACGCGCATGCAGATTAAGTGTGATTATTAGAACCCAATTGTTTTGAGAGTTCGGAAAGCACAAGTGGTATTTAGTAAGTGTTAAAAACCTAAAAACCTACGCCCGCCTCATTCACACAAGAACAATGACGCTGATATCACACATTTGCGCACAAACATCCTTCAGACTCCTCAAAGGATATATGCAACACCATTTACGCTCGATGAACAGATTGAATGCATTTGTTGATTAAAATTACCACTTTGGTTATTTTTGCCTTGAGGTTGCCTTAAGTTTCACACCGTCTACGGTTGGCGTATCTCTGCTTCGGTAGTTTTCGGTAGGTAGTTTCTTCTTTGGTTTTCTTCTTTTTGGTTTTTGCTGATTGACTTTATGGCGTTAATAAAAAGACTCATAAAATCGTGGAGAGGGGGAAGTACGCACATGTGTTATTAAAACTATTCAAAACTAATGTAGTTACTCAGATTTTATGATTTTGTTTTATTATTCTACTTTCTTTTCTATAAATTAGAAAACCCAATAATTTTAAAGTATCTTCGGTTTGAGAGATTCTAATATGCAATCTATTATTTGTGCCCACACTGTGAAAAGCCCAAGTGTGGTACGTATGAGGCTGTAATTATTTGAACTTGAGTAATATTTTTTTGATTAGCTTAAGTTAGAAGAGGTTGGGTTAGGTTATTCTATAATACTATACCCAACCAATTCTATATGATTATTATTTATATGTGGTTATATTATTTTTAACCTATATTGCTCTTTAAATTTATGTTTCTTATTCTTAATTATAGAAAATTAATAAAAAAAATTATTTTATAAAATATTATATATTTTTTTATATTTTACAGATGATATACAAAAACAAATAAACTATATTTAAAGACTAGTGATTTCACAATCTGGATTTGCATGGCCACCATTCGCATTGCCATTTTGACCATTTTGACCATTTTGACCATTTTCGACAGCATTTTGAGATTTTTTACTCTTATTCCGGCGTAAAATGAAATAGCAAAGTCTATTTAATAAAAAGTGAAGTATAAATATTCAAATATATGACTTAAATTATTCTAATTATAATAAATAATATATAATTACTTACACGAATACAATTACATTTGGTACATAGAAGATTTCGCCGAACAAGAATATCGCACCCGGAAATGTGTTGACTGTGTCGCTGTAGATTGCGCTGAAGATAGGTGGGAATATGAATTGACCAATCGGTTCGCTGATGCCGAAAATTGAATACATTTTACCTAAAAAAACATTGTGTATGATAGACATTTAAATAAAATCTAAGAATTTTGGTAAAAATTTACTCAATTCTTCGCCATCTACAATACTGGACCCAATAGCTTTAATAGCAATCACACGTAAACTGACAAACATGTCCACTACACCAGCAACATAGAAAGAAGCTGTGTCCTTAGAAAAAGCCTACAAGAAAATATTTTGTAATTAAAATCTAAAAAAATTTATTTAAAAATAAATGATTAAAAAATATTACAAAAAGTATACGCGAGAATACTATGGCCAACGCCGAAAGAATACCAATTGTAGAATCCGCAAATTTGAAAATCTTACTCAATATAGCAGTACCAATAAATGTGCCTATTTTAAACAATTAAAAAATAATATTATTTAATATTTATTGTATTGTTATATATTTCTTTTCTACACACCTACTAATGCAGCAGCAGAGGAAAATGTGAAGTAAAAACTATAATCGTTGCCGTTCCAATTTAATTTCTTGACGACGTATCGAAACCAGTAATCATTTTCGCCTATAAATTGCAAAAACCGTTTAATGAAACAATTAACAATCAAAGCAATTAGACTAAGTTTATTAATTAAATTAGTAACACAACCAAAAATGTTAAATCATTAAGTCATAAACCTAATTAACACATAAAAGTTAAAAATAAATCCATAAGTTGTATTCACTCACCAGATGCTGGACCCAAAGTCAAAAAGTATGCAAATATCAAAAGTATCAACAACATTCTGCCATTATTCTCTCTCTTTATGAACGGAAAACGGATGCAATCGATCGCCAGTGTGGGATCGAAAAATTCACTCAAAAACGAACGTTTCACTACGGGAGGTTCTGGAACCCGAACGGGTGCAGTAGTTGATCCTTGATTACGTGGTACTAACTCAATGTTATTTGTTTTTCCGATCTCTAGATTGGTAGTTTCATAGGCTAAATTTTCCGCACCCTGCAAAGCTGGTGGTGCTTGTGTTGGTAGTGGAGGTGGTGCATCTGTAACTGTTTTATTTTCTGACGTTGCAGGCTTTACCTCTTCTAAGAAGAATATTATATAGAGTATAGCGACAATTTGGAAACAAAATGCCATGCCAAAAGACACTGAAAGAATTTCTAAGTAATATACATACTTTCGTTTGTTCTATTTTGTTACTCACAAGTATAACCCAATTGTTGGAACAAGAAACCACTAACAGGTTGACCCAGGAATGGTACAGCCGTAATGAACATAGCAAAGATGCCGAACCTGATATTGATAAAATAAAAAAAACAATCAAATATAATATTAAACATTTTTAACAATGTATCTAACAAACATTTATAGTTTTTAACTGGTTTTAAAAGTACCTATACTTAAAGTAAATAACAGTTGTTTTAAAGCTTGAGTTGGGGTAGACTATTAACTTCTTTCATATATATATGAAACTGATGATTATTTGTTTCTTAAATATATGTGACTTTTTCGACATATATTTTATTTATATGTTATGAGTAATAAATAACATTTGTTTCAGTTTAACATTAAATAACATATATATTACAACAGACACCGCCTTCAGAAAGTTGGCTTCTTACAAAAATTTGCTGATTAATCACAACTGTTTTATGCAGAATTCAATCTATTTTGAAAAACATTTTATTAGAATGAATAACTAATAGCTGTTTTAATGGAGAAGAAACCATATTTCCAGGTTTAATTTTATTTTTTTTTAACATGAACAATCGTATGTCAATATGGATATATGATTTATGAAAGCAATGAATAATAATTATAAGAACTTTCGTGTTCATTATTCCATATATAAAATAATACAAATAATTATATTTTATATTATTACTTAAGTTGCAGCATTCTCTTAAACCCAAACTTCTATTAAAAAACTAGCTTGTTTTTCCTCCAGTAAAACCAAAACTCCAATTTATATATAGTACGCCAAACACAAACGATCAATAATGGTCCTAGCGTTCTGCTCTCTAGGCCCCTTTTCCATTTTATATATTAAATTATAATTCGGTGCTGCTTTTTTAAGATTTAATATTGTCTTTGTCCGGTCTCCACTACGTCTGTTGGCTTTCGGATATTTCGAATTTTTTATATAGGTTCAACAAATGGATATAAAAAATAAATTCGAATTGATGAAACTATACGGATATCAGAAAAATATCGGGAAAGAGGGAATTATCCAAATATCACCATGATCTGTATATCATACCATGTTTACCAATCAATACTAAAATATACTAAATAGGTTCGAATAATAAATATTTCTAAATATAAAGATTGCATTACTTTTCAGTTTTAAGGTTAAACAAGCTATAGTTTTTATATAGTATAGAGACATCCCTTTTGAAAGTTCATAACTAATTTGTTAGTATATTTTTTAAAGAATGTTTTATAACCTCATTAAGATCAATATGCTTTTAAAAGCAATAATATTCAATTATTGCAGTGGCGTAACCAGAGGAAAACTTATGGAATTATAATTCCCACTTTGGCACTATAGTTAGTTAGTTCGTTTTGTTTATTCTTTCTTCATTAATTCAAATATATATTAAACTTGTATTAAGTTAAATAATACAATTCAAAAAGAAAAATACGACAAGGTTTTATCCTTATCATTATAATCTAAAGATAATATACGGCAAAACCACTGTAAGAATTTGTTTTTCTAAAATATTCCCCCTTTGCCATAATACTAGCTAAACCACTAATAAAAATACATATATATGGTTCACTTAATTGAAACTTTAACTATTTATAATTAATTTTCTAGCAACGATATGTAATGACTTCTTGATTACCAATATCTATTGTCACCAATATTTATATGTCGACATCCATAATTATTAAAAACTATTCTTTTATCTTACCTGAAAATTCGATCCTCTTCTGGTGTAGCAATTGTTATGTAACTATATACTGCCATTAAACAGAAAGTGATTCCTCCGAATATGGCGGGCACAATAGCTTCACAATATGCACCAAACTCCATTGGTAAAGAATCAAAAAATACCGCCGACACAAGAAGACCTTTCAGACAAACAAATAATATAATTTTTATATTTATTAAAATCTATTAACATCCTTAGAAACTTAGATGGTAATGTTTATAATATGTATATATATCTATTAACGAGTATAATATTACTAACATAAAAATGAGAGTGCCTCTCCACAAATGGGTAATATCATGCATGGCTTGCGTTTGTTGTATCGATCACTCCAACCTCCAGCAAAAAGTAAAACGATGAGTGGAAAAATAGCAGCTGCAAAAAAAAATTATAAAGATCTTGTTATTATACCCACGATTAATTTGAATTGAATAGATTAAAATAGAAGGGAAAATAAACTATTGTTGGTCCCAATAGGTGAAGTTTTAGTTGCTAAATTTTTTTTAATTTAAATTTGTCTGGAAGAAGATAGTTTTATTCTCCTGATTTTGCCACCAAAACCATTAATTGGAAGGCTTATTTAAATGAAGTAAAGTGTTTACACATTAATGAAATTTATAATGGAACCATGTTTATTTTTATCATCTTAACTACAATAATGTAAACGTAATATAATTTTTTTATTCATATTTTTATTCATATTTTGTTTTGCTTTTCTTTATTTGGACATTTATTCAAATAATATTTAGGTATATTTTTATTACAATGTATATTGCATAAAGTAAACGTTTATTGACGAGACGCCAGCTCCTAAAAGTAATCTAATAATTTGCTCTCTACATTATTTTTTTTTAAAAGAAGGGATAGAAAAAAAGTGACTGCTACCTAAAAGATCTATTGTGCCTCTTAGTCGGATTAGTGCGTTTCTCCAAGTCCGATTTCTTTAATGAAAGACAGTATAGACCCAATCTTTCCTAGTCTTGGATTCTTATGATCCATGAAATACCCTCCTAGGTGTTTTTGCCGCTTGTGCATCAGTGCCAGACACTCCTCAAGCACATGGTATGCAGTTGTTCTCTCTTCTTTACAGTATCTACAATCTGAGTTGGATTGAATTTCTAACTTTGATTGGTGATTATTCAATTGACAGTGACCGGTCAATAATCCCGCAATAATTCTTAGGTTATTTTTTGATTGTCCTATGCAATCTTTGAAGCATTTTATGTTGTAAGTCCCTAAAAGCATTTTAGATTGTAATAGTCTTAGTAGCATTTCCCAATAGAGTTCTCTTTCTTTTCCACACCACATAATGGTGCTGGGTCTATCATTCTTGAAGCTGCGCCTCTTCTTGCAATTTGTCTGCTATTTCATTGCCTTAGAAGCCATCAAGTTATGGGATCCATATTAGGTGCACCTGATTGTGCCAGCCGAATATGTTCAGCTTGTCAATGCACTCTTATACCAGTTTGTATGTTATCTGGTAGAATATGAGTGTCATTTTAGCTGCCTGGCTGTCAGTCAGTATTGCAATTTTACGATTGCAGTAAATACGTTCAAGGTGAGGTGAGTCGTCTGTATACATTGTTATCATGTTTCCTTATCTTAATCCCCTCTTTATTTTCCCCCTTGTGCGAAAAAAATGTACACCGTCTCTGAATTGCATTCCTCTAACATAATAAGTAGTTCAAAGGAAGACCTTAAAATTTGTGTGCAGATTCCAGAATATTATCTTCTATAGTTAATTTTTAATTGGATGTATGTATGAAATGAAAGATATTTTTATTTCGGAAGGTTTCAATCTTTGACATTTTGCAAACATTTTTTAATTTAATTTAATTTTATATTCTAAAATAATTAGTTGAATGCATGAAATACAAATTTGCACAAATTGGGCACGAATTTATTATAAATGTTGAATTGATCACATATGACACAATACAATAGCAAACAATTCTAAATACTTATGAAATCTATACAATATTTAAAAAATAATAAAACAATTAACATTTAATTATTATTTAATTATTTTAATCTCCCAAGTAACCCAGAGCAGTTAGCATTAAAATACTCGTATCCGAGTATTTTTCGCCAGCCAATTAATTCTTCAATGCACACTTATTTTCGCACTTAAGAATATATAAATATGTATAAAAATATCTCGAAGTTACATTTACATAGGAAGCATTCTTAATAATTGATTTATGTTTATTTTAGAATAAAGAAATAAACAAATACGGTTTAAAAACAATGAGCTTATGTTTTGTGCGGAGATGTCTCATACTGCTAGGGTTAAATTCTTTTTATGGTAAGAAGAGCGAAACACACATGTCTTCGGAACCGGTTCCAAGTAGACTTCGATCAAAATTTAGTAGTTCTGATTATGCGATATTAAGAAATCAAGAAAAATTGCACATATTCTATACATAATTACGATGTGGACTTCAGTCAAAATTTAGTAGTTCTGGTTGTGCGATTTTTAGAAATCAAGACAAATGGCACATATACTATACATTATTATTATTATATTTTTTTTCAATGCTCTATGATTAAAAGTGAATTTCTTTAGAACTTCGCATTGGAAGATTGCCCTGCCCAAGTGTGTAAAAGTCGTCGGTGTCGTGTGTAGGGTGCGCAGTTAAGCAGAATTTTAAACTTATTTGGATATTAGAAATCCGTATAAAGATTAGTTAGGTTTTTAATAGTTTTTTACAGTGACGATCAGATTGGAGTTTTTTGTTTGTAACTAATAGATATAAACAAACTTAAAAAACAGTAAATAAAAAAAAATTAATTACTACTGAGAATGACCAATTTAGTAGTTGATTGAACAAATTCTTTAAATAAAGATTTTTTCATTTTGATTTTTATTTAGAAAACAGCAATCTGAAATCAAACAGGAATTTCCAGCAAACATGTTAATATTTTATTAATGTTTCTTTTATAAAAATAAGTTTTTTCGTTGTTCTTCAACTTCGTATAAAAATATTTATATTATTATTTATAAAATTCCGTGAACAGGTTCTAAACATTTATTTAAAATCGAATCTTCTTCTAATGCCACCAGCCACAAAATTTCTTTATGCCAATAATTAAAAACACTAATTATTGGGATTTTTAAAAAAATTACGTCATATAAATGGAATTGTCAATATTAATAACCGAATATGTATAGTAAATATAAACAAAATTCACTTACCAATAGGTGCTCTTATGCCAGAAACATCGGCTGCCAATTGCTGTGCCTCAACTTCTGCTTTGCAGACAGTAATATTGAAATCCATGGATGAGGCAGTTATATTCGCTATTTCTGGCGTAGCACCCAGTGTTGTGTTCGTAAAGTCATAGCTATCGCAATTAATATCCCCCTTATCCAATGTTGTATCACAAACAATCTTATTGTAATGCAAATTAACTCGACAGGCCTGGAAATGTCAAAATCACGCATTAATATTGACAAAGGGTTTTTGATGTGGGTATATTTGGTACAATATTAGATTATCGGTAACAGAATTGGAAGCGTAATCACCTTCTCAAGTGGAAAACTTTGCATAGCCACCGAATTAAATACACTAGCCATTAGATAGAAGAAGAAAAATGGTTCTATCACTAAATATTTTCGATACTGCCAAAGCTTCTGAAAGTAATTTAACTTCTCCGGCTGGGACTGCATTTCTGCAGCGGAGTTACGATTCTCAGACATGTTTTCGCGCAAAAATGATCTTTTCGATTTTTATATTAATATATCAAATTTTTTTTGTTTTGTTTTTATTTTACTAAATGATTTCATTCAAAACTAATGCATTTCCTAAAATATTCAAACGCAATAATCGCACTAAACTTTTCGATAGACCTTCTTTTCCTCCAACGAAATTTCAAAACTCGACTTCGCACGTGCTTGATTTCCATAGAACTAAATTCCGACTTGAATGCTTTCTGCAGCATACAGCCAGCCTCCTGTCTAATGATTTTTGTTTGGATTCAAAGTTTTGTCTTTATTGGTTTCATTGCTTTTATTCTATACACATTTTAGGCATTTAGATATCACTTTTATCTACTCTCTAACAGAAGATGCTTGCTTTTTCCATACTCGAAAAACTGGAATTTGTGAATGAAACTCAGTTTTTACTTCGATTGAGAACTGTTTTTAGCTGAAAGCAACAGCACACGGAGAGGAGGTTTTTACGACATTCTACAAATAAAAAAATTCTCAGAAAGTTTGTTTTTTTATAAATTAATTTATGCGAAAATTTTGTTGTTATTTTTATATCAGATTCAGTTTTAATAACTTGTATCTTTCAGTATAACTATCTCATACTACATACTACATACTACAATATATAAATTCATACATAAAATTATCTCGAAATTAACATAAAACATTTAAAAAAATTGCATAACCGCAAAATATTAATTATAGATTGCAATAATAAATAATAAATATTTTTATTTTATTTTTTTTAAATTTTTCTAAAATTTTCTAAATCACAGCAAGAAATGTAAAAAATAAATGCGTATATAGTCAGACGTATTTTTTATAAATTGTATGAAAATCAGTTCCTGTTTCACGAGCTCAGCTGTGGTAGTGAAGTGAAATTGTTTTCATGACTTTCTTAAAAATCTTATGAAAGTATTTAAGACAAAAAATATACAGGTTCTATATTTACCAATAACTGCAAAGAACACATTTTTTATTTCTTTTGCAAATCTTAAAAGTACAAAATTTATTTACTTATTTCTCTTATCGAATATTTTTAATAATGATCCTGACAAGAACCGACCCAAGATGCTTGGCATTCATAGTTACAACTTCCTTTTTCCAGTAGCTTTCAAATATTAAGAGTACTCAAAAATACTCGAGGCCCGTAGTTGGCTGAACATGTCACATCGCCTTCAAAAGAAAAAAACATATATTTTAGTATATAAAATTTTCTACTGATACAACATATTTGTGGTAAATAAGTAGCTAAAACGCTTAATACCAATGAAAGACCTCCATTCTAACCCAATACTGTCTTTTCGCTAACTATAGGATGCTTCAATTAAAGTGTCGTATCAGTTTGAGTAGTGTATAATGTGGTTCTATTGTAAAAAAGACTATGGTATAATATAGTATACTGACCTGCAGCTAGAAAGTCGCTTCGGGGAGGCGGTTAGTGTGTGTGTATATTAGATCATTTCAGTAAATTTACAAATTTTTTTTACTTAATAGTAATGATGCTTTAATAATGAATCAGCGTTTGTATAAATATAGTTCTTGAAGGATTTCAACCCTTAAGCTTCATCAACCCATATGCCACTGACAACATGACTGATCATATATAAACAATAATAAGTAGCGGCTCTAGGTATTATCTCAGCATAAAAAATGTTCGTCTAAGTATTCTCATTGCTTGAAAATCAACTCTTTTACCAATAAAAAAAAACATGGAGCTCAGCAAATCTGAGCTCTATTACTTTAAACAAGCATCTTGCAATCTGTTAAGGATACCTCAAAACTCAAATTTTGCTACCTCCATACAATCAAGTCCTTTTTCACGAAGTATGTACAAAGACTACCAAGTGGGAATCAGACTGTTCAAGAGGTATAAAAACATTTCGGTAGCATTTAAAGTTCTTAGATCTAAACTTGCCTAATCCAAATAGGTTCTAAGTACATCTGGAAAGGATAAACAAGAACATGCACCGAAACGTCAGAATTTTCTCGAGTAGTTCGATTCAAAGCCCAAAAGGTAAATGTTCCTGATAACTCAATTTAAACCAAGCTCTTTACTGAAACATAGAAGAGCTTAATTGCAATTGAAAACAATAGCATTGATAGACCAAAAACTTATGGATATCAAGCTCTATATTTTCAAGGATTTTCTAAGTAACAGTTTTTCACGTACCTATGATGAATGGTTTAATTATAGAACGTTATAATCAACGTTATAATCATATCACATTGTCATCACCAAAATGGGTGATGTCTGGCCAGATGTTTGATTTTGGGTTAGATTAGCTTGAATTTATTACCACTCCAAGCTATACATAGAATTTTGGGGACCCTATTATGATTCGGAGAACATCGGAGTCAGAGTTATACTATAAATTTATTGCACCGCATGGGCGCAATAAGTATTTCACAATTCTAACTTTCTCTATGAATCATATTATTGAATCCATATTAGAGAATATTATTTCTTCATCCGATATGAGCTGCCCATCTAGATTCTCCTTTCGTGTATGCATCAGTACAGGGCAAACTTTTAGCAGGTGTTTTAAAGTCTTATACTCGTCGTTGCGAAGTATATGTTTCATTGGAGTAGGTTTCCAGTTTTGTAAGGCGATAGTTTAACTTTGTTAGAATTTCTTTTTAAACTATTATGATTTTTATATGTTTTTTACTATATTGCGAACAATCCGTAAACTATTTCAGTTGAAAATTCCTGAAGGCAATTTTGATTGTGATAGTATACTGTGTACATTCTATAAAGTTTGAATCAATGATACTGTAAATCATATTGAAATTGTTATAAAATCATTAGGAGCGCTATAAGAAGCTCTTTTACTTAGATGTTTTTTTTTTATTATGATAATTATTTGATAAATTGAAACATGCTCTTTATGTAATAATTTCAAAGAAGATCTAATAGAATATATTTAATAAATTCTAATTATTTAGCTTAATTGTTTTTCCTATCATTCAACTTATAAATATTTTGTTATTAACATAAAAATATTACTTTTTATGTCCCGATTGCTAATAAAAGTCTCTATTAATAGTAATGAATAGTATTATTTAAATATATTTATATTATTTTATTTCTGTCATAAAACTAAAGAATTGTATAATATTAATCATATTATAATTAATTTCTTAACAAAATTAGACAACAATTGGAAATAAAGCAATTATCACATAAAAATAATTTAATTTTTTCAAATATTAAGCAATACAACCATTTTTCCGCTTCCATATGAATGCACAGTTCGCTTTTTCTCAGTTGATAATGTAAATTTGGATGAAAAATAAGAAAATTGAGAACCAAAATAACAGAGTTGCCGAATTTCACAACTAAATCTGACAGTATTTATGCAATTAATATGAATTATGCAGGTTTTTAGCTGTTTTACTATATCAAATTTTAGAACTATTAAACGAATACATTAAAACATTAAAGAGGTAGTAATTTGATTATTAATTGTTTGCGAAATGTTGATATTAGCTAATGTGGATCGAAAGAGCTTGTTAATACACATTATTTAATTTTTAATGACCAGCACTGGCAACCCTATTGCAAGCACGTACATATTTTTAACACAATTTACCAATGCCGTTCCATTTACTTGAATCGCACTGTCAGTCTGCTTTAAACTTTCTTTCTTGCCTGTGTTTGGTGTTGCGTTTGTATCGTGAGAAATAAAATTAATTATAAATTGTTGTGATTTTTTGCTCCTTTATGTTTGTCCAATCGAAAAAGAAAGCAGAAGCATCCTTTTATAATATAAAAATAAAAACGACGCAATTTTCCAATTTTTAAATATGGAGGAAATTTAGTGTAATTTTATGTAAAAATATTTGGACAAGTGCAATACAAAACTAAGCAAGGAATACAATTACGAAAGTATAATAAAAGGAAGAGGAAAAATACTTACTGTGCTTGCAAATTAAATAAAGTAAGAAATGAATGTGAATATATAAATATAAATCGAAAGTAATAATATGTAATAATACATTATAAATATGATTATAAAAATGATTGCTTAACATCAAACATCAAAATATAAAATAAAAGGCAAGAGAAAAGTGTAAAACTAAGTAAAATTAAAAACGTGTTATATTTCATATGTGAAGTGAAACAGAGCAGTTGTGCAGATACAAAAAAAAAATAAAAAAAAAAATTTACTGTTTAGTGCAATTTTTGAAAAACCCTTTCACTGCCTTAATTGTTTACATTGTCCGGAATATTTGTTGTTAGTTTTTGATTTTTGATTTTCCTTTCTTACATTTATTCTTTATTTTCATTCGTTTGTTGTATTTGTTTTCTTATGTTTTACGCGTGCAACACATTTTGTTTTCGTTATCTGATGTGGATTTTGTCTTCCTGTGTTTTGTTGCGTGGCTGAAGGACGACGCCTTTTTAAAGTGACAACAGCAGCGTTGCTGCGGCTGCAAATATTTTACATTTTTATTAGTCATACTTTTTATTTTTGATTGAATTTTAACTGTCGAGGAGATTTTGGTGTTCATCTCAAATTCAACTGGACGACGACGCAGCAGCAAAATGGATACATTTCGTAAATGGTTGAATAAGCCCAAGGTAAGTCTGTTTAATAAAAACAAAACAAAACAGTATTGAGTTCATTCATTCGCTTTGTTTCATGTAAAACAAAGAAAATTACATTTCCATTGTATTTAATTATATTTATGTATAATGTATACAAACATTTATTTAATTTAGTTTTAGTAGTTTTGCTCTATTAATTCAAATTGCAATTAGTTCTTATCACTTGCTTATTTAAATAATAATTATTCCCGTCCCTCCTTTCGTGCAGTCTGAATTTTGTTGATTGCATCAAAATAAGTCTGATATTTAATATTAATATTAACTAATAATTATTAAAATTAATTAATATTATAATCAATATTAATAATAAATAATTATTAACAATTGAATATTCTAAAAAATTAAATACAATAACTTTTATTTTATGGGAACACACACACATATATATATATATAATTTTAGTTATTTTCAAAAGTATTAAAACTCAGTTTTAATTTTATTTATTTAAAATAAATATATTAGTACGTCTGTGTAGTTCCTGAAATTGTCTACAATAAATGAGCAAATACTCATTTATTATATTTTTTTTTGAAGGGAAATTCTCAAGTACATCATTTGTTTTATATTGCGGAATTATTTTATTTAAGTGAAGTTATAAATTTTTTTTATTTTTTATTACTACAGAAACAAAGCTTCACACTATTCTCTTTGTGATTGTTCGTTTTATTGTTGTTTTTAATGAATCAGCTTTTTTGCAAATTTGAGTTTGTTTTTTTCTATGTAATTGTAATTGTTGCTTACTCTCTACACTTCCGCGCCACTCAT
>NC_051847.1:221190935-221258433 GCF_002237135.1 Teleopsis dalmanni
ATATAAATTTCCGCATGCATAATCGTATGTAACATCGTTGGTCTTGTCGTCACAATTGTAGCTGATTATAGCTGCGCAGAGTTGCAATTACAAAGTCGACTTAACATCACTTGACATGCATGACGCATGCGCGTAATTATAATTCGTTAAATCGCTATTGAGCCAATGCTGTAATAGAATCAAACAATCTGCAGCTTAGACTAAGACTGTTTCAGCACAAAAAGTGCCAGCGCTTGCAGTGAGAACTCTTAGTCGGCGTCATAGTCAGCAGTTCCATTGTCATATTTAATCCATTATTTTATGTAAGGCTGCAAGGCATTTTGCGCATGTGCTCTTACGAGCAGTGCAGGCAACTCTCATTTCATCTTTCTCAATTGTGCATTGGTCTTGAGTCTGGTCTGGTAACTGTGCTAGAGTTGCCACACAACTACATATTAGCTTTATGCAATTGCGCTCAGGTGTTGCTTTTAATTTGCTTACCAGTTGGCATCACGACTTTATAGTCGCCTTCCTTTATGCTCATTACTTAGTTTGGAGCCATTAATGTCAGTTTCGCGTTAAAAATCGATGGATTGGAGTTGAAGTCAACAATATATACCGTCTCTTCAGCAACAGCAACAGCAAATGCAGCAATAGCAATAGCAACATCAACAGCAGCAGCAGCGGCAGCATCAGCAATAGTTGTTGTTTTGTGTTTGTTTGTTGTTCTTATTGTACAAATTAAGCTGCGGATTTTTTAAGCGGCGGAAGATCAAAGAACGCGAAAAACCATCATCTTTTTTAAGGTGGTAATTATGTCTCTTGTGGTCGTTGTTGATCACCGTCGTTTGGTTTGTTGGTTACTTGAGATGAGCTCGCACATATCGCTGTGAATTGGTTTATGTTCTAACTTTTTTGATTGTGTGTGGTTTGAGCTCGCTAGAGAGAAGAACCACCAGGAAGAAGATTCAAAGTGCAAAAATTAATGAAAACGGTTGATTGGGAATATGTCGTACAATCACTTTTTGGTCTGTGAGGTTGTATGTATGCTTGTTGAACTAAAATGGGTTTGATTTTATGATGACCATTGACTTATAGCTTTTTTATTGAAAGAAATTTAATTAAATTGAAAATATCTTAAAAAATCATAAAAGAAATAAAGGCTCCGTCTAACTTTATTATTAAAAATATTGCTGCAATTGTGGTTTGACTTTAATTATAAGAATTCTTACTAAATTAATATACAACACTAATTCTAAATGCAGAATAATGAGATTTAGGAGTATAATATCTTAATCCTTTCAATGATAGTTTTAAAGATAGCTTCAGTCGTAAGCAAAATATGAAATTCAATTTACGAAAAAGATGGGAACAAAAAAGAGCTCTTTAGCTAAATGTTTGTTTACCTAGTTCGATTTTACGTGTACCACCTATTATTAAGGTACTTAGTATAGATTATAATGTATTATAAGTATTTAAATATTCTCATACATTTAGTAAAATAGAAGAATTACTCATATAGGAACTACTATCTGAAAGATCAACATGAATATATGTTAGCTACAATCAAGGGCAGCTATGGAACAAAGTTAACCGATCGCTTCGGTAAATATTTAGGGTTTGTTTTAAACAACAAAAGTCAACTAACAAAACTATGGGTTGGACTATTTAGCTGATTTCTGAAATAAAAGTCAGTTTTAAACCCATTCTGATTCTGATCCAAGTAGTGATGTATTTTAATCGTTATATACGAGCACCACAGTCACTTTCGTAGTAAAGTAGTGTTCCCTTACGATATGATAAAATATCATTAAAAGCGCCTTCACTTGCATTTTTAATTGTGTCAGATCATAAAATATATGTTGTCATTTCAACTTCAATAAATTTTGCTAATTTTAATAAAACTTACTCACTTGACTGTAAATTATTCTATTCTCCACGCGCACTTGTACAAAACTTCGACAAATTGGGAAACAAATTGGGAAATAACCTGTTCGCTTAGATCAGGAAATATTCATGACCCAGTCGACGCTCATACAAAAGTGCTCTATGATGTTAAGCCTGTGGTACTTGTAATGGACCTGATTGGTCACGCCCAAATGTGTTTAGCCTTTGATTTTTAGGGGAAGTAGAATTCCATATATTTTCACAATTCCTTTTGCTTAGAGTTACGGAAAAAGTATCCAGGGGTGAGTTGACACGCAATTACACACGATTGCGTACGCTACACAAAATACACAACATAAGCACATAAAGTGACAATAAACTTTGTTGACTTGGCAATGACTTGAGTTTGATTCATAATAACAATGATGACGGCTTTTTTTGGTGAGGAGGATGTGCTTGATGGAGTTGATGATGACTACGAAAAAATTTAGATGTGCTTTGAACGGACATGAGTTAACATAGTTAATGAAGTTGAAAAAAGTTGAGATACACAAGGCAATATTTTATGCGATGCATAGAGACGCCAGTTTACGTTGGTATGTTTGTGTAGATACATTAGTATGTATAGCCTTCCGCTTCTAAATATATTTAGAAATATTTTCCTCTATAGCACACACCCTATTAGCAATCAAAAAGTGTCAAAATGATATTAAAGGTGTATCTTTGTTGTAATTGTTTTTGTTGTTCTGTCATAATGTGGCATTATGTGGCGAAATTTCCCACTTTTATGTTGCATGTATTGTGCTTTGTTGGAGGCCGCAGTAGCAGCATCAAAAGCTGAGACTTAATGATTTTTTCCGAGTGAATGACTTCCTCCAATTCAATTTGTCAATCTTGTGTTCGCATTTTGTTGCGGGAACGGTTTTTTAAGTGCTCTGTTCTCTGGGTGTGTAGAAAGCGTTGCCGTATAAAATGTGTTGTGTCGCATTCACTTCACGAGTATTAGTCCTGTAAGGTGCATGTCACAATGAGATTTTTCTTTAATTTATTTTAATATGTTAAAAGGGCGTATTAAATATGCTCGACAGGTTTTTCAATTAACATTTGCGATATTATAGTGAAGTAAATGATACCAAGGACTTGTGGGGTGGAAGAACTTTTTAGTATTGTACAATTTGTGTCTGAAAAGAATATGCTTAAAGAGGTTTTCATTTGATAATTTATGGAGAAAATACACAATGATTCACAAATGATTTACAGTGTCGATGTATTTTCATAGGATATGGCGAGGTGGAAAATAACATATCATCATCGTTGGCTGATGTCAAAATGAGCCAGCCAACGATAATGAGAGCTCAAAAGGAGATTTACATTAGACCGTCTAACTCTCAGAAAAGACGATGATATTGCGACGGAAAATTCTCCTAGTGGTTACCATATCTCTATAAGTTTTCAACAACGAAGATGTCATAACTGATCCAGCAATTATCACAGATCAAATTTCCGAATTGTTAGGCGAATTCTTCCATCATATGGCGGTTTAATACAACATTTTTCCGATTTCAAACGAGGAAGATGCAAACAACATCCTTATCAAAACTGCTGAGAATACTTTTTTTAATCAATTTCCATCATTAGTAAGTAATAAGTAATTAATTTCGTAAATTGTACATAAATGGTTAGCGAATGGTATAAATAATCTTTTGCTCAGTATATTCAATCACAATGACAGTGATTGTGACTTCAAGTGTCTTTCGATTTTTTCAGCTTAATGGTGTATATTTGCAAGGTAAAGTAAGGTAGGTAAGTCGCTTTTTGATTTTATTATTGCAGTTTATTTAGTAATCAGTAATTGAGGGCATGGAAGGAAATCATGAAGAAAAATCTCGATATCATTCTGATTAGCGAGCACTTATCGCATATGTAAACTAACTTATGTGTCTCACAGAACTGCCCCGGTGCGATTCACAGGTAATAAATATTCACTATTAAGTACATGATAGTGAACTGTAAAAGAGTTAAAACACTTAGAACAGTTAAGAGAAAACGCATAGACTTGTTAACTTAACTAAGATGTGCGAAAATGTGCCTTGGAGGATCTTGTGCGACAACAAAACCCCAATCTAAAAGTCTTGAAGGCGTAAAGTTGCCACGAATCTTGTAAATGAAAGTTCTATCATATCCAACAGTGACATATTTGTACTTCAAATCTTTATGTGTTTAACAGCATTTGTGGGCTGTTAAAGACCATTTATCTTTTGTATCACAATGGCCCATAATTTGTGCCCAAGTGGGCTTTAGTGCGTAAGGCCACTACTCTAACCCAACCTAAGATTCCTGGAAATGAGATTAGATTATGATCAGTAGTTATTTTGTGTGCAATGACAAATATTGATTTATTTAAAATAATAAATTAAATTAAGGCCTTTTATTGGTGGGACTAAGATGAAAGATGTCATAAGCTAAAGCTATTGTGTTTACATTTTTATGTGAGCATAGATTTTATTGAAGGTGATATAAGTCATATGTGATATATGTTATGTATTTCATATATGGTACATAAGTGTTAACACTACCTGACATAGTAAAATACTAACGCACTACTACTAATGCAGAGATTTGACCAATAATAAGCCAACGTAATAAATCTTCGAGGTTATGTGAAGGCGTCTACTAACGCCAAATAAGTTTCAAGTGTTTTCACTAAACAAATACCAACCATTAATCTGATCATTTTCTCATATTTCCTTCAAGACTACATTATTTAACCTGCCTAAGCCGTTATAGATTGGTTTGTTGCGCAGCACACTATCAACTCAAATCAAAAATACTCTGTATAGCTTGTTGCATGATATTCAATAATGATACAGAAATTGATCGTTGTGTATAAGAGTATATGTAGTAAAACGGCTCCATTATTAAGAAAAAAGTTAAGCACTTCTACTTTGCTCTTTTGTAACTTCATAGACCGTAATTGCACTGACGTAGGTCTGCTACCCGCTGGGTCTTTATGATAAAGTGAAATACGCCATTATTTAACTGAATTGCCAATCAAATGAAATTACCGCTTGTTTTTTAATGACTTAGGATATCAATATGATTGGTAGCATATTTGCTAATAGTCTTAAAAAAATAGATAATTATTCACTTTTGTCATTAAACTATTTGATTAATTTAATTTAAAGCGCTCTTAGTTAACATGCGGTAACGATTTAATTATGTCTGCAACTACAGCTAAGTAAATCAATACATTTGCAGGAGTACGAGTATCTGTCCGCAATCACAGCCTCTGTGGCTAATCAAACTCTTAGATACACATATTTCTCAATTAGGTATTCACTGCGAAATGCCGCATATTGGCTTGGCGCATATAATTTAATGCAACCACCAACTGCAATGCAATCCGTCCGTGTGTTATTTTCTCACTCCAGCTTACACACAAGCAAGATCAGCAAAAATAAATGACTTTATTGTTGAGTCCAATATAATTTTATACTCGATCAGATGAACGCAAGCACCGATGTTGGGAGGTCTTCTTACGAGCTTGTGCGCATGTCTGGTGCTCGTTGCCACACGGCCTGCTGGTATCTTTGTTCGTCTGTTTGTTGCTCTGATTGTAGGTCTGATTGCTGGTCTTCCTGTTTACTTGCTTGTTTATATGCTCATGTATCCAATGTTCCTTTATATTACCCAGATCGTTGCTAATTTGTACGAAGTGGAGAATCGTGCACTTTGCTTTGCCACAATCTCAAGACACAAATGTAAATCAACTTTGATCCACATTATTAGATGCGGATTACCACTTTCAGGTTGAGATCGACCAAGAGATCACGTTACAGTTTAATGCTTTTGTACTGTTTGGAAACGTTGCTGTAGGTAGTCAGCTGAATTGGAGAAAATGATTCATTGTTAGTATACTAAAGTTGTGGCTCCCACTTAAAAGGTGGAGCTTATCACGTTTGTATACAAACAATGGGTACACATTTTTATAAACAAATTGTTTTTATACCAAAGAAATTTCAAACATGTAATGCACCTAAAATTATGCAGTAGTACCAATAAATTTAATTATCGGGAAGGACCCTAAGCAATATACACACGTTTTATTTACTTTGTGTACCTAAACTCGCTTTATAGTTATTATTTCTTTAAAGACTGATCTTCATCGCCCACATTTCTTTGTTGTTTTCCGAACTCCTGCTGTGTCTGTAATTACGATTGAAATGTCATTTGTCAAAATAAAAGTTACTGCTCCTGTTTTAGGTATTCAAACATTTTCTTATCCATCGCATAAAATGATCATGTTGATCATGTTGATCGTGTTAAACACGTGTTCTAATCTTATTAAGGGAACAAAGGAAGATAAAAAGGAAAATGGAAAACAACAAATCAACCTTCAATCAATTTAACCACACTAAACAAACCGCTTTGGCGGTACTTACTATGTCGGTATCGATCTAAACTGCAATTTTAGATGGGGCGGCACCATCAAACTCGCATAAATCTTCTGCAGAATTCATTCATTATCCTTAGCTTGACCGCAACAGAAGAATAAGTATTTAAGCATAGCGAATAAAAAATATACAATCAAAAAAGTCTGAAAAAAATACGAGTAATACAAAAAAGATATACTAAACAGAAACATACAAAAGATACAATATTAAATTTAAATCCGTACAACAACATCCACTGTTACAACAAACAATGCGAAATTTGTGTACGAAGAATGGCAAAAAGATCTGCAAACAAAAGATACAATGCATGTGATGTATCCGCATAAACATTTTTCATTGATTGGATAAGTTGTAATTATCCTTTAGACAAAAGGCGCTAAAGAACAACACCTTCTTTACACCTCTGGGCCACAAAGAATAAGGATACTTTCGTTTTATTTGTTGCTTTTGTATTGATTTATTGATTGCTTTTATCGTACAATAACAAAAATTACTTATATTTATATAAAAAAAATATAATATTATTGAGTATTATGAGTGTACTTTATGAGGTAATTTTGTGTAGGTAAATATATCACAAAAATATATACATATTGCAGTATAAATAATTATGGCTAAGCATTACCTAGACTTCGATAGAATCTCTTTGAAAAATAAATGCTAAGCTTCGAAGAGGTACACGGGTTAAATCTATATACATATTTAAGTATGAAAATTAAAATTATTTATTTAAAAAGTAATATACATTAAGACCGAAAAGTTTTCGGAAATTCTCATTTAAAATTCGCGCGCTGTATATTTTTCGATATTTTAAGTTTATGTAGTTTGGCAGAAACTAACCACAATTACTATGCCAAAAATGAGCGCGATCTGTCAGACAGTTCGTTTACGGGAGCTGTTGAAACCAGTTCACCTCAGTAGTGCGTTGCGAAAAAAACAATGGAAAAAAATATTGAACAAAGAGTTTGCATCAAATTTTGTGTTTCGAACGAATTTCGTGTGCAGAATCGTTGCGAATGCTACAAAAGGCTTATGGGGAATCAGTTTTATCGAAAACTCAAGTTTATGAGTGGTACAAAGCCTTCCAGGACGGTCGTACGACCGTCGAAGACATTTCGCAACGCACTACTGAGGTGAACTGGTTTCAACAGCTGCCGTAAACGAACTGTCTGACAGATCGCGCTCATTTTGGGCATAGTAATTAAGGACAGTGCTGCCAAACTACATAAACTTAAAATATCGAAAAATATACAGCGCGCGAATTTTAAATGAGAATTTCCGAAAACTTTTCAGTCTTAATGTAATTCATTGTCTTTTAAATCATTTAAATCGTTATGACCATTATTGTTATAATTAAGCATTAATTAGAGCACGAGTTGAATTCAATTTTCTCGAACATAAGCTTCTTTGTCTCTGAAGCTTCTGATCCAAAAAATCTCTTAATAAACTTCGAGAAATCTTTAGAAATTTCTATTCGTAACGATTGATAATTATATCTGAACTAATATTATCAATATGACTTTGCTGAGTGCTTGGTTGTGGTATAGTGATTGGTAATAACTACAGATTACCTGCAAAGTACAGGTTTTGCTACATAATTCTGTAGACGGAAGACTTATTGACCATGGCAATGAAATTGAAGACGGACCGTCATAGTATGTCAATGGGCATATTAAGGACCTCATTTGTCCTTCTAATTGCAGGCGAATTAATTATTATTAATATTAATAGGCATATTAATGAGTTCATTTTTCCTTTAAATTACAGTATTACTAATAGGCAGAACAATGGTACACTGCGGATTATGAGATTCCTTATGTTGTGAATGGAGAGTGTCTATTGAGTTTATCCAAACAATTTAAGGTTCGTAACAATACATCTCAGTTCAAAGGCCCAGACCGTATTGGCTTCATTTGATAACTACATGGAGATAACATTGTTCAGCTGGACAAGACTGACGTTATTGAGGTTATCTCAATAATAAAAATAATAAGACAAAGCGACCTGTAGTTAAATTTATGTTATTGTCCGGTTTTGTTCTAGGCTGGAGAGATAAGATCTTGAAAGTAATAATACACATTTCCTTCATGTTCTTAAATATACTTTATTTTTCTGGAATAACTTGTTCTATTGCGAAGAAAAATTCAATATAAAAGTAAAATTTAATTATTTAAGTTGGCTTTATTATCAAAAATGAAATTAAAATTAAATTTGTTTTCAGAGCAACAAATTGGATTTTGTTTGATAATTTTTATTTGTATTTCAAAATTGTTATATATTTTTTAAAAAGACATTATAAAACATTTAGAACATTTGGAACATTTGGAACATTTAGAAGTATGTCAAAACGTGTTTCGAAATTTATGGATTCTACGTGCGTTGCAGTACGAGGTGATGAACATATCGTATTTGCTGCTTATAATACCGATTTGGATGCATTTTATGTCCCTAGTCCTAATACAAGAATTCGTGCTGTAAGCAATAAAACAGTTATGGCTTACGCAGGTGACCAGACAGGCGGACAGGACTTATGGCAGCAGGCCGTGAAGGACCGTACTGATATGTACCCGCAGTATGAGGATGAGCAAGGAAATGTTGCATACATAGCAAATTACCTGTTCAGTGTATTGCATAACTCTACTATTATTCGCAATGGTCCATTATCATTGGTGAGTTGTATAGTTGCCGGTTTTGATGTTGGCAAGTCGTATATCTATAAAGTAGATAAAACTAAAGTGGATGTCATCGATAAGGTGACAGCAGTCGGTTACGAGGAACATACAGCTCAGAACTATCTAAATCAACATTGCAATCGCACTATTGATGAGTTAACAGGTATTATGATTGCTCTTGGATCTTTGACTTCTAAGGGACAAACTGATGTTAAGCATATCGAAGTCGGGGTATTGAGTAAGGGACAACCAATTCGAATGATAAGTCAAAACGATATCACTGACTACTTATGTAGCGTTCCAAGTGATAGCAGTGATGAGTACGTCATAGGTTGATTCCGTTTATACAAGTAATGTAACAATTCACATATAAATTTTGTTATATTTTGAAATCAATTAGAAATTAAGGAATTTACGAAAACAAATTGCTGAAATTGATAATAATGATATTTTTGTGCTGGAGCAAATAAAAATTTATTAAAGAGTATTGAAGTGTTTACTTTTTTCTAAATTTATTATATCTCGGTTCTCGATAACTAGTTAAACTAGATGGCGCTAGAATTGTTAACATACTGTGATATATTGAACTTACATTGTTTTGATCTTTTTGGCATATTGATATATTGCTTTTTTGTTCAATTTCTTTAGTAAGTACTTAGTTAAGTCTTTGACATTACTATTCATCAAATTCATTTAATAGTTCAAGTATTTTATTAAGTCTTTTTTGGAATGTTTGTTTTCCAATTTTCTTATAGTATCCTGATAAATATTGGTACAATATATACTCTATATATACTCAATTTATTTCTACTCTTTTAGAATTCTCTTTTAAAATTATGGAGTAAATACTATGTTTAAATTGTTTTGGGTCAGCAAACAAATCATAACAACTTTTGTCGGTCTAACGACTCCATAAGAATCATTGTTACTTCGGGCTAAGAAAGTAATTGAGAAAGAAATCTCTCTAATAACGAATATCACATGGTTATAATGTCAATCTTGCGATTTGATGTGGATATCCATACAGTACCAATAGTGATTATAGGGTATTCATTGTAAGATTGGTTTTGAGTGTGAAACTAGATGGAACGATGAGCTGTAAAATGACAACGACGCAGTTAGAGGTGTTTTTTAATTCCATCATCATAGATTACTCAATTTACTTGCTATGCAATCATGTGATATTGCTCTTAACAGCCGTAGACCTCATTTGGCTTGAAAGGCAAAATTCAAGTAAATACTTATTGATTTAAAAGTTAAAATTAAGGAAAAGTTCATTCAAATTAATACTTTGTTTTTGTAAAAATTACGATTCAATTCCATTTTCAGCTGTCAAGATTGCCATATAACGTTTATTGATTCCAACTTGTTTTGCTATCGAAATCAAGAATATTTGAAATAATAGCTGAAATTATTATACATTTAAAACTCTCGTGTGAAAATCCAGTATTAAAGAGACTTCTAGACACACATCTATCCAGGCCAATTAAGCAAGTAAGCATATAGTAAAAACTTCACATAACGTTTATATGCAGGTATTTCCCAAATTTTCATATCTGAAATTCAGTGGCTCTTCAACTACTTTTTCAACTACTAATTTAAATATCCTTAATAATTTTAGTGTGGAATTTATATATGGATATTCCTTATACTGAAACCAATTTAATCTTCAATTATTTAAATTAACAATGTTTTTTAGATGACCATATAAATTAATATATTTTATCAAGATGAGATATATTAATCACGGTCAAAAAATTATAATCTCTCTATACTGTTGTTATCTAACAAAACGGTTTGTTGCCAATTGTAAGGGTAATATATATAATAATTTATTATATATATATATTATATACATACATATATACATATTTTTTTACTAAAGCATCGTTTACAGTTTCTATTATGAAAATGAAAAGGTAGTAATTAAGTCTTGATTGAATTTCCATCTTCCGTACAGTTATGATCAATATATTTAATGTTCCGGTGTGATATTAGTCGAATTTTGTTTGGTTTAAAAACCATATAATTTTTTAATTAATTTTTTAATATGAAAGCATAATATTTTACATATTAATATAATGTCAAATACAGAAAGTCTTTTAGTATAAAATTACAAAATATATTAAAAATTAAAACAAAATATATTTGTCATATTGCATCCGAATAACAATACTCACACTAACAATAACAATAACAATAACAACAACTACAACAATAACTATTTGTAAATAATTAACAGCATTCCTTAATTAATCAAATTAATATTGTCCTCATTTTGCTAATGAAATATTGTTAATTATATAAAAAATCACATGTTCGAAGTTGTTTAGGTTTCTCTTAAAAATGAGTAATAAAAGTTTTTATGAAGTCACATTTTTTGCCGAGCATAAATCAGTGAAACAGTTGACAAAACCCGAAAAAGTGTTAATTTACTTTTGTGGCATTTTTAATTACCAGAATTAACACAATGTTTTGTTTACGAGCACTTAAACATATTTAAGCTTAAATTTGTTTATAAATTATTGATTTTTAAAAGATCACATCAGTTAACTTTTGCAGAATATTAATTTATGGGTTTTTGCTTGAGAGTAATACAAAGCGGCTTACATATCAAAGCCGAGCCGCTGAGCCGCTGAGGTGCTCAGCCGGGAAGCCACAGAGCCACAGAGCCGAAGAGCCCTGCATCATTAAGTAGCCAACGAAGAATGGCAGATACTCATATAAAAAAATATTTTTTATATATGTGAACTTGTATATATTTGAATAATGCATGCATGTATGCATGCATATGTATGCATGCACATGTATGTCAGGAAAATTATAAAAGGCTACCGTAAGCACGGCAGTATGTTTTGACAATAACTTAAGGCAATATTTCATAAATTTAATACTCCAAATAAAAAGTTAGAAGTAAATTTTGTTAAAATTTTTAAACAATAAAGGAACTTTATTAAATGAAGTAGTAAAATATGCAAATAATGCCCGTTAGGAATATTTTCAAAGTGGACTAAAGTGGACTACAAATTAAGGATAACTGTTACGCATATATCGTATATAGTTGATGTGACTGAAAAAACAAAATAATGAAGAAAAATTAAAAATTAGTTCTTCATACTTCATTTAAGAACGAAACTCATAAACAAAACGATCAATATTTTAAAGGTAAAAATGCATAAATCGATTTAATCCTTGCGCTGCCTCTGGGGCTCAATATCATATTAATTGATGCGACGACCTACAGCAAAGCAACTCAATGCCGAGAATGAGTAAACGATTCTTTTAAATCGAAAACACAATAAAACAATATAAAAAAGTGTATAAAATCCAATAAAGAAGAAATTATCAATTTATTTCACGCCTTAATGTGATACGGACTTATATAAATGTATTTAAGCATTGAACACAATGTCTTCGGTAAAATGTAGTGTGTAATTCAAAAAAAATCATGCTAGTTTTTTTTTTGTGTGAAGTAGAAAATCCTTATTAACAATACTAGTGATTACATGGTTAAGGTAATTTTGAATGAATTTAAATTTTCAATAAAATTGTTGATTTTTTAGTTACCAATTAGTTAGTAACTAACTAATTTTAATATTATATCGTGTACGATATAATCAATCAATTCAAAACAACTGACAAACATTAGTTACCTTCATTATTATTATGTTGAGGCACTGACTTAGTGCACTTGTGCACTTTTAGTCTGTATTAACTGCGAGGTTTCTTCATAACCCCTCTCTACGCCTTGTCTGGATTATTGTTTATCACTTTAGCAGACTAAGCAATAATTAACCTCAGTTCTGCATACCTCCTCGAGGGGCCTGTAACCATTCTAAGATTCCATAACGCGGTGTTGGTAAGCCTGTCAATTTTTGTAAATAGTTTCAGGGTTCTATCCATTACCTTTTTAATAACGCATATATATTTAGAAACCAAAAAAATACTAAAAATTATATTAAGTAAACAGAAAATAGAAAATTTTAAATAAAAAACTTTTGTTGTTCTTATTCAAGTAAACTAAGTATAAGAACAAAATAATTTAATACTCCTGATGATGATGGATAAAATCCAAGAAAATACATTTCAAAATTTAGCTTAATTTATAATGTTTTATTTCTATTTAAATAATAAAAGAATGTAACTAATTATAAATGAAAAATTATAGGTATAAAATAAATTTCCATTCCATGTTTCCATTCCATGCTATCATGAATACCAAGACCTGTCGTTTAGGAATAATTTCTAATTGTATAGTGATCATTTGAATTGAAATTTTTTTTCTACTGTAGTGACTAAATTCATATTTCTAGAACTATGAAGTAAAATTAAAATCTAATTTCCTAGGAAGGAAACCGCATTTCACAAGCCCACAACCAAGAATTTCTTGTATTTGCCAATAAAAAGCAATTACCATTAAGTAATTTAACCACAAAGTTTGGAGGAAGAAAGCTATGATTTTATCTTCAACTGAGCACAATTACCAAAAATATTTTTAGCCCAACGACTTGCCACAGTACCGAGTACCGAGTATCGCGTATCGAGTACCGTACGGCGAACGCCATTCGAAGTAAGTGTACGCAAACATTCATTACAAGAAATTATTAAATTAATTTGTTAATAGCGACACCAACACCAACACCAACACCAACACCGACAAGAAACGCAAAGCACACGAGCACCAGGAGTAACCAATGAGACGGACACGGCAACTTGTGTGGCTGCAACGCATTAATAACTCAAAAATGCGGCAGCGTCAAAATTAGCTGTTGTACAACGCCGCAACGGTCGTCAAGCGGTCGGTGTGGTAAACGGCAAGCGGCAAGCGGCGAAAGGAGTGCTATATGCGTTCTTTGATGTGGCGTTTAATTCGATTCTATTGGTTGCGCTAATTATATTAAATAAGTTTTTAACGTTTTCTTGAATGCAGCCATTATGCGTGCTATTGTATTTCCTTGTTCGATATTTGGGTAGACTCTTCTCCCCGCATGCCGTACCATAATTATCAGAGAACTTAATTTTCATTATGTAAAGTAAATTTTGATGTGGCAAGCGTTGTAGGAAATTTGTTTATAATCGTCGTCATTTATTAAGTGTTCTTGTGCCTTAACATAGACTCTACAAGCAGTTTCTTGTGCTGCCGTGCAACCGATTTATCATTACAATCAGTAACTTGAATTGCTTCATTGATCGAGTTATGTTTCAAAGTATACATAGACACATTTATACACATCCCTAATGATGTGGGTTTGGCCATGTAGAATGTTTGTGTTCACTTCTCTATTGGGTGTTCTTCGCAGCTATGCCATTTTGATCTGTACTAGTCTGTTCTGTTCTGTTCGGTTCGATTGAGTTCTGTTCTAGAGGCTCTCTAATCTTCATAGGGTTAATGAAGTTGCCATATGTCATGCTACTTTTTCATTTAGAATGAGTTTTTCCTTTTTAGTTTTTTTTATTATTATTAATTTGTATATAATTTTCTGTTGTTATTTTGTATTGTGTGTTTTATAGTCATTATTTAACAGAATTTAATAATAGAAATGTTAAAAAGAGATTGGCATGTTACATACAAATTGGGCCCACAGTTGTTGTCTTTACACTTTGTAGAATTGAACGCATCTATCAAAGGGCATAGGAGGCATTGTTCGATTTTAATAATCAAACAAATTAGTAAATTCTTCTTACCGCATTTTCCGTGCGCCTTTTAATGTCATTTTCTAATGTTAGTGTGGCACCCCTTTATTCATCTTTTTTTATTTATTGAAGGATATTGTATTTTTTAAGTTTTTTTTTTTTAAATGATATAATAGGATTTTCTGCTATTCTATCACATTGGATGAAGACAGCTAAAACCGCAAAAAATTTATTAAGGAACATATGAATCAAATTAGGAAATTTGTTTAAGCAAAATGTTCTGAAAATTGGATTTTAAACCATAAGGAATATTAAATTCTTTTTTTGGTGTTTGTTTATTGCTAACAGCTGATGTTAGCTTAATAGCATTTTATGGATGAACAGGTATCTAAATATGAAAACCCGCAACCAAGCCAATTTTGTGGTTTCTAACTTAAAATACATTTAGTTCAGGTAATTAACAATTTCAAGCACAATATGTTAGAGAGCTTGGAAAATTTTCTACTCAGTTAACAAAACAATTTTTTGATAATTACTTAAAACATTAATCCCATTTTATAATGTGAAAAGAAATTATTTCTTTAAGCGATTTTGGAGGGAAGTAAGAATTTTACATCAAGACTTTAATGAATTCCATGGAGTTTATTTAGTTATTATTGAATCGTTTGCTCTTTTCATCATTATTTAAATAGAATCTACTTTAGTATTATCTTCAACCTGTTTATAAAGCATTTAAATTAACAAATAAATGTTTGATTAAGCGGGGAAAGTTCTATAAGAAACATACATTAATTCCTTATAACAGAATATTTCTTTATGTCTCACAAAACACCATATCCAGACTTTAGATCACCTCTTACGCAAAAATTTTATTTCTTAGAAAAAATAATTATTTTTAAAACATATTTTAACTTTTTAGTTTATTTTAAAATTCCACTTTATTCATGCCATCAAGCTGGTATCAAAATCGCAACTACATTGACAGAAGACAAAGATTTGCAACCACTAAAAGCAAACTAACCATACCATAAAAACGTTTTCGGAAAAATCAGAATATCTTTGGAGATACTGTTTTACAACATATATAATTTATAACATAAATTAAGTTCTATCTTTTTTTTGCTTTTAAACAATTTTTTGTATATTATATACTATGAACTTGCAGTATGCAGCAAGAACTTCAGTCTATATAACACCTACACACAGAAGCAAATCAGAGGTATCTAGGTTAATATCTGTCTTAACCGGGCATTGGACCATAGGACGGCTAGACGTGGCCTATTCTGTGGTATCTTCTACAATCCATTTCTATCAGCTCTGGAAGAAAGGACACCAGAACAGCTGGTGTGTCTATGTTCAGATTTGGCCAGAACTAGGCTTAAGTCTTTGCAGATTCTTGCCTTTATAAATGTCTCTGGCTGGTTCAAGTTTGACTTTCTTTTAACTACTAACTATCACGAGATTTTATGGATTAAAAACGGCTTTTTTAGTTAATTAATAAGGATTCGTTCCTTACTCCATCATAACTAACTAATTATAACACCTACCCTATAACTACTATATTAAGAATTCTTCTGATGAAAGCCGAAATGTGTATAGAAATATACAAAAAGTAACGATCGAAATAAAATTTAATATTCTTTAAAAAAAATAAAAAAACTAAATTTAAATAAGCGGGGATGGCAAGTCGGGCCCTACTCCATATTAAGTTAATTTTTTAATTTTAAAAATATATAAATATTTTAAATGCAATGGATTATATTTTAAGGAAAAAAGAAAAGAGTAGAAACTTTAGTATTCGGAAATATGTTCTAAATAAATTTAAAAAGAGAACAGTTGATGGCTATTCTAAAGATCTTATTTACTCAAGAGTTAGTTTCAATCCGAGGGGTAATTCTAAGATATGGGGATTTAATAAGACACACGACTGATTGTGATAAAACTAATATGCTGTCTATCTGCTACGATTATGCAAGTGTGATTCTAGATTATAAAAGATGCAATAAACTTAGATGAAATTTCAATAAGTCATTGTATGTTAATGCTATTTACGAAATTATTTAAAATTTATAAAACATTTTGTATCTATTATATTTCAATGCATATTATGTATTTTTGTTTATTTTTATTTGTTTTTTGATTAAAGAGTATTTTAATTACTATCAACAAATATTATATAAATACTAAAGAAATAGGCATATCGTTTCAGCTGAGTTTGTCATAAGAGGATTCCATAGGCGGTTATAATACGACTGTTATGATTTTATTCGTCGTTTTGGGAGCCATATAAATAGTAGTATTATTATCTAAGACCATATTAGTCTTAGATCATGCCACAAACAATGATATTATATTGGGAATATACTATGATAGAGAGCTATTAAGAGAAAACACATTTTTATGATTTGTAATGAATAATCCTGTATATAATTTGCTAAAATTCTCTAAAAAAAAATCGAATAAACACAGGGTATGGAGAGAAAACAATTCCTAAGGACTAGAATATAGCATATTGGCAAACTTATAGACACAGCATATTTAGAAGCGGAGGGAAAATAGACGATGTTGGTTAAAAGTTTATGAATGTTAAAATATTATAACTCAAATCTAAATAGTTGAGCCCGCAAAAGAAGATAAAGAAGATTGTTATCACCTTACAAAGAACATCAGAAAGTTTCAACGGTGCTGTTGATTGATTTTGAAACATATTTTATTTCTGGTATTGAGTCATTTTAAGTATTTGATAATATTACAATTATCCATAGTTTTATTGATATAGCTGAATACAATTTAGTCTAATTTTTAATGCTTATGAATTATTTCCGAAATTGTTATATCGAAAACATACCTGTTTAAACAAGTGTAAGCATACATATACATATACACATATGTATTTATTACTAAAAAGTGTTGTTTTTAATTTTTAAATTTATATAAAAAATATTTTTATATAATTACCGATTTTACCGATATAAAAAATATTTCAGTTAATTATAACTTACGGATAATTATTAATAAAATCAACCAGATGAGAAAAAGAAACCATTTAACATAATAAATTTGATTTTTAATTCATATATTAAATTACACATCATCATTAAATTTTTTAATTTAATAATAACATTTAAAGTCAACAATCATTAGGTTGTAAAATATGTAATTACGCGCTGAATAACACGCATATCGATAATTTGCGGATACATGACTT
The DNA here is from genome assembly GCF_002237135.1 of Teleopsis dalmanni. Lineage (NCBI taxonomy): Eukaryota > Metazoa > Arthropoda > Insecta > Diptera > Diopsidae > Teleopsis > Teleopsis dalmanni. Next base: position 221,208,770 of record NC_051847.1, read on the forward strand.
TATTAACCGAAGCATTCACATGAGTTGGTATCTGTAACCCATATTTGAGATAATGTTACCGTAATGAACGTAAGTGTATGTAAATAATATGTTAAAGGTACATACAAACAAAAGGTATGTAAAGTTATTTTATGTTTACATGAAATTATTTATGCCAACATGTGTAGCTCGTATATATATACGAGATCCGTGTGCTCGGTAATACGATATTTTATGTTGATTGGCACAACACGTGCCTTTTAAAATTTAATGATTTAAAATCAAAATTATCGTCGCTGAGGGTAAAAATAATATACAATTCATTATAAAATGAGATATTAACATTTAATACTACGCTCGTATTCATCCAAAACGAAGGCAAACACAACAAACACAACGTTGATCAAAAATTAATGATAGTCATTAATTAAAATTTATGAAAATAAATGTACGGGAGGGTATATGTGTTAATTTCAGGACCGAAGAGATTAATTTCGTTGCTATTGATTAAAATAACAACTGTCAATGTGCAACGCAATCGACCGACAAACAATGTCAACCAATCAAAACAGTTTAAGAGGTGTTCATGTAGCCATAATCTTCCCAGTTTTTTGTTGTTGTTGAGTTTATTGTTAACAAATGTTTTTCATTTTATTTATGTATCTTATCTGTTGGTCTGTTTGTTTGCTTGTTTGTTTATTTGTTTGTTCATTCCATTGTTTGTATTTTGTGTAATGTCAACACAACAACACAACAACACAACAATTCGTTCTGGAGAGCAACCCTTAATTCGTTACGTACTAGCATTCGACATTAGTGACCAACCGAGCGTATGATATACTTTCGCAGTAGTCCTTTGTGTGGCGGGTCTCTACTAAAAGCCTCATCCACTGTTGTTATTTGTGTTACCAATTTAATTTTAAAGAAATAAAAACAAAATAACATAAACCTTTGTCGCCATTATTTTAACACCAAACATTTTAGTAAACCTGACTTGCATATAAATTTGGCTTTGATTCAGAATCTTCTGGGTGAAGTGAAAGGAATTGCTTGCTGACTTGCTGAAGACCAACGACACTGAAGACTCGTGGAAATAGAAAATAACCACAAAAATACGTTTGGTTGAATTAACTACGTTTTATGTTTGCCATCTGAGGGAGTTTATGTTGCAGGCGATAAAAATAAATGGCACAGTGGGCAAAAGACATAAATTCAAAAAACTGTATGGCTGATGGCATTTAGAAACGTTTGCAAAATAATGTAAATTAATTTCATAAACATTAACAATTTCGACTAATAAAACTGAAAAGTTATAAAAGCTAATACTGCAAGTATTAAACTGAAAAACATAAAAAATTGATTTAATCACAGATATAAATTTTTACATTACCTAGAAATACAATAATAAACAAATATTTTCATATTGTTTGTTTTTATAATGAATCTTTAAATCAAATGGAGGATAAGAGCACAACTAATATCATTTCAGTGATTAATATCATTTCAGTGACTAATATCATTTACATTTCATACAATTCCTCTTCAAGTTTATTGGTATATACTACACAGGTGCTATGTTATAATCACCAAAACAATTGCAGTGGACTTTCAACAGTTATTTTTTAATTAATTATCTTTTTATTGACATTCTTTTGATTATTACTTATAGTATAGTGTTAGTGTTAATTAGTGAAAAGCCCAGTTAAGTCAGTAACACAACTAACTATAATAATATCTTAGCTATAATTCTATACACAAGCACTTATTCCATATACTTTCTTCAATAAATAATTTGATCAAATTGTACAAACATTTTTTACAAAATTTATACCCGAGCTTGCCTCAAACGTTATAAGGAGTATGCGTCAGAATAATCTCCAGGTTTGGGCAGAACTATGTTTAAGCTTCTGCGGCCCCTTTCTTCAAGACACACGTAGATATCTTTAGCAATAGCATTGGCCAGATTCTTGCTTTTATAAATGCCTTTAGCTGGTTCTAGCTTAACTACTGCAACTACTACTCTTCCACTCCCTACTAAAAGGTTTTGGATTCAAAACGACTTTTTTAGGTAATTGAGTAGGACTCGTTCCTCCTTCCACTACAACTAACTATAAGTCAGAATATAGCGATATAAAGATATTAATGAATGCTAAATAATCATTTGCACAACGTAGTTATTATAAGGATTGTTTGGTTTTGTATTACAATATTATCTATGGTTCGAGAATGGAAAGTTCTCATATATCCATAGTATCCAGCATCCATTCAAAATTGAACTCTGGGTAACATTTGATGCGTTTCATGACCTTGACTATATAAGAACCCTTAATTGTTTTTTTCCATTAAAAATAGCGGTACAAAATTTTCCTCCGAAATTTAAAACGAAAACTTTTAATATTGAGTAACAAAAAAATTTAAGAATAACTAAGTCAAAATGTACTCGTAGGATGGCAACTTATTTCGTTTATTCTATATTATTCATAAAAAAACTAAGCTTAACTTTTAAAATAAAAATAAATTAAAAAATGTGCGTTTTTATTGATAAATCATCCAATTTACAAGAATTGTTTACAATTTATGAACCTCTTGCGTCATTATATATTAATAAAACTATTTGTGAATATACAATATAACACATCAGCTGATCATTTCTGATATCTACTTTATTAATCAACGTAGTTTTCTTCAAGAATAATATAATTATTCCATTGCATCTTTAATATACTCCTTTTGCCTTAAAATATTTCTTATTTTCGGGGATGACTTTCCTTTTGCTTGAATTTTTTTAGGTATGCGAATAGGTATTAGTCGTTGAGTGTCAAACCAGATGAATACGGTGAATGCGTAAGCAATTCGAAACGAATTTCGTATAATTTCGCCATGGTAGACAAAAACTTGTGATGCGGCGCAATATTTACGAAATAGATTTTTTACTTTTACGTATGGGGCAATTGTTTCTCAATTTCCTCCATCAAAATAACCAGATACGCAGTGCTATTGATGGTCAGATCTTATTTTATGGTATTCGATGAATAAAGTTCTACGTGCATGCGGACACCATAACCCAACTAACGATCTGTTGCATATTTGGCAGCTTTGGAAGTCCGTAGGATGCTGTACACACAACTGACTGTCAATTCGGCTCTCGGGCCAAATCATGGAATGATTCATTCATCCATTGTTACTTTCGATGTAAAGTATCTTTTTACCGCATCCTCAGAATTCGCTCTACAACAGCTCTCAGAATCAAGATGATGTTACCATCTTGTGACACCCATTTCGAAATTAGTTACACACAAACATTTATGAAAAATATAGCTGACATGTTCTTTTCAAATATTCAAGCATCAGCTATATTCTGCAACTTTTCCTCACAATCTCGCGGATCTTTTTGACATTTTTCTGTGCTACCAACTTTTTTGAGCGACAACTGCGTTCACCAACTTCGGTGTTTGTACTATCGCGATTAAAGTCAGATTCTTCATTAATGGCGTTGCCCGCATGTCGCCCTATAGAGTCATTAGTCGATCTGTTCGGTCAAAACTAAAAGGAAAGTGGTGCCAATTGCTAACGTTACCCAGTAATATTAATGTGATAGATAATGAAAATGAAAATAACTTTAAGTACCAGCTATAATGTTCTTATAGTAATTGTAGGCAAGCAGATTTTTTAGTGCTTCAAGGAAGTACAATAACGATACTGCAAAGTATTTTAGTGCTGTTTTAGTAAAGAATAATGTAGCATCCTAAATAGCTCTTGTGTTATTCTTGCATTTGATTGAAGTAATTCTATTTTAATATGGATACTAAAATAAATTGTAATAACCTTTTTAGTTTATCTTTAGTTTCTGTAGAAATAGAAACGGTGTGATCAAATCAGAAAATAATTTATGATGAGTCTATAAATTATGCACTTTACCGCTTAGTGCATATAATATATTTTTCGTTTTTTTCTTTATTTGTGAAAACATCGGGTGTTTTTTTTCTGCATGAGAACTTTAAATGATAAGATACCAGATAGATATATTTTTGGAATTAAATTTTTTTTGTTTATAATCTGTTAGATAATTTCATGGCATTTATTTTTTGAATATGATTTCCGACATATATTTGCCGATGCTACGAGTTACATGATCCATATTTTTTGCAATAAATGTGGCCGTATGGCATCAATGGTGGTATGAACATAAGCTTCCAATGCTGCAAGAGTTATTGGTTATTGGTCGGCATAAACCAATGAATTAATATAGCCCCTTAAAAAGTGATCGAGAGGCATTAAAACGCACGAACGATGGGATCAAAGAGTACTATCAGATTTTTTCATTTCAAAACTAACGATTCTTTTTCATTCCATGTGTTGTTCGGAAATTAAGGACCTCATCCATATGTAATATAAGTACTGCTAACTTTGAATTAATATAGCCCCATAAAAAGTGATCGAGAGGCATTAAAACGCACGAACGATGGGATCAAAGAGTACTATCAGATTTTTTCATTTCAAAACTAACGATTCTTTTTCATTCCATGTGTTGTTCGGAAATTAAGGACCTCATCCATATGTAATATAAGTACTGCTGACTTTGATTAAATTATATTTTATAGAAAAAATATTTTTTATTTTTTATTTTGTATTCAGTGTCAGTTTGTACAATAACAATTGTGTTTGTCCCATTGTTCCGTAACGAATAAGACACAATGGTGAGCACAGCAGGATGCGTTAACGCAATGTTATATATTTCGTGTATTTTTGTTATCCTTCCGCATCACAAAATCTAATGCGGATAAATGAACTGACAATTACGTTTATGTCAACAATAAAAACGAAAACGTTTAGTGAGTTTAGTGCAGATGCGGATGAAAAATGGACTTTTTATAGACTTGGAAATTTAAGGCCGAAAAATACTGAGGTACTGAGGAGCATTAAAATTGTTTGTCATTTGAAGGTGTTAGTAATTATTTACAGTTTTAGTTTCCCTATAATATTTAAGAACTCCTTTGGATATACATTTTTAGCTGCACAATGTCTTACGATCTCTTAGTTAAAAATCGAATGTCAACCGAAATGTCAAACAAGTGGTATCAAGCAGTGGAAGAACTATCATTCCAAGTGATTTGTCTTCTCTTTGGCGCTATAATTTCATCCATCCAATGAAACAACAAAAGCAAAAAAAAAGTCAACCAAGCGCATTTAACTTCAAAGTATTCGAAGTGTGGTGAGTGCAGTGAGTGCAGAGCCCAAGATGATCACGACGACAATTGCATGCGTGACAATTTAATGAGGATAAATATGAGCGGCATTTATTATGCAAACATTGTCGGTGCTTTTGGCGTATAATCAACGCAAAAGCTACAATCCAAATCGTTTACTTTTGAATTTGTGCAAATTATTATTAAATGTGAGTTAAACACTCGAACTCAGACTAATTAAGCAGATTTCAAAAATGTGCGTTTCGCTCCATCAAAAATGACACACACAAGTGACATGATCAAGTGACAGAGGCAGCAGTGCAATTGAAAATGCATAACCGCACCATAGCGGTCTGCCTTAAAGTATCTTTCAGTTACAAATTGTTCACTTGGCGGTAATTGCGTTCACATCCTTCATATAAACTGAGGGACACATGTGAGAAAACTAAAGAAAAATAGTAATTATGGTACTTTAATTGAATTGTAATTTTATTTTTTAATTCACATATTTTGGATTTTAAAATATGATTTGGATGTATTGTTAAGCTAAATAACTTAAGAATTATGAGGGGATTATTGATCGGTCACTGTAGATTGAACAATCACCTATCGAAGTTAGGAATTCAATCCTACTCAGACTGCAGATACTGTAGATACTGTAGAGTGCATACCATATGCTTGCGAAATGCCCGGCACTGATGCACAAGCGAAAGAAACACTTAGAAGGGTATTTCATGTATCATAAGGATTCGAGACTAGGAAAGATAGGCTCTATACTGTCTTTCATTAACGAAATCTGACATGGAGAAACACTCTAACCAAATTAAGGGGCACAATAGATATTTTAGATCGCAGTGCACGATCCTTTCTTTTAATAATAATAATTGTTAGTAATAAGTATAATTTTAAAAATAAAATCTTAAACAATCTAATAAACTTTTTGACTTATTCTCAATGAATTTCGAATTTATACAAGCTAAATAATTTGACAATTTAATTAATTATACAAATGTGAGTTCTCTGTTGTTAAAGTACCATTCAACAAACTTCGGGGAATATGTACATATAAATATACATATGAACATAGTAATATATATATATCACTTCTTAGTTGTTAAACTAGCATTCTCCATAATTTGGGGAATATAAATATACATATATATATGTCACTTTATGGTTGTTAAAGTACCATTCTACAAAATTTGGGTTTTTTGTGACTTTTTATTAACTGCTGCCTTATTCGGTTTTTATTACACTTTTTATAAAGTGATGTGATCGAACTAAAGTGAAATTTATGACACAGTGATACGATCAACAGCTCGTTTTAATTGCTTAAGCCGTCCTTAGCGGTTTCAACGCTAAAAATGAGCGGTTTTAATTTCTAAAAAGTCTCCTTAAATGCCCGTAAAAACTCAAACCGCCATGACAGTCCAATTAGCAAAATTTAAAAAGTTCACATAAGTAGCGCTTCCCGGATGTTACAAAATATGAATTTCGAATTTTTAATTTATACAAAACAAAAATAAAATAAAATAGTATCTCAGCAAAGACATTCGTATGACGTTCGTATGGAATAAAGTTTTTTTTCAAATATTAATAAAAGCTCTTCGGAGCCGCCTATACTATATTTTCATGCTTCGCTTAAAAATTCACAGAAATTTTATGAAACATTAATTTTTATTAAACTGATATATATATCAGATATAATTTTTGACAAAATATACATAAATAAAACTTTAATTCCTATTAATTGGTGTGTCTTTGTTGTTCTCTAACTGTCGAGAAATATGACTATAAAAATCTTATAATTAAACGATGCTAATAAATTTAAATAAAATTAATTTATTTTCAACTCAATTTTTATTGATGTGTCTGTCGGTCTGAGTATCTGCCCCGAACAATCCGTTATGGTTCTAGTTAGTTAAATTTGGCTTTAACAAGTATTTATTTCTATACAAAACAGTATATATAGGTATGCATGTGTCTGCATGTGATTATTTATAAAGTGAAACTATATGAGCAAAAATTGTCTTAATCAATGTTAATTATTTTGGTGCCTTTTCCGATTTCATCGACATGAACTCATAAATTATCTTGTTTTCAAAATTGGCAACAATGTTTTGTGGCGTCTCTGCTAATTGAATTCATATGAATTCGACAGAATATCAACAAATATTAACACCAAATTTATAAAATTTATTATTGTTTGTGATTTTGCTTAGCAATTGGGAGCACAAATATTTTATTTAAAATTAATTAAAATTGGTTATAACTTGAATTCGTTAATATATATTTAAGAATATAAGATAATCATAAGATTTTATATATCGATTAATGTATGCTTGCATGCTTATATATTATATTGTAATATAATTACTATTTTTATAATTCATTTTAATAATCATATTAATTATTTTTTCTCAATGCTCATACACTAAGTTTATTTACTACAATCTTAATGAAGTTAATTATTATTCAATTGTTTTTACTGATTATCAAGTACTTTTGAAACTTACTTTAGTCATCAATGACTTAAGCATTTAAATTTTAATACATTTAACCTTATCACTTTTGTGATATACAAACAGAACTTTGGTATATATACCAGAACAGTGGTAATCATAACTTTTTCTACAAAAACAAAATAAATAATAAATATTGTAATTAAAGAAATTAATAAAAATATATAAATACAAAATGATCTTCCATCAAATATTGTACTGTGCCATATACTAATCAAAGCCATCATTCAGCTTTGACTCGCGAAAAATAAAAGTTTTAGGGATTTTACGCAACTGTAGAAGGGATCTCAAAAGCATATGACTATATCCTAGATATCCACAAATGTTTTACAAATGTTAAGCAAAGAAATATTCGAAATATATAGAAATATTCGACATATTGATAAATTAAGTCAAATTAAAATATTTTAATAAGTGGAAAAACAATACGTCAACGAGTTTAAATGAACTTTTTCCTCGGAGAGAAATAGGATTCTAATACATAACTCTGATAAACTTCGAACATCACAAAGTCTCTTTTCACTGAGAACTTTTCTCATATCCTTAAAGGCACATAAATGAGGACGCCCCATCGCTACAAAACCTGATCATGAACTATTTAAGCGCATAGCGGAATTCACTATAGCGGTAACAAGTGATATGTGGACAAATCCCAAAGACTGTAAGTTCGTAGAACCTTATGACCTAAATTAAATAGAAAAGAATGAAAAGTTTATTAAGATTTAGTAAACATGCAGTTCGGGTACTTATTGGAGTTCTAATTTAGCGCTGTGCCATTGCACTGCTACTGCAACGGTAGCGTATTACGACAAGATAACTGTGCGGAAATTGACATGATGAGGATGTGATGATATCTATTACATATATTTTATATATATGTCCCACAGTATACATGAAGCGATTTCAATTTTTTGGATACCGTTTCTTCACTGGCTTGACAGAGGTAACGTCAGTAGACTTGTCGGAATTTAACAGCTTTATTTGGAAGATTAAATGGTTTAACATGGAAAATACCACGAGATAATAAAAATTTTGTATAACTCGCTTCTTCCAGGCAATTTAGAGACCAACAGATGTCTTTGAGTTAAAGTAATACCATATAAGCAATCATAATAGTAATAACAGACATATAATATAACTTAAGCCCGCTAATATAGAAACTTATAATATAGGGAATTATAATATAATGGACGACTATTCCAATAATATTCCAATAATTCCAATTGTGTCTTCCAAAGTACTTATATTTCAATTTGTTATAAAAATTTATTTATGGCTAAATATTGTATGTCCTTGGAATCAAGTATGATGATTGTTTCAGTTGTAAAATGAAGGACTATATATAAAGATAACAATTCATTGTTACACCGATTGCAATGCGTACTTGTAGTAGGACAGTTGTAGACTATGATTCTCCGTTTATTAGTTAATATCTTTAAATAATGTTTAAGACTGTTAAGTAAACAAAAGCAAAGTCAATTTCCTGATGTAAGTAAATAGTAAAAGAGAATTCATTATTAATACACACCTTTGATTGACTTCTTACCCAAAATACAGATTCTTACTGTCAATTACTTCCTGTATTCGATTGATATGGCTCCGTGTTAGTTTAACATTTCTGATGAAATACATCTGCGGTGACAGGAAAACGTTTTTTTTACAAAGATATTATCCAAAAGGCTTGGAACGACATCATGAATCGTTGTCCATTTAAATGCAATAACTCTATTTCAATTCGTTCAATTGTTATTAAATTTTTAAAGTACATAAGTGAAGGGTCTTCGTAACGGGAACATATAACCCTCATTAGATGACCGCCTTGCAAGTATCATTCTCAAGTATTCCATTTACTTCCTTTTTATATTTTTGGTAATGTATATACTATAATATTTAATCAAAAGATCCAATTAATATTTGAAAAAAAAAATGTTTTAAATTCAGTTAATTTGATTTTATAAGTGATAATTAGTGAAACCTCTTAGATTAACTTTAATATTAAATTAATAAATAATAAATTTAATAAATTTGTTGATGCTTAATCAACATTTTAATGATAATACACTAATTTGTTACTCACAAGTCAAGTAGAGAGTTATTAGGTTTTAAGCAATTCGAATAGATAGGTACAAGCCTGTATTAATATTTTTAGATGATTATAAAAGTCAATATACAAGCGTTAATTGTCTTAATAAAGTTTGTCTTTATTTAATTAAATATCATTAATATAAAAATGGTATTTAATAAAACAACAATAATGTTTCCATAGGTATTCGTAATTAATTTCTAAACTTAAGTCACGATAGTGAGGTATGCTCAAATCTCGATGGAATTCAATCGTTTACTGGAGCTAATGTACGCAATTATCGAGGGCGATAATAAAGTATCACGTGAATAACGCCAACGAATTCATCACAAACATCACAAGTCATAGGGGTACAGTGTACTATTTCAGTAATTACAAACCAGCTAAGTGGAAAGAGCAGCAGCCCGGATTCATAACGTCATGCCATTATACTTGTAGTGCTTTAATAGAAAATTAACACATTTTGTGCACCTTTAAAGACTGTCACGTCAACTGTAGGAATAACAGCAGCTTTAATAATTTTTTAATTTACAAAAATAACAGTGTAATTAAGCCAATTTAACTTTAGGGAAATAATTAACAAGTGAAAATTCCAGTTATGCCATACGAGAGCTTAACCGAGGTCTACGATTAAAATACTTTATGCGTCAAATGTAGTCGCTAATGATATTGTTGCATACCTCTGCCCAAGTTAATTTGTAACTTGGAATAGCTTTTTTTGTTGTTTTCTTCTGCATCAATTTATTTTCTGGTTCTGATTCTGATTCTGGAAGAAAAAGCGGGAAGTTGAAAACTGTCTAAATATGGCGTTGGTTGCAACCAACCATTCTGTTGTTAGCAGCAAGACGTTAAAATATTTAGCTTTCCTTTGATCTTTCACCGATCCTCATGTGATCGGTGAAAATGTTCTGACCAATCAGTGCTCACTCGATGTTACTTTATTATGTTGTACTTTGGCTTTGCTAAGGCCGGTTGTTTCCATAAAATTTATGTACTTGCTGCGCCTGATATGTGGCTGTGGTTATTTATGGCTATGCATCTGGAGAAGAACAGCCAGCATACGTTGCAGAAAATCAAGGAACACAAAACAACAATAAAAACATTACAAAAATTCAGTAATGAAGACTAAATGAGGATGTCCATTTTGTTATTAGAAATATATATTAAACTAACTTATGATAACTAAACAATGGAAAATAAAGGTAAATTATATGAAAGGTTTTAATAAAATAAATTGAATTGAATGAAGCAAATAAAAATGTCTTCAATATTAAACGTACAAGGAGACTGATTAATTTTATTGAACATCTTAATATTTTCTACCGGTTTCCTATAAAAAAAGTGTTAGTTTCATGAAAGTTTAATGAAAGGCTAACTAATTCATCATATACAATCTACGATTCTTACACAGAACGCTTTATTTCTTCATAATAACCTGTTCAATTTATTTAATTAATTAATTTAATATACTATTTTATATTAATTCTGATCATATGTGTATGTTTCTAATTGCTTTGAATCGATTTTCAGAGAGAGCTTGACAGTATGCTTCTGCTGTGATACACTAACCAATCCATTTATTTTGGTTAGGGTTTTCGTTTATAATTTTAATCGTTTGATAACTTCTTTTCGTTTGTTTACAATTCAAAGAACTAAAAATCTCCATAAAAGGTTCAAAGAGATGACATCAGTGAGTATAATACTTCTATGTTTAAATACTTTTTCATTAATTCCAAGAAATTCAATGGATATGTGAGTATCACAAACGTATCAGATATTAGAAACTATATTATATTAGTTGTTTGTTTCAGGCATTTACATTAATATAGTATATTAATTTATATAAATTATTAAAGACATATAATTCCAAATTAGTACAGTGTTCGTTTTCTATCGATACAGAATTAGAAATTGCTTTTAATAGCACTATAAATCTTCACAGTGCTGACAAACAGCATTTAATATCGTTAAATAGTATAGTTTTGTGTAACTAATTGCAATGATATGATTACTTGTAACTGAATTTGAAATATCATCCAAATTAAAAATAATCGTGTAAAAACAAAACAAACAAATCAGATATGCAATGAGGAGCTACACTTAAATTAATTTATTTTCATTTGTTTAATTAGAATATCAAATTATACATTTGGAAGAAAAGAAATTTTATTTTTGATATTACCATATCTAGACATCTTACATTAAATTGTATATTAAAATGAAGAGAAATTATATTTTGTATAAACATATTTCAAAATATTATATCAAATCGTTAAATACTTTGATATAAGCAAATCTTAAAGTTATTTTGATCGTATTTCCTGCCAGAAGATAACATAAATTTAAGTTCCCACAATTCTTCATAAAGTTAAAAGAGAACTTCGTGCCGCTATAGTTTACATCATTATTTCAAGAAAATGGTTCATAGTTGAGTACAGTTAAGATGTCATGAAACCTCATCCAACTAGAAATAATAAAATCATGACAGGTAGTAGTACTTATGTACAGGATTATCTTTACTGTTGTTTTAAAAGAAAAATAGAAAAAAAACTTACTTGTGATTAAAATTTTGGTCAAATAGAAATTTAATCGTAAAATACACGATAATGTCCCTTAAAAAAGGATCAAATATTTTACTCCGTATATAATGGATAAATGAAGATAATTTTTGGTACTTTCATCAACAAAAACATTTTTAAAGTACATTTTGAGAACAGGGCACGTATTGATTATATTGGAACTTAACAGATTCTTGAGGTCCTATGCTTCAGTGGGAGATACATGAATTCATGATGAGCACATCTGTTACACATCCATTTTGTTCAAATTCCATCACAGTTTCGGTCATACTTGCCAAATATGGTTAGATAGATGGTTATGTCGAGTGTATTCATTTTGTAAATGGAAATATTTCGTGAACTACTATTTTTCGTTCAGTTTTCATAATTTTAATACAATTAATAGCTGTTAAACGATACATATGTATTGTAATCCGGCGAATTTTAAATTAAACATATGACGCTTTGTTGTATTTTATTTGTTATATTTTATTTAAGTCACTCAAAAATAATAATATTGTAGAAGAGTGGTTCTGTTAAGATATAAATATTAATTCTCAATATAAAAAGCTAAGAGATGGTCATCATCTGCTATTATTTCTTACTAGCGAATACATGATACTGCTATTTTTTTCACAGATCATATCACGGTATGGATAATTATACCATATATTGCTATTATGCGGACAGCAATACCGTAAAGATACTTTAATTATATAATACATATAATATAATAGATATAATATAATACATAAAATATATTATATATTAGTTTAATAGTTATATTAATTGTATTAAGTATAATAATTGTGTCATAATATGATTTAACGAAGTTCAGCATTGGTGATTACCAAATATATGCATCATATCTTGTCTTTATATATTTTGTACTACACTTTAGGTAGAAGAAGAGTATCGGTGGATTGTGGTAGCCCATATTATACATCACTATTTACAATTTGTCATTTCTGAGTAAAGACGGAAAGCAATTAATTCAATTTTTTATTTTAATCGCATTTTATTTGCTTGAAATAAAAAAGTTGGCAGTAAAAATATTTGTTTTTTTAATGGATGGGTGCATTCCTTTAATTAGAAGTCTTTCGCAGCAACAAGATGTAATTTAAATTCGTGAATTTATAGTGTTGACATAAAATACAATTGAATAGACAGAGAGAGAGAGAAAGAGAGAGAGAAGTGCATACAAAAATATTCATTAAATGAAATAGTATTTATGCAAATTCATCAAATCATCAAATCGAAAATTAACATAAACACAAAGTAGTACTCGCCGACAAATTATGTCATTGCATCTTTCCAATTTGAGCAAATATAAAACGAAACCGCCATTACTAATGCTCTGCACGCCCAACATATAGGAATTGTAAATAAAGAACGGAAAAGTAAGATACTTTTTATATTATTTCTGAACACTTATTACTTTAAAACAAATATGACATTAAGACAATGCCGCTTCAAATGCAATGCAACAGCTCAACAGCTCAACAACATGGCAAATCTGCAAAACCAAAAAGTGCATTCATTTCGAGATGCAATGCAATGGAAATGCGGGCAATTCTTCAATTCTACAATCGACAAATTATGTTTGCGTTTGTGTGTTAACCAAAATAATGCAATTGTCAACAACATTCGTAACTGCAACAAGAAATGCTCTTTCGAATTGCGATTGTTGCGATTGTTGCAAACACAACAATAACATATAACAATGACAACTGCATTAATGCATTAATTTACATTTAAACATGATTCAGTTACAATTGCTGTGCCGGCACAGGTACGGTTAGATATGTTTTCAATGTTGTTACCAGTAATTTTGTAAATGAGACCCTTAATTATATACTCGGTGTACTGTAAATGAGTATGCACAATTTATTTGTGTTTATTTTTTAAATGGTTTCCAAGGCTTTGTGATATGTTGCCGCAATGCAATTACAATCGAGCATGCTGACAATTACAGCAAAAATGGCGTCACCACTAATATCTCTTACAACGCACATCAGCCACATCAGCCACATCAACGACATCAGCGACAACAGACACATCAGCCATATCCATCTACATCAGCACATATCACCAGATATCAGCACTCATCATGTGCGCTTCACAGCTTTTATTCGAGTATTTATGCTTTGCCTTTCATACTCGTATCATTGCAATTCAATTCATTTGAGATACTTTGGCTTTTCGCCTCTGCATGAAGCGAAGATACAATATACTACTCGTATACTGAAATTTATTACACGCTCATTATTCACTCTTCATTTTTAAAAATTTCAACAATTTCAATTTGAACAATAATAAATTAATGATTATATAATAAAATGTTGCTGTGTTGTTGTGATTTATTTGTACTGTAGTCGGATTGCTATAATGCCGTAATCTTCGGTTGCTCCTCAGCGTATCAGCACCATCTTGCGACAACAATTTGGCATTTAATTTGCAGCCATCAAGCCAAAAATCCATTTACAAATGCACACCATCACACATGAATTGCACGGAATGCCTCGGTACTGCGGTACTGGGGAACTGGGTACTGGGTAGTTGGTAGTTGGGCACTTGTATACTTGGGTCGATCTATGAATCATTTTCAACATAAATTTAAATTAATAAAATTCTCAGTTGACACTTTTTGTGTTTTGTATTTTGTGTTTTGTATTTGTTATTATTTGTTGTGTGTGAAATGTCGGCAAATATATTAAATTTATTGTACCGAGAAATAAAATTACAGCAAATTAATTAAGTTGAGATAAATTTAAATTAATTGTACGAAAAGATAACAGTACACAGAGAATATCTCAATCTGTAAGGTATGGTATATGTATTGTATACATATAATTTGCATATATTGCTCAAAACACGCGATAAGGTGTTGTGTTATAAAATGATAATTAGGTAAAGAAATTTTTAATTAAATAATATGTATATGGCTACTACTATATACTCTATTATTTATATTAATGAAGTTAATACCATACCATTAAGATTTTAATTACAGTTTGAGAAGCATCCATAGATCTCTTGCATCTCATTGCATTAATTTTAACTAAATTATTTGGTTGCAGATAAATTTCAAAAATGTTTTATTTCTTTTATATTGTAAAAGATATCCTTAATCTGAAGTACGTTTTTATAATTATGTTATTTTTATTAAGTATACTCTCTGTTAATAACTAGCAAAACCGAAGATTTCTACCTCTTATTTGTCCAATTGTGTTTTAAAAATAAATAGGTATACTTTAAAGCCTTATATCTTTTATCTCAGAGTAATCACTAACCGCACGGGGCGGTACGCAGATCTTAGATCAGTCACTGAATAATCACGAAGCTTATGTGAAATACACAAATTAGTCAGTGAAATGGGTAAGACTCTTCAGAAACCCCCAGCTATCAAAGAGTAAATGTGCCCAGATGCACTAACTCGGAAAAGGCTCAACATAACTTGACTTATATCTTTTAAAGTACTCAATAGATATGCTAATACAAAACCCATTAAACGTAAAATGTCTTTTTAATAGAATAAGATATATCAGTTATTTTTCGATGATTTAATTCCACAGTCCAAGAGCACATCTTCAGTATTAAGTGTGATTCGTAGTGATCATCACTGTGTACAAAAACTTCAGAGTTTATTTTTATATTTAATTTAATTCATTTATAAAATTGCACAGATTTTTGATATTGCTACCAATAACAATTTGGGTATTGGTATACTTTTCCTTTGGACAGAAGCGCTTTATCAAAAAAAAGACGTAACGTTCTCTAAACATCGGGAATATACCAATAATATGACATATGTTTTCTATTTCATAATAATTGCACCAAGAACAATCAGGTTCATATATATTGTATTCTCTGGCGTTCAATTTAAGAAGACCGCCTCAGCATTTAAAAATTACGCTCGATATGTGCTGAGTGTTTTCGTAATAAAAATTATGCATAATGCCATATTGCAACCGTGGTTACATGTCATGAGAGTCCGACCTCATGATAGGCGCGACAAAGGGTTCGTGTTTACTCAGTTATGATATAAAGTTATGATATAATTGTGTGGTAATATAAAAACCATATTCTGAATGTTGGGTATTGAAAGACCCAGTTTCAAAGAAGACTATACTTCACAGTATCATTTCTGGAGTCAGTCTTCGTTTACTTTACTTTAGGAACGAATTAAATCTTCTGAATATTGTATAATCTGAAACTACAGAAAATTTTACATTGTGTCTTTTTGCAATAAATAAAACAATATTAACTGGTTGAAATATAGCTTAAAGTACTCGTAACGATGATCATTTTAGGCAGAGTTAGAAGAGCCCGATGTTTAAGGCATGCACTACGATAGGAAAAGCATAAAGAAATCGTTCAAAGCAAGACTCAAATGAGAATCCTAGTTAAAATTATAACTATGACGTTAACGAGTTGTAGCTTTTGTTGTGAATTGTTACTTAACTATATATTATAGTTCATATTGCAGTGTTCCCAGATATTTAGGTACCAAACCATCCCGTGAAAAAAACGGTGCATACTTTTTATATTAATATCACCACTTCGTGAAATACCTATTTTACACAGATCTTTAAATTCCGTAAAACATTTTTTGAAAACATGCTTATGCTTCATTCTTTCGGGACAGTAGAACGGAAAACTTTAAAATAATTCAGTCTCATTTAAAACGGGATGTGCGGTCAGCTTAAGCATAAATTCTCTTGGTTCTATGTTATTCGGTGCATTTCTTGCATAAGACTTTGAATATGTGTTGTGTATGCGAAAAATTTAATACCCGTACTACCATCTATATCTAGAAGTTTCTCTACCACTATCTAGGAATATATCCTCTAAAAATGACAGGCTTTCCCAGTCTTATTAAAATTGACCTAATAATGAAATTATGTGATGTTTCATTTGGTTCATATATAGCATGAAATATTCAAGCTCACGTTTCTGATTATTATTATCATAGAATAGAAATATACCTATGTTGTATTTAAGGATCGTGAAAAATATTGCTTCTCAAAGTGATTCAATGACATGTACTTAAAAATATTATTAAAGGTCTATTGTTTCAAAAATTTGAATAATATTTGGAATGTTTATAATATCATTATATATATTTTTTTTTTTTAAAACGAGTATTTTATTAACTATTTTCATTAGAATAAGAAACTAATTGTTTTTAGAAATTTCCAATATATGCAATATATCACTTGTATCCAATATATGCAATATATCACTTGTATTTGTCATACTAGTTCTTAAGACTAAATGTATTTAGAACTTCTCGATTTTAAACTTTTGCATACCTTTTCTTAATTGATATTTGTTTAGCGTGAAGAACAATTAGGTGACTGGAATGCGGCTACAAAAGAGCTTCGAATACATCGAAGAACAAACTCAGCTCATATCGATGCAGTATGATGCATTTTCCTATCTTATATATTTTTATGAAATTATTTATGACTTTCAAATAAAAACGGTTATTACACATCATGTGCCTGTAATATCTGTAATATCTGTAAAATTAGTTTCTTTCAGTTTAATTGGAAAGTTATTAAAACTATTTCTATTATAGACATAAGATTTTGCTTATTATAATAGTATGTTCTTTATGAACTATTCAAGAGATCATATGTTTGTAATTGATTCTTCTTTGCTTTAAATATTTAACTTCTACACTTTTCAATTTTGTATAGATTCTTTTTCTTCTTTAACACTACAGTCATTTCCCTCTATATATAGTTAAGTAAGTTTAATTACTTTAGTAAATGCTTTAGAATATGCAATTTAGAACTGTAAAAGCAAATGACAACCATTGCTAAATTCACAGCAGCTCATCTGCTTTTCGTAAATCGCCCACTTAAAATCAAACAGAGAATTTTTAGAGATACTCGTAATCAATTAAATTTAGATGAAATGCATCTGTCCTATTTAGATAGAAAGTGTATTTGTTAGCGTACACTTTCATAGGCAGTATCTTTTTAATCCTTTCAACACTTGGCACCTGTTTTTGCTTTCATTAGCCATTTAAATTGAACAGCACAATGACCATGCATTCCTTAATGCCTTGTGTAAACGCCTTTGGCACGATATCTAAAGGTATTGATGGTAAACTCATAATTTGGATATTGATCTAGTTGCGCCACAACGTCAAGGCAGCAATTGACTCTTTTGTTCCCGACCGTACCGCGCAATAGCAAATTATAACTGAACGAAACCCTTTCCTATAGCACGAAATTATTGGCTGCACTTTAATATCTGATCACACCTTTTTACCGATCAAATTTTAAACTCAATTAAAAGCAAGGTTCGTCGATCATTTGAATAATAAGGGATCGAGCATAAAACATTAAAATTTGTCTCAGTTGCAGTTAATGATCGAGAAGAGGTTCAAATTTGCCGATATTCGAAGCGAGCTGTGTTATTGTGACACTTCCGTCATCGATGAAAAAATGTTTCATGTTTTAGGCATTTCTGTCTGATATTTTCATTATTGATGAATTCTTGTTTTAAGCATTTGTGTATCTTATCTCATAATTACATACAATTTTATTCTGTTAGTTCTTAAAATTCCTTTGGAAGATAACAATGTATGTGTAAGTCGAAAAGGTAGATTTGTTTATTTATTTGATTGACTTCTTGAATTTTTTTCTGCTGGTATATGCGCCTCATGTGGACCACTACTAGTGTATGAATTTATATGATTTCGTTCTAATTTAAGGACTTCAAATATTTTTTCATTTGTTAAATAAGGGATTTATTCAATTGACTAATATTTTCTACTTTAAAGTTCGTGCAACATTCCTCTTCCATATAAGACAACATTAGGTCTACTTGGACTACAACGAAGTGGAGATCACATAGAATGAACTTGGATGTCTGTACTTCATAGTTCATGTCTGTACTTAGTCCTCAATATATAGAATTAATCATATATTAATAAAGATATATCATACGGAAAACTCATAACGAGCTATGTTAATATCTTAAATACAGATCTTAAGTGAATCATCCCTTATTAACCACCTCAGTTAGTCGTAAACCTAATAATTTAATTTCCTACGAGAGTGGGTTACTTATACAGTGAAGTTAGCTCTGCATTTACTTAAATTAACCAGTTAACCATATTGTGCGCTTATAAGTACTTAGTTGCTTTGAAGTACTACAATTTACATAAATCACTTTTGGCGTTTTGGATCGGGTTATATTCAGGGTTACTGTTCTATTACCCCCAGTACACAAATCGGTGAAGTTACTCTTTTATACAATTTCTTTACTTTATTTGCAAGATTAAATAAGTCTAAAGTTAGCATATTATTTTGAAAGATATGTACGATCCATTAAAGTTAATTTTGAGGATTTGTGTTGATTTTGAAATTTCTGTTCCTTGACGTTATTACAATTATTGTTAGTATTTCTTCAAAATATTAGAAACGGAATATTAATGCTTGCATTATGGATGTAGTAAATTTATTGGAATTGTTTCAATTGACAATTGTCACTAATTCAGTATGTTTCCATTACTTAATTTATAAATGTTTTTTTTATATATATCTAAATGCAATATTGGATTATTTTAGATAATCCAAAGAATCTGTAATTTTGTTGAAAGTAGTAACATGGAAAATGAACATACTTTTATTTTTAAGAAGAATATTAAATTAAGACATTATTTTCATATTAAGACACAATTTGTTTCATGATTTATAAAAAATGTTGGCCAAAGTAAATAAGAATTATAATCACGAAAACATTTACATGTTCTTCGTTTTTTAATAATAATCGTACAATATAATAATAAGGTATAAACATTGATTAAGAATTAATTTGCATGTATCATTTATGAAAACTTAACAAAATATGTAAATATTATTCCATTTTTGAATGAAAGTACCTGTTACTTGTTACTAAATGTTTGATTTTTATTACTAAATAACTTGTTATAAATAAAATTAGTTTGAAAAAAATTTAAAAAAAATCAGACTTACATATACGACATCTCCAATATTTAAGTTTCATCTAAACTAAAACTGTCTTTTAGTTTTCACATAAACTATGTGAAGTGAATTTTTTTAGTTTGCAACTTCAATATCACATTTCCGAAAAGAAGTAATATATGAATGAGGAGGTTATGTATATCTTCAATACGTATGTTTGATTCACTATTAGTTTAGAAGTTGTAAGCCGATAAAATGGTTTTAGCATTCATTGCAGATCCATGAGACTGCTTGCTCTAATAAAAAATTTTTTATTGTTTATCAGATAGAAGAGTATTTTATTGAAATTTGTAAGATAAAATGGTAAAATGGCAATACAGACATGTTAGGACTATTAGATATATATTGGGATAGGCAGCTATAAGAATTTTTTAGTTGTTGGCTACTAAACTGAGGATGGTCCGAAACTATAAAAATCTCATATTTGAGTTGGTTCACGAAAGAGTGCTCATCTGGATACTTCTTCATAGGAAATTCTATGGTAATAATACAGTTCAGAGAAAACGAACTTTTTTGCGAGATATCCAAATGGTAGACTGCATTATTTATTAAAAACATCGAATTATAGCTTCAGAACTTCTTTCCAGGGATAGCGGAATATCATAGGTAGTATATTCATTTCTAATAATATTAGTTATAATAAACATAGACCTTATCCTAAGTTCCTTATTTTGCATTTCGCAATTAATCACATAATGTGATTATATTCATCGTGCCCACTTGAAAATGCTGGTACTCGCACTTTCATCAACTTACTACTTATCTTCTTAAATGGCCATATCGTATCAACCTGTTACTGGGTTTTGATCTTACACAGCATGTTTCTCCAAGCACCTCTGCTGTGTGTGTCTTTCTCCTGCTTTGTGAATCAACTGCAGTTAGTGCTTATTCAATTTGATTACTTCACCGGAATAATCCGGAGAAGACGGTCTACCTTTACGTCTTCTAAGTCAAACTGCTTGAAATATCTTTATCACTAGTTCAACGTCATACATTCTCACTACATATCAAAGAATCTAATTTGCTGAATTATTTCAATGTCGTGTTAAAGCTCATGTAACATTTGGTTTATTCAGTAATCGTCGCCAACTTATACAGAATCAAAGATCTTACGAAGAATTTTTTTCTAGAAAATTCCCAGTGGTGCTTCATCATTCTAACAACTAAGGACTCCAATTTCTTTAAATATGTTGCGGTAGTCGTCCCCAACTCATAGAGGATCAAAGATCATACCAACAATTTCTTTCTAGAAAACTCCCTACTATGACTAACTGAATTACTTTAGGTTCGAAGACCTTGCTAGCCATGACTTTTAGTTAGAAGACCATTTGAAAAGCAAATCCTAACGGTTATATAAATAAATACCATAAATAAATAGTCTTCATTATGTACATATACTTTATAATTTACTTCACATAATATATTTACAATACATACTACGTACGCTACGAAGACCATTTGTAGCGCTGCTGGTGTAGTTCGGGAATGATTTCTTTGGCTCTTGGGTGCTCGTAGTATGGCGGCGGCTGCTTGGTAATGAATGAGTGCGAGTCCAGATGAAGGTATGAAATAGGCTGTAATGAGGGTGTTTATTAGCGTTTTCGAATTTGTCTGTTTGATGATTGTTTTGTAAGATTGTTTGGTGGTATTGTTTTCGGTTTTTCGGTTTGTTGTACAAATGTTTGAGTGTTTAACAAATTTCTGTGTTTGTAAATGCAAACTAATTGACGTTTTAGTTAAATTTATATTTGCTGGTACAGCTATTTATTAGCTGTATATTTTGAAGCAGGTGATTGTGAGCAGCGTTTGACAAAGTGTGTAATTTCATTTCATTTGAAGAGAAAAATTTCCAAAAATGATTAATTAACTTTTGAAAGCTAACGGAAATAATTGTAGACCGCAAAGGTAATCAAATAAAATTTCTTTTGAGTACATAAATAATTTAAAAGAAAAAAATACCAAAGTGTTTTTTTATTAATAACAATAATAATAATATAATAACAAGTAGTCAATTGATGTTATAGTGAGTAAAGTTCTATTTATAATTTTTTATTAAAGAGATTTTTTCGAACAGTAGTGAACTACAACAACAAAAATTATTTTTATATTATTTTAATTAAATGAATTTTTGGCTGACTAAATACCTATCATCAGAGGTCTTGGAAATAATTCTTGTATTTAATTATTCGTGAATAATTCTTTATTTATAATTTTATTTGTTTTTGATTAGCTTAAAATAAATAAAATACTGCATTAAACTATTTAAATTATATACTTAACATGAGTGCTTAGAGGAGGCTACTTAACCACACACGATATTCGCATTAAACGCTTTTAAATCTTCAACGACGATGACGAGCTCTAATTTTTGATTAAAAAAGACACGCAACAGCACTTTTTTTTATTCGCAATTTTTTTTTTTTGTAGTTCTTTGCTTTATACACAAATTTTTTTAAATAATAACTAACTACAAGGTTTACTTTACACAACAACAACAACAAGAACAACAGAAGAACAACCTTAACATTATTTTATGGTAAGTAGGCAGTACATGCATATGCAATTTGCTGGCTTGACCGATGGTTATAGTCGCCAATTGTAATTACCAATTCCTCGGGGGGCTTTAAAATTGTAAGCATTGTGCGCGCTAAGTACGAGCGATACAATGTCGGAGTAAAGTCGGAGTAACGTCGGAGTAAAGTAAGGCGAGACGACATGAGCTGTGTGCGCTGCTGTACTGTTCACATACTAGTTCGCAATGTAATTTAACTTTTTATAGGAGCTTAACTATTTTTTTATGTGGTCGTATAATTTTTAATAACTCTTTTTTTATTGTTGTTGTTTCACTTTTTCGCTTGCTGTCCCCTGTGTAAGTTGTTGTTATTTTAGTTATTTTGTTAATTAACTACCAATAAAACACGCACTTTGCAATTTCAACCAATTAATTTAACATTTTGATAGCATAACTTTGTTGGCTACCTACAACAACAAAAAACAAAAACTAGGCATTTTGCAATAACAACAAGCATCGAACAACAAGAATCCAACAACAAATTAAATAGGGTACGGGGGCTGACTGCATGTTTTTAAATAATCAGGAATTGTTGGCACGCAATTTTGTATGCATAAATAAGCAGCAGCAATCGCAACAACAAAACAACAAAACAACAAAACAACAGGCAGCATGTCAAACGTCTAAACGTTAAAATACTTATTAGACTGACCCCTCTTATGCCGACAAACCGGACGTCACTGCTTAGCGCAATGTGATGTACGTAAAGTACAAGCGCAGCGTGTAATTGTGTAATTCAACTTAAGGGTAAACCGACCAAATATTGTTGTTTTTGTTCTTCTTGCTTTTGATGTGGGCTCCTTCCTCCATCGCTGTTATTGCTGCTTTTTTTGTAAGTTTTTTCACTGCAGGCGGCGCTGTTTAGTTGCATTTAATAATATTACTATTATTTTTTTTTCTCCCTCAGTGGTAGCGCTTTGCACTCCTCAAATTGTTATTGCTCTAAAGTTGCTCGGTAGTAATTTATACTGCCTCTCCTGCCTCTGAAATATTTCCTATTTTTATGTATTACAACCGATTTCATATCTGTGATCTTTTTTTTATTTCTGTTTCTTTTTTTGTAACATTTTTAACAATTCCAGTAATGCAAAATGTTATTAAATGAAATTGTTGGTTTTACACAAATGGCCATATAAGTTACATGCTTTTTACATAAAGTTACATTTACAATGTAAACTTTGCGTATGACGTGTTTGGAGGAAATATATTTTACGCTAAGAGAACAAGTTGATACGTATTTAAGTTAATTTATTGTTTGAGTGACTAAAACTATATAATCCAATGTAAATAATTTTAGCCTAGGTGCCTAGGTCGGAAACCACGTAAATAATTTTTTTCTATATTATTTTTAGTATAACCTAAAAACAGTTTACTTCAAAGAACGTAAATTTATTTCTCACTATTTAGTTTAAAACATGTTTTTATTACTTAAACAATATGTATATCCACACATATGTATTTGTATTTTTTCTTATATCAATATTCTTTGATATATAGAAAACTATGCAATTTCACTGCATTATGACGTAGGAATTTATTGTGTCCTATCATATAGAGCATTGGCTAGATGGCCAATCTATTCCAAATGTAGAACCTCTGACTTAATACACAGAAGCAACTCAGAGGTATCTAGGTTAATATCAGTCTTTACAGGGCACTGAACCATAGGACGGCATGGAGCTAGATCAGCTCTCGAAGAAAAGACACCAAAGCACCTGATGTGCCTATGTTCAGGTTTGCCCAGAACTAAGCTTAAGTTTCTGGGTGACCCCTTCTACAAAACACTCGGCGATATCTCTAGCATTAGCATTGACCAGATTCTTGCCTTTATTATTGCCTCTGGCTGATTCTAGTTTGACATTCACTCTACTATACTTCACTCTCTACTAGGTTTTGTGTATTTAAAACGGCTTTTTTTAGCTAATTGAGTAGGATTCGTTCCTCCCTCCACCACAACTAACTATCATACAAAGCATATTTAACAAGAATGAATCTTTTATTCCTAGCATACAATCACAGGCATGCAAATCGTTAAGCCTCCCATTTTTTATTTAAGTACTCAGTGTAGAATGAATATATGTATATCCAGACTTTCTGAATGATTATCTCAAGCCCCTGTGTTACCAGCTCGTCTGTCTTGCATTGGTCAAAAATATTCCTATGATCGAGATTCTAGAGTATAGAAATATGAAACTTCGCCGATATCTTATTTAGAGATGTGTAGCAATCAAAAACTGTCCTGGATATAAATTGAAGTAAGCTCAAGGACTTTAACCTATCTTGACTGTCTGATAGTATGCATATATTCCTCTTAAATATATAATCTACTTCCCGACAATCTAAAGCTTTTTTAATAGCGATTACTTCCGCCTAATTAATAGATTTATTTAGTTCATTTTATTCTTTCTTTCCGTATACCTACACCATCATCTGTTTTTGAGTTTTCAGTGAGAATGGTTACGGCAGTCAAATATCTTTAGACGGAAACTTGACATCAAATATCGTGTTGAAATTGCGAATAGAGGACATAGAGTCAATGTGTTTTGGATTACAACTAAAACGATTAAGAATGCAGCCGTGGACATAGTCACTAACCTTCAATTGTGAAGTATTTTTAAGTTTAAGAGCAGATGATGCTGCCATTTGTTTACTTAAAAGATTGAACGTTATTAACTGAAGCATCAGATCCAATACAATGGATGGTGAGGCACTCAAGCATTACACGTTACCCTACTGAGTGCCATACAATATGAAGATTTGTTTATGGACGTTCACCATACTGTGTTGTCGAAAAACAGAATAGGTCTTATGACAGCCATATAGAGTCATTGAATTATACGATCCCACATTAAAATAATATTTAAAATAAGCCTTTAATTTAATTTCAGTACAAATTTATGTAACATGTGCTTGAATTAATAGTGAAAGAAATAATTACTTGAACTATATATCGTTCCATGTAAAAACGTGTTTTGGACTTATTTATGAAATCAAAAAAATTATCGGAGTAACGTGAATTTTGAAACACTTCAATAACTTTTAAAACTTTTTATTGATAGGAAATTTATGCTAAACTAACTCGTATAATACAAATGAATATATGAATTTTTAAACTTTTTAACGTGTAATGCCAGGCATGAGACTCTTAATCTCAGGGTCCGGGCTCCACGTTGGGCGCCATTTGTTGTGTCAGCCTTGTCATGTATAACCTAAAAAGTCGTTTGTAGTAGTATAGTTAGGAGGTAAGAACCCGAACCCAACACTGGCGATCATATCGGGCTAGCCACCGTGCCATAAACGACTTTATAGGTTACATAAGACAAGGCTGACATACACTATTTTTTGCCTTTTATTTATAAAAAAAATAAATATTTTTACTAATTTTTTTTTACTATATTACTAATTCACTTTAAGAAAAAACTTAATACTTTTCTACGCATAAACAACATAATTTATAATGAAAATTCAAACCATTCATTTTTCTCAGTTCCCAGCAGAACTAAGTCATATATTAAAAAATGAGTTGACGTATGACTGTCTAAATTATATCTTCCTTCCTCACTCACTGAACGACTCTTCATACATTTCATACATATTTAAGCAGTATTTACATATAATTATTACTTTGTGGTGCCATTTGTTGAAATATAATTGACGACAGACAAACAGACAGACAGACAAACAACTAAAATGAAAATTACAAAAACGAAAAAGAAAATATATATATATATATAAAACGAAAAACAAACTAAAACACAATAATACACAAATAATACACAAATAATATTAAAATCGTAATGGGAAATGAAAACAAACAATAATTGGCAACCATTTTCATTTTTGATTGTCTACGCGCGAGTGCATTTGCAACAATCAACACAACAATAATTTTTCCCCTTGTGAACACATTAAAATAGCAACGAAACAAAAGCAGCAAAAACAATAAAAAACAAAAAAGAAAAAACAAAAAAATAAGAATTTTAGTGAAAATGAGCTCAATAACCGAAAACCACTAATGGAATTAAAATCGAAGAACAGCCACCACAAAAGCTGCAAGCGCTAATAAATGAGTTTCGAATGCACCCACACAAAACACAAAACACACTTCGCTGGGCTTAGCTAAACGACACAGCGAAGCGGAGGAAATGCTAAGTGACATGACTTAGAGTGACGCCATTACTGCAATGCGCCATTTTAATTTTTCACTTAAATTAATTTTTATTTGTTTCTAAATGTGTGCTAATACATTTCGTAATGTTGTTATAATTTAATTTCCCTAATGTGCTGCGGTGTTTGACACCGCAACGTTTGAGAAACGAACAACATTTCACGAATAAAATAAAGTACGGGAATGTCAGCATAATCAAATTTCTACTTGAAATATTTGCATAAAATACTTACATATCTGTATGTTAATAATAATATATATATATATTATAAATAAACACGCTTCAAGCTGAAGCACATAAAAACAGACTTGAAGTTCATGGCAACACAAAAGCTTCATCACTCTTTCAAACAGAAGTCCTCGTACGACGGCTTAAGAGAATCAAATCGTCTGATTTAATTACTTACTTACTTAGTTGGCCATTACAGACGTGTGCCGTCCTTGGCCGCGTCGAGTAGCCTCCGCCAGTCAGCCCGATTAGTTGCTTTCTGACGCCAGTTGGTACCGAGCGCCCCCAAATCGTTGGTCACCTGGTCCTTCCACCGAAGATACGGACGTCCTCTACCGCGTTGATTTAATTAATTAAATTAAATATTAATCATTCTACTATAATATTATAGATAAGGATTAATATCGACTACTTTAAGTCCCCGATTTAAAAATATTACTAATTAATTTTTTATTTGTAACTATGTTAGGTGCAATTGAATTAACAATAAAAAAAATATTTTAATTAAAAATAAGCAATGAAGTTAATGCGTAATACTTCCAATCTCAGCAAAAACAATGTTAAAAATGCTTTCAACAACTATTTGATTCCATTAATAGGATCAGCGAGTCCAACACATTTTTACCTGTCAGTCTAACAACAAGTTAAGTTTGTTCTACTGCTGCTGTTATCGAAAGTTATAGAAATTCTATACTTTATAAGTGTTATAACAATAACAAGAAGCAAATAGGCTTAGCCCTGATCATCAATTCGATTTTCGCCGAAACGAGTGTACTATTGACCAAGTTTATAGACTAGTCAGATATATCAAAAACAGGGCTAGATGAAAAGAAATACTGCATTGGCGCATTTATAGATATATTACAGGCATTTTACCGGATATGGCATAGAAGATTTCTAAGCAAACAAATCAACAATTTATTGCTCTTCACATTAGTAAAATCGTATACTTGCTTAAAGCACTTTTTGATGAAATACGGTAACGAGATTACACAACCCGTCCCATAACTTTACAGATTATGAGAAAACTTTATAGCGTGTTATATGGTAAAAGCTGGTCTACCTTAAGGCAACATTATGCGACTAATACTTTAGCTCTTGAATACAGTAGATTTTTCAATTGTTGAAGAAGTTATGATAGCCAGATTTTCAGATAATACAGCAGTCTTATTTATTGATAGTAGCCCAAGACAAGCATTTGCAAAACTATAGACATATGTTGACAAAAGTTTATTTTTTGGATGAAAGATGGCTAATCAGACCAAATCAATACAAGTGCGTTTAAGTCACATTAACTACTTGATAATCTAACTAACCTGCTAAATATCTCATTAGATTTCATACAATTACTGTACAGATAAAATACTGAAGAATTCATTTGCATAATAAATTAACCTGCATACCTAACATTTCCAACAAAAAAAAATTTTGAGCTCAAACCACGAAACATATTTTGGTTCCTCAGACAGAACACCTTATTGATATTAAAACACTAGCCTCTGATCTATATAAGTGTGCTGAAACCTATATGAAGTTATAGATCACAGCTATGAGGGACCGCAGCAGATATAAGTCTAGCGATAATCGAACATTGTCAAATAAAAATACTACGGTTCATCGCAAATACTCTCTAGTATATAACCAATGATTTATTACACAAACAGCTTCAAGTATTAGCAATCAAAGTAGTAGCGCTTAAGATTGCAAAGAAATATGCAAACCGTAGTTATAATCATTCAAATTCGCTTGCAGTAGACCTATCATCTTCAAAGACCTTCATAAAATTCAGAAGAAAAACTCACATAGATTTTCTTTAAAGAAATGATTATGTTATACTTTTACAACGAAATGGGTATGGGTGTGTCATTGGATAATGAATAATAAGAATCTTTTGTTGAAGTTAAAACAATTATTTGTTTTATTCAATTTCATCGAATACTTGATTCATACAAGAGTCGTGTTTGTAATTTTAGGTGTCATGTTTGTAATTCTAGCTATCAATTGTTGTTGCTTTCAGTGCATAATGATAATTTTTTGACAGCTGAAATTATTATCCAGTATAAAATACAATCTCGAATACAATTTGTGTATAATTAATTACACATTACTTGGGTTGACCAAGAAGCTGGTGAATTGATGTCACAGAAGAGGACATAAAAAAGTTGAATGTCTGAAACTATACCGAAAATGTAACTGACATATTTTATATTACCTGCCCGATGTTTTAAAATAAGTGTTTGTTTATACTAAAAAACTAAAATACTTTTATTAAATATCTTCCGCAATACTATGTTACTTGTTTATTGTTAACTCAATCAAGTAATAATAAATAAATATACTTTATATTTCTTTACAATACTAAGCAAATTTACTTCACATTATTTATTAGAAAGCAATTGCATATGTTGGACCACATCATTCTGTAAAGTTTCCATTTATCTATCAAAAGGGCAGAGTTGGAGAGTCTCAGTATTATTTTTTTTTATGAGAATATGCGAAGCTGTTTCTTTTGTACTTTAAAACCATCTTGCAGAAGACCTATGCTCTGGAATTCTACTCTAATTTATATCAGTCAAATTTTATTGCTATGCAATTTCATTGTTTTCAATTAGTCTTATTATTGTTAGACTTCGCTTGAGGTTAGCTAACAAAATTTTTATTAATTTTATATTGCACTCAACAAAAAGCTCAACCGCAGAAATGCAGTAAATGTCAAAATGTCGTCACAGGACTGTGGAAAATTATAATAAGTGTTAATAAGTTTAACAAACTACAGCGCAACCAAACACTCTTTAACTGGATTAAAATGGATTTGCATTCTAAAGTAGACTTCTCTCTTCACTTCGTCAAATGGTTTGTGCTGAACCAAAGTGCTTGTTACCAATCTCTCGTTTTAGTACTTCAGTGGTTTGAAGGAATACGTCAATTTGCATATAAACAAAAAACCGCAACTTATATTGGCAATACGACATAACAGTGTTGCCAACATAGTTCGTATATTTTGCGTACATAACAAAAGATATAAATTGGTTTTATATGACTTAGGTCTTTTCTGGTTCAGCTGCAAATTAACTGAGTGTTATGCCATAAACTTCTTCGGGGTTCATATTAATCCTATGGTGCAATCTTCCATTTCACATCAATTGAGTTTCTTCTCGAAGATATATTGCACTTTTTTCTTTTTATCTTTCGAACTGAAACCACAAACTCATATTTCATGTCGTTTATGTTGACAAGTTTGGTTATCTGTGAGGTGGTTTGCTCTGCAGAATAAACTGTGCTTTTTGGAAGGGCGTAATAACATTGTTGTATTGTATATATAGCAGTGATCAGTAATTGGTTTTGCATTCATCTAACAAGTTAGCATAAGACATTCATTATAGTAAATGCCATTTGTCTATCTTAGTCTACCACAGCCTCTACGTACGTGATTGTATCTGTGCTTAATTAAGTGTGATTGTAATAAACTCATGTTATTTTACCATTTTTATTTTAATTGTGAATTTTTTCTAAATAATAAATGTATTTGCAGTTGCAGTTTTTAAATACAAATTTACTATAATAAGTGCAGTACTTAAATATTACATTTCATAAGTCAATCAATTATATTTTTACACTCGAAATGAAGCAATCTTGATTGCTGGCAATCTCTGTTTTGCTTCATCCCACCTGACTTTCACTTCAATGCATAATGAGTGATTTATGGACATGCAATAAACATATAAAGAATTCCTTTGCTTCAAAGTTGATATACGATTTCCATTTAAAAATTTGAGAGTTTGACAATGAAAACTAACTCAGGATAATATTTCGGAAAAACAAGTAACTTTCTCAAACCCAAATTAATATTAAATTATGCTTTTGGTAGCGAACTAGTCTTAATTAATCTTAAATTGTTTTAAAATACTAAATTTGTTAATGAACACGAATTTAGTATATTTTCTTAATAATAAATTTAATATACATATATTATTATTTGAACCCCTTACCTATTAAAGGTAAGTTTCGTTGGTGTTGGTTTGTCTCACATATTTTGTGAGACAACGAGTCTGCTAAGAGTGAACTTATTGTCCTCTAGGCATTCATAAAGAATGTGCTCAGACGTTTCAACATAAACTTCATGGAAATGCTTTCATTGGTCTCTGATTCGCCAAATTTATTGTGATAGCGCCTCAACCTTCTCGGTGCCATCTGCCTACTTGAGAGCGTATTGGATGGGTTGGTAGTTCTTTTAGCTTATCTTTCAGCTCTTATTAGAGGTTTATAGTACTTGCATTTTTTCACTAGCATGTGCCAACTCGCAAGACTATGTATTCATTAAAAACCTGCCTATGGGATAAGGGTTAGAATATTCTTGAGGTAAGGTGAGTTTGGCATAAGAGGCGACTAATAGCCATTTCATTTGCGACGTATGACAACAGGTGTGCATCTGCTATTACGGAATCCAAGTAAACACAACATTAGTTGTCCCGGACACTGGTTTGGCTCCGTATGAGAGCATCGTAGTGTCTTAATACCTATAGTTAAACAGGAAGAGTGTTGTCTTTCAATTGATATGGAATTGTATTTTCTCAATCGGGGGCTGTGACCTAAAGAATTATAAAAGCTTAGATGGGTCTCTAAAGCTACTAAAGAAATTTAATTTAATTTAGTACATCGAATCTGTAGATTATATTCTCAAGGAGATAGGCTAAAATGCAACTAGAATTGTTACGACAATAATAGTGATGATGATGATATTCTCATGGGGTCTACTAACTTCTCTTGGATACATACTTCATCTCTTAATGATAAGCAGTGATGTCTGAAGGGTATTACGGTTTCACAACGTAGTATCTGTAGTTGTAGTATCTTCAACGAGTGCTTATGTTTCAATTACAAAAATTGATCTTAAGTATTGTTATAATACTTATAACATTTTATTTGACTGTCAGTTATGCATTTTCAACTAATATATTCATCTATAAATGACCGATTTTATTATTTTTATTATTAGGTTGAGTTCTGAGTCAACAATCAATTAGTACATTTTAATCATAATTAAAAGCAGTTTAGCTGACATCATACTGACTAATGCATTTTTAAACAAAATTCTATAAAATTTTTTCTGAATTATAAATTTAAACAACTTGCAGATAAATGTTTGATGTATAATGAGCAGAAACATTCAGAAACTTTTACTTTGTATTTTCCCCAAACAATCTGTAATTTGTAAAATGTTTACTTCAAGTTGTCTTCCTTTGAGTTCTGCATTCAAAATTGCCCTGAAATATTTCAAAATTAAGCAAATTAGCAAATTAGCCAATTAATAAATAAAAATGAATTATGCACAATTCACTTCGTAATTAGACATGCCTCATAAAATTTACTCATACATACCTCAATAATTATTGTCAATACCGTGCATAAAGATCTGCGACATTAAGGTCTAGAATAATTCTATTTTAGTTCCTGGGAACGCGGGTGAGGGGCACGGCTCCGGAACAGAGTACTACCAAATACCAAAATAACAAGCAACAAATATAGATTTTATGTAAATATTTAAATATAATATTTACTCATAGTAATGAGCTTCAATATAAATAAGTAAGTAAATATTTAAGTATAGAAACACAAAAACAAAAAGCATAGAAGACCACATTTAATGAACGAATTACACCAGTGAAAAAAT
Organism: Teleopsis dalmanni; assembly: GCF_002237135.1. Lineage (NCBI taxonomy): Eukaryota > Metazoa > Arthropoda > Insecta > Diptera > Diopsidae > Teleopsis > Teleopsis dalmanni. The sequence continues at coordinate 221,241,744 of NC_051847.1, forward strand.
TTTATTGTATGAGAAAAATCCATTATTATATTATTAAAGATAATGAATGAAATGATTTTTGAAATAATTAAAAATAAATTTTTATATGAAATATTATCTGAGAAATTTTTTTTTAATAATAATCTGAGAAATACTAGAAATGGAATCCTCTGGGTGCTAGAGAGGGAATGATTAGCATAGTATACTATAGAAAAAATCTATCTCATATAAAGGCAATTTTTCCCAAAAAGATGGCACAAGAGAACTTAACAAAGAAAATCATAAATACGCTTACATTCCTCATTCCAGGTCAGGTCAACATTTTGGGGTGTTCCTGGGAGCGAATACGTAAGGCAACGTGTGTGATTGTATATAACATGGAAATTGCCTGCACAATTCTTGGCTTCCTTAATCCAAGTTGTCGCATAACCTTCACATGGTATCCCTGAATAGTTATTCTACGGGTCACATGGCCTCCAGTAGAGACAGGATCACATAAGCTTAACAGTAGCATTGATGAAGTGATTGAGCTTTTATTGTATCACAGTCCGGCTTCCTCCAGACAAGCAGCTAACTCCTCATAAGTATTTTTTTTATGGATTGGCAAGCCTGGACTTAATAAAACATCTAATGTTTGTCTATTGTTTGTCATTGAAGCCAAATGAAGACACAGTAAGTTTCAGTGGCGGATACTACTAGAGCTGGTACGTCTGGAAAGTCTCAGAACTCTCAGATTTAATCTCAGTCTCAGATTTAAGTTGGCATTTATTGCTCTGTACTGCCATTTAAATATTAATTTTTATAATTAATTGAAAAATACATTGAAATAAAAGTAACTGTCAGAAAAACCGCACAGATATATTAAAGGGTATATCTTTTGATGTATAAGCAAAAGAACTACCATCTTGGTAGCCTATATCGGATAGAGATATGATTTTCTCTGAGGTAATACTCTGATTTTATGCAGGGAAACAGTAGATCCGCAGTTCACAGTCCAAAATCTCCAACAAAACAATGAAGTCCGATATAGAGTCACATTTCTTCTACTAACACCCTTGTTGTTCCCACGATAATAATTTGAAGTAATAATTAAGCATTCAAAACTATTTCAAATCATTCCTTCAGGTGATTTTGTTTTAATTTGTTTGCATAATCGTCATTGCTAAATGCTGGCTTCTTCTACGAAATACTGATGAGGTTTTCTATTCCTTCAAAGCAGAAATTCGTTATTCGTTAGTCCGGCATGTCTTTTATGACCACACTTTGGTGATTCTACGTTTTGACGCTATTTCGTAGGCGTTGAAGGAGTGTGTAATTATTAACTAACAAAATTCAGCAGGTGTAATGCGTAATGTAATGGCATTAGTCTCAGCTGTGCCAGTCGAAAGCGCTTAAGATCATTAGTCGCAGTACTCGCCTAAGTATTTACATATTTGCCTCTGCCTACTGCCTAGTAGGCAGAGGCACATACCCGTACCTCGTTCCCGTAGCAGTACATTAACGCATATTAGGTATGTTTGTATAGACGAGTACGAGGCCAGTATTTGCTTATCGCACAAAAACAATTATTTGTCACACTAAATTTGTTTCAATTCATTTGTTTAAATTACATTCGCTTTACCATCTCGGCAGTGTAATTATTTCATTTATAGTTGAACAAATTTGTGTCTCATTAGTTCGTTCGCTCCGCGTCTACGTCCACGTCCACGTTCACTACTACGTCTACGTCTGCAGCGTGCAGCGTGCAACGTTCTTCGGATGTTTGATTGTTGATGGTTTGGCTCACTCCTTTTTTGTGCTGCTATTTTTTGTGCTGATATTTAATGAGATTTCAGCTATTTTTGGTAAATTTCCAAAAAATAATTATCATTTCCCTTTGAACACATGTAACCGTGGGCATGTAAAACGCTCCACGCGCAGATTGCAGTACGGTAGCGCATATGTCTCAATGTTCAGTACGTGGTGCGAGTATGCGTAGACGTCACAATCGTTTGACAGTCGCCCTGCTTGAATAAAATAAAGATTTGCACCCCAGATTTTCTGTCATTTGTACCTCAGCTCCTGCCTCTGCCCTTGTGCACCTATTTGCATTATCTCGTTTATGTGTAGACTCACTTGTGCAGATTATGTAAATATTATGTGGATATTAATATATTATTTTCTCTTCACGAAAGCCGAGTGCTTAATTTAATTCAATCACTTTAATTCATTTCTTTCCTCTATCAACATTATCGTCATCATCACCGCCATCATCATAAGCATCATCATCACCGTGCACGGTAGGAATTGTGTGAGCGGTAGAAACAAGTACATTAACGACTATAATTCTGTTGGTAATGAGTTGTAACAGTGACATTTGTTAAATGCAAATATTATGAATGATGAAATTTCAAGGAATTTCATTTGAGGTAATCACATTTAAGTTTCACCTATTAATATAGAGAAGACATCCGAAATTTTGAGTCTCACGATTATGAAGTGCATTAAATAAGTTCATTGAATGGCGTATAAGAAGCCATAAGTATTCGTTTGTGACGAATAATTTAAATTTGTTGTATTATTTCTTTCAATTATTACATTTTCTAAATTGAAAATTTATGGGTTGCTCAATTTTTGACATGCACTTGATATATCCACTGTGGTTTCATTAATCAGTTAAACACTATCAGCTATTTCCATGAGAATTTATATATTCATTCGTCATGTTTACTAGAACTTACCAATGCATCATAAGAAGGTGAACTAGATAGTCTAAGTCTTATATTCACTCGAAATAGTTGGAAACGCTATTTCCATGTGAATTCATTTATTCATTCACCATGTTTAGTAGAACTTAGTGTTCCAGTTAATCTCTGTCCTATCTAGGTTATCTTGTTGTGATTCATGGCCTTACCTAATTCTTATATTCACTCGAACATAGGATGGCATAGGATGGTACCAACTTGTTTACTACTGCATTATATAAAGTTACTTCATGCAGTAGTTTTCAAATTATACTGATAAACTTCAATTTTGGAGATAGTTTCAATAATTAATTGTAAAATTATGAAATTATTTTGTGACCGTCTTTTTAAGATTTATATTAATCTAAAAAATTTCAAAAATGATGAAGTAAGTAGTTTTCTTATTGCAATAACTTTTAGCTTTGTGTTTTATTATTGAAAAAAATCATAAAAGATCCGTTCACAAACTCACCTGCCTCATTTTATACTTCATCTACAATTTATTGTGAATCGCCACTTGTAAAACACGTGAATAGAAGTTCTTCAGATTATGATTTTCGTACAAAATTGTAGCATATGCTCAAGCGCCACATAAAAATTTCTGCTTTTAGTTTCTGCACAAACCTCACGCACAAGAACGTATGAAGGAAGAAGATCGTATTTAGAAGCAATTAATATTGTATTATTGTACTATTATGCAAAGACCGTAATTCTGGTCTTGCAGCCACGAATGGTATAAGGAATATGGTTTTTGAACAAACTAACATGAAAGGAAGGTGTCTTTACTAAAAATAACTTACTACAGTAATGTTCGAACTGTATTAGGTAGAACGGTTAATACAGTAACTTTCAAAGGTGCGTGAAGTGCTGATCTAAACCACAATACCAGGATTGAAATACTAAGCACGTAATTGCATTTCGAATAAATTTCGATTTTATTTTGTCTTTAATTTAAATTTATATCATAAGTTTTGTACGTACTCGTATATGAAAAACGTGTGTACCGCCTTTCGCGATTGTTATCTTTAATTCTTAAATAATGAAGATATTTCGATATAGTCGTTTACGATGTATATTATAATACTGTATATTATTACAAACTGTTTTTGAAGAAATAAGTTCTAGCATGTCTAAATCTAATAAACTAGGGTATAATGAGACAAATTTTCCAGTTTTAGCTACTGCGACTCCTAAAGTGAAGCTGTTGCACAAGGTAGGGTTGCGCCATTGTGACCCATTGTGTTGTGTTGCTGCATTATCCGAAAAAATCTTGTTTCCCTCGCAAAGGTTATCGCCAAGGTTATGTTTTTCTTCTTAGTTATTATGACTTTCATTGCATTTAGTGTTGACATTTACGTTAGCTATTATGCGATCCTTTTAGAGCTACACAATCATATGCATGTCTAGTGTATCCCAACGAACAACAGTCAAGATTTTCCTGGTAGACAATTTAATCTTCATATTCTTCTGAGATCTTTCGCCTATTTAATCTACAGATTTGGTTACTTGTTCGACTTCAAATAATCAAATTATAGTTGACCCGCATTAGTTGCAGTTACAAATCTGGACAAAAATGTTCATCATATTGTGTTTAACTCATTATAACTCAGACTCAAAAATGTTAAAATGATTGCGTTTGAGGCGTAATATCAGAAACAGAGAAATAAACACAAGTTGAGGTTTCTCAATTTAAATTTTCCTAATGCGATCCAGCTAAACCTCAACAACCTTATCAAGTTCTCTGATGCAGTAAACTTTAATGGCTTCATACGAACTTCATTCGGCTATCCAAAACGAGTGTCACCAACGAGAGTGGTTGATTTATACCTGATTTGTTTCAATGCATTAAAAGTAGGGGATACTACTGTCCCTACTTTTAAGTCGGCCGGCAAAAAAATTTATTATTACTTATAATTTTAATAGGTAAAAATAGCTGATATGTTTTTGGGATTTTATTCTGGACAAAAATTTGGGGTTTCAAATCTTCGAATTTTTTACTGTAGATACGTATTGATTATTGCTTCTAATGTTTACGCTTATAGTTCTCAATTATAATTCTAATAATAAATAAAAAATTTAAAAATATTAAAATAAAAAATTAAGTAATTACAAAACTAAAAACTAAAAAAATAAGAAGCACTTTTATTGACGAAGATACCAGTGATATGGTAAACTTATTTATTAAAAACAAACTTATAATGTACTTCTGCCCCTCTTAATATAGAGCCATTCTCAGCCAATCATTTTCCCGAAAAACCCATAAAAATATTTTTGTTAAGACGTAGCAAAAGCGCGCCACTAATTGGACAATAAAAATCAGTATTACTGCAAGACAATAATGCCTGGAATATGAATGTTTGATGCAAATACCTTCTCCAAATGGCTTCATACAAGTATTTACCAGATTCCTTGCAGTGCTAAGTAATATTCATGACTTTTATGGGGATATGGGAATATTTGATGAGACCATCGGAGGAGGAAAATGCGTATTGCAAATCAAATATGCAACGATTGTTTGTTGGGAAACGGAATTGGGGTAATTCCTTAACTGATAATGGTTTATTATAAAAAACAATTATAATAAAATAAAAGTTTAAGTAATGCAAAACAATTTGTAAAATGTTTAAACACATATAAATGTCTTAATAATAACTTTTACTTACATATGAACAAGTATTTACATACTTAATAACTTTTATACAAGATTATAAACAGGTCCTTAACAAATAACTAATCGGAAGAATACAAGTTTTAATGGTTAAACTCAATTATTTTCATTAAAATTGATGACTTTCTATTATGTATATCTATGTTCATCAAATCAGTAAACATAGATATATAAATCTGTAAACACTATTTCACGAAACGACTCATATTCAGATAAAACTGAAATGAATATATTGGGTTAAACAGAATGTAGCTGCTAAGTATAAGCTGTTGGATAATGCAGGATCGAGATTCTAGATAATAGAGATATGGAAACTACAAGTCGGAAAAGGCCGAACCAAGGCACAGTTGAGTTAAGATTAAAATGTTGGGTAGTGGAAATTTCAGTCACCTATAAATAAAGATGGAATTTACAGATTAAAAAAAATTGAACAGGATTAATCAAAAAATAATAGCTCAAGCTCAAGATTGTGTTTAATACAGATGGGAATTGCGAGTCGGAAAACTTTTTAACGAGGTTATTTCTACAATGATGATGATTGATGATGAAACTTTATGCAACTTGAATTTAAATAAATTTTCTTTTTATTATTTCCTCAAAGAAATAATTCTCTTTAAATTTGCAACCCACCTATGAAATTATGTATATATGTAAAGTGTTGGATTTTTTTTTATTTCCAAGTCAAAACTTTAGCTGAAATTGTTTAAATTTCGATTCTAATATATTTTGAGAAAAAATTATATAGCACAAACTGATCACTTATCGATCGTTTAGGTTATTTTCTGCTCACATACGAATTGCGAATGCCTAATATAATTGCCTAATATGTTTTCAAATTGCTGTTTCCCCTTCCTCCTCAAAATAAATTGAATTGCAATGGAAATCGAACTTTTTAAATGCATTCAATCAAAATAAATAAAAACCAAAGTAACGAGTATAGAGTAACGAGTAACGAAATCAATCAAACAAAAGCTATTAACTTCGAAAACGACGCCATTTAAATCGCCATTTATTATTTTTATTATTGAAGATATTTGTTGCTGTCGTCGTTATCATCTCTGTTATTGTTGCTGTTATTGTTGCTGCTGTTGCTTTTTATAGTTTTTGCTTACTGCCATTTTGAGGCTTGAAGCTTGGGGCATATTGAAGAGGTGCTATTGAGTTTTTTTTTCGTAAATCATTTCCGACATGTCGAATGATGCAACAACACGTACGTAACGTAATTCGCATAAACGTTTATATGAAATTGAAATTGGATTTTAAGATATGGTATCAACAGCAAATTCGAAAAAAGTAAAGGAAAACAAAAACAACACCAAATTAAACCACAAACTAAACAAAATGCTAAAAGAGAAAAAAGTTTTAAAGATTGAAAAAATTAAAATGGGAAAGCAATTGAGTCGCAATTTGGTATAAATTACTTGTGAATGGCATGAACAAAAGTTATAAAGATTCTTCATAGGGTTACCATCGCTTCGTGACTAGTTTATAAATATGCCACAGATAATTAATATATATTGTAGATGTCTAAGAATTCGAAAGGTTTTTTCAAATGAGTGCAGTGCCTATAACCTATAGCAATAAAAGCAATTCAAATTGCTTCAATTGATCTGCCATCCCTGCTCCTAATATTTTTTGGTTGCCGATGGTCGAATACGGTTATCGTATTACCATTTGTATGGTATTGATCAAGGATCCTTATATTACGTCACACTATTTCTATACTATTTTAGTTGCAGGAAGTCGTTATCTTATTAGTATTTCAATTGAAGACTAGTTTTTATCTTGTAAAATACTTAAATAGATAATTTTCATTCGGAGTGATTAGTTGGACCGAACCATAACTATCTTATATAGTTCGGTGATTCCTTCAGTACAAATATTTTTCGATAAGTTTTGTCTAAATCTTAACAAATATAGGCCAGATTATATTCACCTACAATAATGGTTGAGCAATTATGCTGCCGTAAACTCAGAGACACATTGAAAAATACACAGGACTGCTTCTAATATATCCGAAATGACTTTATTCTGACTAAACGCTGAAATAATGTCATCATAAAGACTTGTCTGAAAAATTAAGAACCATGACTTGTATTTTAATGTTATTGCTTTTTTCGTAGTAAATGCAAGTTCAAGTGTATCAATCTTGTTTATTATTTAATATATAACTACGAAAAGTGATAGTGAAAACTTACTACCATTTGTTGGAGTAGTCGTCTGTGTACCTATGAATATCTCTTTAAGAATAGGAATAAACGGGGTACCAGCTCCCAACGGAGCGGAGCACTGCGATCATGGTTGATCTTTTGTGCTGGAATATCTCTTTTAGTTTTGCTCCATTATTTTAAATAAGGTACAGTATATCATCCAAAAGATTTGCAAATTTATTTATTTTTTAATATGTTGGCAACTCTGACATTGATTTTATAAACAAGACAATAATATAGAAACCATTGCAAGAAAAAATTTAATTTAACAATTTTAATGGCAAATCAAGTTAAAACGTTCAACCATGAAGTAAAAAATAAAAAAACCTGAGAATGACGATTGAACGATTTTACTCATGAATTATAGAGTTTCATGCCTATAAGCGCAACAACAACAACAACAACAACAACAGAAACAACATCAAATAAATATAAATTCATATAAAATTTGCATTACACGCTTCGCAATGAGCACGTTTCATATTAAGAATAAGAAAATCATCAACTCCATTAACAAAAACAACAACAACAGTGACAACAGTGAACAGTAACAGTGTGAGCCAAACTGCCAAGCAGACCAGTAACCGACCAGTCAAAGACTCATTGCAATTGCCTTGGAAAAACGTTTTGGCCAGCTTCAATTGGCCAAAATGAATAACATTTGCGAAGCCATCCACAAAGACCATCATTTGAGGCGGTGAACGACTTGATTCTCAAACATGAAAGACCGTAGCAAATCTAAAGGCTCTTCATAGTTAATTGGCAAACTTAATGAAAAACTATGGAAAAATAAATATTCTTTTATATAAGAAAAAAAATTAACTTAATTCCTATAGTAACTGGAACCAAGTTGAATACTTTTAAGTGCTTCAGATAATTTTCGACTAAGAACTGTGAACTATTCCAAATAGTATGGATTTCAAGATCTATTTAGATTGGGTTCTTAAAATGACCTCACATATCCATTTAGTTTCTCTAAGGATAACTTTGTTATTTTACTGATGATCTATATACAGTATAGGTAAAGTGAAAGGATGATCGAAGTCTTTCCAAATAACTAAGGAAGTCGTTTTGATTCTAGATTCCTTAAAATTGTGGTTAGCAAGGAAAATAGACAGGTAAAGACGATGTATCTATTATACGAGTACAAGATCGAAATCATATATGAATATAAAATATTTATCGTGATGTTATCAAAGACAGTATTTTTCTTTTTGGTTCAGATAGAGATTATGCCATAGCACTTTTCGTATGTATTTACTTTGCGGTGTTCAAATTTAGACTCAAAATCACGGAAAATATATAGAAACGGCCAATATACAGATTAATTTTATTAATTGAACAACTTTTATTTGTAGTCATTATTGACAAATAGATGGCGCTATGCTTACTGGCTTAACAGATTAAAGACACTGTTGTTGTAAGCACAATGATATAAATGAACCAATTTGTGGTACCTTTGGTGTGTAGAAGAAGTTACCATTGTGCAAATAATGTGAAAGAAGGGATTTGGTCACAACCCGAAAGTATGAATACAGAATATTTGACGAACACTTTAGCTTAAGTCGATAAAATTTAAGACCTGAAATCTCTTCGAATTTTATTACTTGTATGCGAAATGTGTATCAATGCATGTCCTTAGAAACTAATATAAAAATATATGTTCGAATATAGTTAATAGAGATGGATGGATCCAAGCGACAACTAAATGTTTGGTTGATTCTTTTAGCGAAAAAGCTTGAAGTTCTTTATGTCATATAAATCAGCCTTTTTTTACTCAATGTAGATATAATATCAAAGTTATATATATCTTCATACTTTTTGTAATAACAATCAGTCTTCTTAAAATAGATTTAATGATACATCCGTGTTATCCACCAGCGATAACGATTAAAAGAGTTTCATAGATTCAGTAAAAATGTTGGATTTACTAAGTTTTGCTTTTAATTTAAAGGCAAATCACAGTCACTTTGAATATTATCCTGTAAAATATAGTGGAATACTTAATAAAAACAAAAATAACTTATATCATTACTTACTTACTAGTATTATAATAAACTTCATAAACTCATTCACAGCCACTTTAAAATTCCTCCGTTGCCCACGTTTGTTAAAAAGCCATGTAATAAATAATGAGAATATGTGAAGCCAATTATGAAAGCAATTTAAGACGCTGTCTTGCCTTTTGTTAATATGATAATTTATCTGTTTAAATTATTATTCATGACAATTTTAATAAAACCTACACAAATTATTGACTAATTTCTCATCATAATCATAATCACTGTCAGTAAGGCAATCTACTCATCTTCATACCGTGACAAAAATGTAAGTATTTGACATGCTCACATGCATATATGACAGACAGCTCCCATCAACATTCAACAAAATGGAAACGGTATCCAAACCTCGATGATAAACTGAGCATTTCGTATCCACAAAGCAGAAGATGAAGAATGACAAGAAACCCAATTCCATACAAATCCATACAATTCAGCTATTGTCTATCTATGAATGGTTAACTTCTTTAATGGGTTGGCTTCCATGATTTAAAACGGATGTGAATTGTAAAATGTAATCGCCTGGCTCCGAAAGCCATATTTTTCAATATTCAGTTGAGAAAATAGTTTTTTTTTTATAATTTCCAACTAATTTGTCTTAAATGCATAAAATTATTAATGTTTTTATAAGTTTTCGGATTTTGTCATTTGGTGTTGAATTCTAATATGAATTTTGGATTAGTAATTTATTAATTTGTTCATCTTAAGATATAGAGAATGGTGTCAATAATTTGTTATTTCACATTCATGACATGTCAAAATAAGCAGAGATTTCTTATAAATCAAAATAAAATATAATAAAATTTTTAAATTCTCTATATGTGAGGCGAAGATAGTTAAGTGTGAATAATAAAAATAACTAAAAAATTTAAAATAGAGAAAAAAAATTAGTCAATGGAAGAATGAGAGTATAAGTGATAATTTGAATTTATTTAATTTAAATTTTTTATTAGGTATACATTATTAGGAATTAGTTAGATTATTCATTAAATACGATTTTTTAAGGTGTGATACTATATATACATATCTCTAGTAACTGACATACCTGACTATCTAACCTAAGACATCGTAATCACTATTATCGGCATTGCGATTGGTGTCCGGTCTTGAACTTATTCACAAGTCCCTCCACGAATTCTAATTACGAGCCCATATCAACGAATTTTTACTCAAAAGATTCAAGTAAGTTGATCAATGCCGTACTTCCAGCACAAACATGATTTGCATCCTTCTGCTTATTGTGCAATCTTTCAAAATGGGATTTCGGAGCAGTCTTCTCAACACTTACATGAGTCATGACATTTACTACTACTGGAATCTGCCGAGTTTAATTTTTGTAACTGCATCTGCTTTGAGGTACATCGCATATAATTCATGTATGTATGGTATATGGATACTTTCTTCCTCACATACAGTGTCAACAACAAATACCCGTAGAACTTTTCTCTCAAACGTGGCTAAGTGAGCAGAGTACATTTTGCTAAACATCTAAATATCGGATCCATATATGAGTGCTAGTTAGACCATTATTTTTCCAGAAGTAGCTTGAAAGTTATGGTGAGGTTTCTGGCCTTAATGAGCCTGTTAAAAGTGTACTAGGTTTTGTTGGATTTGTTTCTCATACCGCACATTTCTTTATTTATTTAAGTATCCGCTGTCCCATAGTTAGTAGTACCTATTCTATCTTGTCGAACGAGAGACTAGACATGCTACAATTTATCCAAGTCAAGGCCTCGTATTTAGACTACTACTTATTAAAGACTACTACAAAAACGTATTCTAGTAACCTTGATAGTGTGACTAGGTACAGATGTTTTTATTGCACACAATACATGTATTTCGTATTTTCTTCGTTAATCTGCAGCCACATTTTTTTTTCCACCTGCTGTATTTAATCGAAAGATTAGTGTAAAATTATTTCGGATTTTCGTTTGTGTTTGCCTGGCTGAATTTGGTCTCTCTTGTTAAGATTCGAGATTCTCATTCATTGTATCTCATCCATAGATCGCACATATTTTATTGTATCTCAGAATCTTACCCTAAAGCGTCGATTGTTTTGGATAGCAATCCATCATATTCAGCCTACATATATTTGGAATGGTAAACTCTCTTATGACTTTGTTAAATTCTACCTTGTATATGCTATCATAGATAGTAGCTTATACAGATATTATTCATTATACCTATTCAACATATATCTGAATATAATATTCAGATATCATGTTTATATCATAAGTGGTAGATTGGAATATTGAATATCCGATATTGTTCCATCGCCTGCCGAGATATGTATATGGATATGTATACTTTGTTCTCATTCTAGCTTATTAATAATGTAACATAGAAAGTTGTGTAAGTAAGTAACAATGATATTATTGCAATGTGTGTACATAATCATTTCCTATAAGTAAAGATATCCTCTTACTATTCTAGAAGATCAATAATCTAATTTATGTTCTATTTGTTTTAGTTTTCGGTTGTTTGTTTTGATGAGTTCTAACCGCCTTTATTTGTTTAAAAAACAATTTGTCATTTCGGCTCATTAGTTGCCAAACCTAAAATTATCTACCAGTCATTCGAACGAAAATGCTTCGGAAATAGTAAGAATACGACGAGTATAGAGAAATACAGAAGCTACGCACAATCCTTCACATTGAAACACCAAATGTTGCACCAATTGCCTTCATTATCTTCAACATCGATACATGGCACCAATTATTGTCAATTTCATGTCAAATTAAAAACCCAAAATTTTCAACATCTTACACTCCTCACAGTGTGTGGCTATTGGAACGAACTCGAATTATACGAAATGTGTCGATTTGTCGAAATGAAGGAGGACACAGAAATGGCACAACAAAAACGGAAGCCGGCAAAACGGCCAACGGCACGGGATACACAGGTTAATGCGGTACAAACGGATAAAGTCGGCAAATCAAATCCCAATTAAAGGCCGGCAAACAAGCCTGAGACATTTATAGGCGCCATAATCAAATAAAATCAAATAAAACACAAATTGGCAGAAGCTTGAAAACATCATTAGGAGTCGAAGACTCTTCAACGGAACTTTCAAAAATTAATTAAAAAATATTATTATTTACAAAGTTTCTGTACATTTATACTCTTCTTGGATGTTATCCCATATCTCATACTGGCTTTTTAAGACTCAAGCTGCTATTTATTTGTTAAAATTACGAAATAAAATTCACAAAATGCAAGCGAATTAATTTGGTAACTGCAGAAGAGAAACAGTACCAGATATTCGTAATAAAATTACTTTCAATAATTTCGATTCAATTGAAATTGAAATTAAATTGACCACAAACTCATTGTGTATCTGCGTAGACTTTATAGCGAATATATACCGGACATATCGGACACTTTGTTGTGTCTGCCTATTCCGCTGCGCCTCAAGTTTGCAATTCTTTGTGCCTGCAATTCGCCATATTTTGCGAAAATACAATAAAAGCCAAAGTGAAGAAAATCTTTTTTTTCCGGTAGGTGGAAAATATTTAAAGTTAAAGCCACAGTGTGAGACTTCAACTTGATAAAACCAAGTCTTAGAAAAGATAATGAAACTTCCAGCCATTGGAGTTTCTCAGTACTAGTCTTTGTAGTTTGAAAACTATGTTCATCTAAGTCAAAGAGCATATGCAATAATTTAGGAAGTAGATAGGTTAATGAAAGGGACTTTTGATTCCATAAACAGGATTAAGGAAACTGCAGTTATGAAAAGCAGTTATGGTTGAAGTAGCTGAATGCAAGTAATCGACTTATAATGAATGGTATTAAGGAGGCTAACAGCCCATGAGAGAAACTAATTCAATCGAAAGGTGCTAGATTAAAGAAAGGCGGGAGGTTGGTCATATTGTCAGTTGAAGTACCATTGGCCAAAATACAGTAGGCACTCGTCGATGCTACAGTGTAGAATATAGAATTGTAAAACTTCTTGAAGACAGGTTTTTGCTTATAGTTAGTGCGATCACGGAGGATTAAACTCTCAGATCACATAGGGAATACATATAAAAACAAGGTATGAATAAGGTACTGATAGCAGATGAGCTTATGCTTACGAAAAGTCATTTTAAGTCGATGTGCTTGAAAGTGCAAAAAGAAAATAATCTTCAAGTTGTCAAAATACTAATTTATTTGACCAATTTTAAGTAGAAAAACAAGTGATGCACGGCCAAATATTCTTTTGAAGTACTGAAATCCTGATTTATTCATGAAAGCATGTTTTAAATATATGAACATCCCTATAGTTACAATAAGAAATCCTTCTTCGGCAGAACGGAGTTGAGGTTGCTGGTGGGATATTTAACGGGTCACCACGGGCTACGTTACCATCTCAACAAAATGGACCTGTCCGAAGATATAGATTGTAGACTCTGCTTAGAAGCAGAGGAGACAACCAGCCACATTCTATGTGAAAGCCCAGCCTTGATCTGAGCTAGAAGGACGTCACTGGGTCGGTAATTGCTCTCCCATTCCGACATTAGGAGGTCCTCAACGGCCGACATTTTAGCCTTCATCTAGAAGGCGGAATGTCTTTTGTTCAGTTAGGGTCTATTGAAGCACAAAAGATCAATCATGATCGCAGTGCTCTGTTAAAGTAATTTATACAGATATTGAAAATTTTCTTTTTACAAACTATATGCTAAATTCTTATGAAATTGAACAATTGAAAAAATCACTCTCTCTCCCATTATTACGCTTACTTTAATTTATTTCTTTTAAGTACTTTATTCTCACACGCAGGTAATTCAAACCTGAGCTCAAATACATGCGATAATAAATAAACAACAACCAAAGTATCAGTTAACAACACTAAAAAAAATTTTTATAGAAATAATCCACATAAATGTTTTCATTATTAAAAAAGTATTTATTTAAAGATAAAAGCATTAAATGATATTATTGGACAGCTTATAGTAGAACTTTTGTATATATCTGTTTCACATTTCACATATCTTCCTTAATGTATTGATATATGAGAATTATTTAAAATCAGTCAAAAATATTGGAATAAATAAATATAATATAATGAATATATAATGAATATAATAACATATCTTGTAAGGAAAATTATTTTTATTTTTATTATATAAAATATTATATTTTTTATTTTAATTTTAAAGAGAGTAAGCTAAGTCAACAACAACAAACTTTTTTCAATTTTTTTTAATAAAAATACAATTAAATACAATTTTGTGAAGAAACAAGGAAACTTACACTTCTGAAAACAATTTGATGACAAACAGTGTGGTGGCGCCTGTGACACAAGCTGCCTTTTAACACATGTTATCTAGAGTGTAACCCACATACTCGTAATCCGTAAATACATGAAACTCTAATCTGTAAGGTAGTATGCGGTCACATGTAGTACCCTACATTCCAAAGAGTCACGCTATGGTAATATAGATATGAACTTAATTATTTGAAATTTAATTATTATTTGTATTTAAAATATTTTATTCTTATTTAGTAGCTTTTTTAGCCAACCAAATTAGTACTAACTTTAATGATAATGATCAGATTTAGTAGTTTGGCAATGATTTTGCAAAGTAAGTGGAATAGGTGATACATATTCACACCTATTCGGTCTACATGATATTTAAATGCTGATATGATAATAATTAGTTTCAGTTAGTTGCATAAATCGATTTCCTTTAATGAAGGAATAGAAGTGATATATATTTTTGCTACAAATTTCATTGGTCCATTTTTATTGTAATGAATTTAATATTTATTCACTGAAATTGTAATAGTTGAATTTATCAAAAATTTTCTTTAAAGTATTCATTATCTATGCTAATTATAAAATAAAGATATTTTCTTATTAATACAGGATTTATGTCTTTAATGCTATGCCATGGTTAGGCCACTATAGAAAATGATCAAGGATAAATCTTAACTCCAAATTTCAGTATTCAAATAGTCTTTAGATAAATGTTCGTTGTATTTTGTCTTCTCTTGTTTTGAATACGCCATTATAGAAAATGATCGGGAATGTTCGTTAATCCTAATTTCACTTTTAATATATCTTTAGTATAAATATTCGTTATTTTTTCTCTTATGAAAAATCATCACTGTTTGCAAATAAAAATTGCAAAACATTACCCTAAGAAAAGATTTTGCTGGAATCTCTGATATACATAGAGATATCTCTATTGAATCCCTCAACTATTTTACTGTTACGGGGTGTATACTATTTGATAAAATAGATACTTACACTAATAACGGTTTAATTCGACTTATAAGAACTTAAAGAGAACATTTGTCGATATCAGTTTTGTAATACTTTAACATGAAAAAGAAGTTTCCTAATAAAAGATATTAATCTCCTAGTGGTGATCAAATGAGACTTACCCAGAAGAATAGCTAAAGGTCTAATTCTATTAATCGACAATTTAAAATTCACTGTTTGTAAATATTCTCATAATAATTACAAGTTCACAGCTTTGTTCTAAATAGAATAAAACAGCTTCCGATCTATATTCATATATAGATCATATATAATACTGAATTGAGCGTAGTGTTCATATGAAATTCAGTAATTCCAATTTTTTATTAATCTGTCTCATATCTGAACAACTTTACAAATGTAAAAACACATTTCGTTTACGATTTACTCTTCTTCTTCCAATTCAGATTGTGACCAGCAATTAATCAGTCTTTTTATATAAAAACAATAGAAAATACCAAAAGCCAACACCCAATCCATTCAAGCAACGTCAACATCATCAATCAGTAGCCATTTATGTACATTGTTAGCAGCAGTGAAGAGACGTTATTGTCTCCAATGAAGGCGCTGATGATGACCTATTCGGCGAGGCCTATGCGATATATTCGCGTGTGCCATCCGCATCGAAACAGCAATAGCAAGAAGAAGAAGAAATTAAAAAGCCTCAATTTGTCACATCCACAAATGACACTCACTGCTCTGCGAATTGCTGCTCCACGTAGTCGCTGCATGTCATTTCATGTTTCCACTGTGGTTCGAATCACTTTTAATTGCTTTGCAGTTTCGGTTTTAAACTAAGTTCAGAC
>NC_051847.1:221258533-221269146 GCF_002237135.1 Teleopsis dalmanni
TTTCAATAAAATACTCTTCTATCTGATAAACAATAAAAAATTTTTTATTAGAGCAAGCAGTCTCATGGATCTGCAATGAATGCTAAAACCATTTTATCGGCTTACAACTTCTAAACTAATAGTGAATCAAACATACGTATTGAAGATATACATAACCTCCTCATTCATATATTACTTCTTTTCGGAAATGTGATATTGAAGTTGCAAACTAAAAAAATTCACTTCACATAGTTTATGTGAAAACTAAAAGACAGTTTTAGTTTAGATGAAACTTAAATATTGGAGATGTCGTATATGTAAGTCTGATTTTTTTTAAATTTTTTTCAAACTAATTTTATTTATAACAAGTTATTTAGTAATAAAAATCAAACATTTAGTAACAAGTAACAGGTACTTTCATTCAAAAATGGAATAATATTTACATATTTTGTTAAGTTTTCATAAATGATACATGCAAATTAATTCTTAATCAATGTTTATACCTTATTATTATATTGTACGATTATTATTAAAAAACGAAGAACATGTAAATGTTTTCGTGATTATAATTCTTATTTACTTTGGCCAACATTTTTTATAAATCATGAAACAAATTGTGTCTTAATATGAAAATAATGTCTTAATTTAATATTCTTCTTAAAAATAAAAGTATGTTCATTTTCCATGTTACTACTTTCAACAAAATTACAGATTCTTTGGATTATCTAAAATAATCCAATATTGCATTTAGATATATATAAAAAAAACATTTATAAATTAAGTAATGGAAACATACTGAATTAGTGACAATTGTCAATTGAAACAATTCCAATAAATTTACTACATCCATAATGCAAGCATTAATATTCCGTTTCTAATATTTTGAAGAAATACTAACAATAATTGTAATAACGTCAAGGAACAGAAATTTCAAAATCAACACAAATCCTCAAAATTAACTTTAATGGATCGTACATATCTTTCAAAATAATATGCTAACTTTAGACTTATTTAATCTTGCAAATAAAGTAAAGAAATTGTATAAAAGAGTAACTTCACCGATTTGTGTACTGGGGGTAATAGAACAGTAACCCTGAATATAACCCGATCCAAAACGCCAAAAGTGATTTATGTAAATTGTAGTACTTCAAAGCAACTAAGTACTTATAAGCGCACAATATGGTTAACTGGTTAATTTAAGTAAATGCAGAGCTAACTTCACTGTATAAGTAACCCACTCTCGTAGGAAATTAAATTATTAGGTTTACGACTAACTGAGGTGGTTAATAAGGGATGATTCACTTAAGATCTGTATTTAAGATATTAACATAGCTCGTTATGAGTTTTCCGTATGATATATCTTTATTAATATATGATTAATTCTATATATTGAGGACTAAGTACAGACATGAACTATGAAGTACAGACATCCAAGTTCATTCTATGTGATCTCCACTTCGTTGTAGTCCAAGTAGACCTAATGTTGTCTTATATGGAAGAGGAATGTTGCACGAACTTTAAAGTAGAAAATATTAGTCAATTGAATAAATCCCTTATTTAACAAATGAAAAAATATTTGAAGTCCTTAAATTAGAACGAAATCATATAAATTCATACACTAGTAGTGGTCCACATGAGGCGCATATACCAGCAGAAAAAAATTCAAGAAGTCAATCAAATAAATAAACAAATCTACCTTTTCGACTTACACATACATTGTTGTCTTCTAAAGGAATTTTAAGAACTAACAGAATAAAATTGTATGTAATTATGAAATAAGATACACAAATGCTTAAAACAAGAATTCATCAATAATGAAAATATCGGACAGAAATGCCTAAAACATGAAACATTTTTTCATCGATGACGGAAGTGTCACAATAACACAGCTCGCTTCGAATATCGGCAAATTTGAACCTCTTCTCGATCATTAACTGCAACTGAGACAAATTTTAATGTTTTATGCTCGATCCCTTATTATTCAAATGATCGACGAACCTTGCTTTTAATTGAGTTTAAAATTTTGATCGGTAAAAAGGTGTGATCAGATATTAAAGTGCAGCCAATAATTTCGTGCTATAGGAAAGGGTTTCGTTCAGTTATAATTTGCTATTGCGCGGTACGGTCGGGAACAAAAGAGTCAATTGCTGCCTTGACGTTGTGGCGCAACTAGATCAATATCCAAATTATGAGTTTACCATCAATGCCTTTAGATATCGTGCCAAAGGCGTTTACACAAGGCATTTAGGAATGCATGGTCATTGTGATGTTCAATTTAAATGGCTAATGAAAGCAAAAACAGGTGCCAAGTGTTGAAAGGATTAAAAAGATACTGCCTATGAAAGCGTACGGGAACAAATACACTTTCTATCTAAATAGGACAGATGCATTTCATCTAAATTTAATTGATTACGAGTATCTCTAAAAATTCTCTGTTTGATTTTAAGTGGGCGATTTACGGAAAGCAGATGAGGGAATTGGGAATTTAGCAATGGTTGTCATTTGCTTTTACAGTTCTAAATTGCATATTCTAAAGCATTTACTAAAGTAATTAAACTTACTTAACTATATATAGAGGGGAATGACTGTAGTGTTAAAGAAGAAAAAGAATCTATACAAAATTGAAAAGTGTAGAAGTTAAATATTTAAAGCAAAGAAGAATCAATTACAAATATATGATCTCTTGAATAGTTCATAAAGAACATACTATTATAATAAGCAAAATCTTATGTCTATAATAGAAATAGTTTTAATAACTTTCCAATTAAACTGAAAGAAACTAATTTTACAGACATTACAGATATTACAGGCACATGATGTATAATAACCGTTTTTATTTGAAAGTCATAAATAATTTCATAAAAATATATAAGATTGGAAAATGCATTACAGTGCATCGATATGAGCTGAGTTTTTTCTTCGATGTATTCGAAGCTCTTTTGTAGCCGCATTCCAGTCACCTAATTGTTCTTCACGCTAAACAAATATCAATTAAGAAAAGGTATGCAAAAGTTTAAAATAGAGAAGTTCTAAATATATTTAGTCTTAAGAACTAGTATGACAAATACAAGTGATATATTGCATATATTGGATACAAGTGATATATTGCATATATTGGAAATTTCTAAAAACAATTAGTTTCTTATTCTAATGAAAATAGTTAATAAAATACTCGTTTTAAAAAAAAAAAATATATATAATGATATTATAAACATTCCAAATTTTATTCAAATTTTTTAAGCAATAGACTTTTAATAATATTGTTAAGTACATGTCATTTGAATCAGTTTGGAAAGGAATATTTTTCACGAACCTTAAATAGGGACTTGTACAACATATACTTCTATTCTATGATATAATAATCAGAAACGGGATAACAATAATAATCAGAAACGGGAGCTTAAATATTTCATGCTTTATATAAGCTAAGTGAAATCACAGAATTTCATTATTATGACCGATTTTAATAAGACTGGGAAACCAGAGGATATATTCCTAGATAGTGGTTGAGAAACTTCTAGATATAGATGGTTGTACGGGAATTGAATTGTTCGTATAGACAACACAAACTGAGGGACGAAAATACTATCATAAGCTGAACATCGAAAGTACATGTAACAATATGATCCAACTATGACCTTGCATTTGACTAGAAGTAAGCAGTTAGCTACATAAACCCATTTATTTTCAGCTTATTGAAACCAATCTTAAAGGAACTTAATTTGTTTCAGAAATTAGCAACTGAAACATTAATCCATACGCTTATTACAACAAAGCTAGATATTCCTTTGTTTTAACGCCAAATACACCCACGTAAGAGATTTCAAAGTCATATGCAAGAAATCCACCGAATAGAACCAAGCGATTTTATGCTTAAGCTGACCGCACATCTCGTTTTAAATGAGACTAAATTATTTAAAAGTTTTCCGTTCTACTGTCCCGAAAGAATGAAGCATAGACATGTTTTCAAAAAATGTTTTACGGAATTTAAAGATCTGTGTAAAATAGGTATTTCACGAATATAAAAAGTATGCACCGTTTTTTTCACGAGATGGTTTGGTACCTAAATATCTGGGAACACCGAAATATGAATAAAAATATATGGTTAAGTAACAATTCTCAACAAAAGCTATAACTCGTTAACGTCATAGTTATAATTTTAACTAGGATTCTCATTTGAGTCTTGCTTTGAACGATTTCTTTATGCTTTTCCTATCGTAGTGCATGCCTTAAACATCGGGCTCTTCTAACTCTGCCTAAAATGATCATCGTTACGAGTACTTTAAGCTATATTTCAACTAGTTAATATTGTTTTATTTATTGCAAAAAGACACAATGTAAAATTTTCTGTAGTTTCAGATTATACAATACTCAGAAGATTTAATTCGTTCTTAAAGTAAAGTAAAAGAAGACTGACTCCAGAAATGATACTGTGAAGTATAGTCTTATTTAGAACTAGGTCTTTCAATACCCAACATTCAGAATATGGTTGTTATATTACTACACAATTATATCATAACTCTATATCATAACTGAGTAAACACGAATCCTTTGTCGCGCCTATCATGAGGTCGGACGCTTATGTCATGTACCCACGGTTGCAATATGGCATTATTCATTATGTTTATTACGAAAACACTCAACACATATCGAGCGTAATTTTTGATTGTTCTTGGTGCAATTATTATGAAATAGAAAACCTGTGTCATATTATTGGTATATTCCCGATGTTTAGAGAACGTTACGTCTTTTTAAAGGAAAAGTATACCAATACCCAAATTGTTATTGGTAGCAATACCAATAATCTGTGTAGTTTTATAAATGAATTAAATTAAATATAAAAAATAAAGTTTTAAGTTTTAGTACACAGTGATGATCACTACGAATCACACTTAATACCGAAGATGTGCTCTTGGACTGTGGAACTAAATCATCGAAAAATAACTGATATAATATCTTATTCTATTAATAATACATTTTACTTTAAAAGATATAAGTCAAGTTATGTTAAGCCTTTTTGCCGAGTTAGTGGATCTGGGCATATTTACACTTTTATAGCTGGGGGTTTCTGAAGAGTCTTACCCATTTCACTGACTAATTTGTGTACTCATAAGCTTCGTGATTATTCAATGTCTGATCTAAGATCTGCGTACCGCCCCGTGCGGTTAGTGATTACTCTGAGATAAAAGATATAAGGCATTGGCTTTAAAGTATACCTATTTATTTTTAAAACACAATTGGACAAATAAGAGACAGAAATCTTCGGTTTTGCTAGTTATTAACAGAGAGTATACTTAATAAAAATAACATAATTATAAAAATGTACTTCAGATTAAGGATATCTTTTACAATATAAAACAAATAAAACATTTTTGAAATTTATCTGCAACCAAGTAATTTAGTTAAAATTAATGCAATGAGATGCAAGAGATCTATGGATGCTTCTCAAACTGTAATTAAAATCTTAATGGTATGGTATTAACTTCATTAATATAAATAATAGAGTATATAGTAGTAGCCATATACATATTATTTAATTAAAAATTTCTTTACCTAATTATCATTTTATAACACAACACCTTATCGCGTGTTTTGAGCAATATATGCAAATTATATGTACACAATACATATACCATACCTTACAGATTGAGATATTCTCTGTGTACTGTTATCTTTTCGTACAATTAATTTAAATTTATCTCAACTTAATTAATTTGCTGTAATTTTATTTCTCGGTACAATAAATTTAATATATTTGCCGACATTTCACACACAACAAATAATAACAAATACAAAACACAAAATACAAAACACAAAAAGTGTCAACTGAGAATTTTATTAATTTAAATTTATGTTGAAAATGATTCATAGATCGACCCAAGTATACAAGTGCCCAACTACCAACTACCCAGTACCCAGTTCCCCAGTACCGCAGTACCGAGGCATTCGGTACAACTCATGTGTGATGGTGTGCATTTGTAAATGGATTTTTGACTTGATGGCTGCAAATTAAATGCCAAATTGTTGTCGCAAGATGGTGCTGATACGCTGAGGAGCAACCGAAGATTACGGCATTATAGCAATCCGACTACAGTACAAATAAATCACAACAACACAGCAACATTTTATTATATAATCATTAATTTATTATTGTTTAAATTGAAATTGTTGAAATTTTTAAAAATGAAGAGTGAATAATGAGCGTGTAATAAATTTCAGTATACGAGTAGTATATTGTATCTTCGCTTCATGCAGAGGCGAAAAGCCAAAGTATCTCAAATGAATTGAATTGCAATGATACAAGTATGAAAGGCAAAGCATAAATACTCGAATAAAAGCTGTGAAGCGCACATGATGAATGCTGATATCTGGTGATATGTGCTGATGTAGATGGATATGGCTGATGTGTCTGTTGTCGCTGATGTCGTTGATGTGGCTGATGTGGCTGATGTGCGTTGTAAGAGATATTAGTGGTGACGCCATTTTTGCTGTAATTGTCAGCATGCTCGATTGTAATTGCATTGCGGCAACATATCACAAAGCCTTGGAAACCATTTAAAAAATAAACACAAATAAATTGTGCATACTCATTTACAGTACACCGAGTATATAATTAAGGGTCTCATTTACAAAATTACTGGTAACAACATTGAAAACATATCTAACCGTACCTGTGCCGGCACAGCAATTGTAACTGAATCATGTTTAAATGTAAATTAATGCATTAATGCAGTTGTCATTGTTATATTGTTGTGTTTGCAACAATCGCAACAATCGCAACAGTCGCAATTCGAAAGAGCATTTCTTGTTGCAGTTACGAATGTTGTTGACAATTGCATTATTTTGGTTAACACACAAACGCAAACATAATTTGTCGATTGTAGAATTGAAGAATTGCCCGCATTTCCATTGCATTGCATCTCGAAATGAATGCACTTTTTGGTTTTGCAGATTTGCCATGTTGTTGAGCTGTTGAGCTGTTGCATTGCATTTGAAGCGGCATTGTCTTAATGTCATATTTGTTTTAAAGTAATAAGTGTTCAGAAATAATATAAAAAGTATCTTACTTTTCCGTTCTTTATTTACAATTCCTATATGTTGGGCGTGCAGAGCATTAGTAATGGCGGTTTCGTTTTATATTTGCTCAAATTGGCAAGATGCAATGACATAATTTGTCGGCGAGTACTACTTTGTGTTTATGTTAATTTTCGATTTGATGATTTGATGAATTTGCATAAATACTATTTCATTTAATGAATATTTTTGTATGCACTTCTCTCTCTCTCTCTCTCTGTCTATTCAATTGTATTTTATGTCAACACTATAAATTCACGAATTTAAATTACATCTTGTTGCTGCGAAAGACTTCTAATTAAAGGAATGCACCCATCCATTAAAAAAACAAATATTTTTACTGCCAACTTTTTTATTTCAAGCAAATAAAATGCGATTAAAATAAAAAATTGAATTAATTGCTTTCCGTCTTTACTCAGAAATGACAAATTGTAAATAGTGATGTATAATATGGGCTACCACAATCCACCGATACTCTTCTTCTACCTAAAGTGTAGTACAAAATATATAAAGACAAGATATGATGCATATATTTGGTAATCACCAATGCTGAACTTCGTTAAATCATATTATGACACAATTATTATACTTAATACAATTAATATAACTATTAAACTAATATATAATATATTTTATGTATTATATTATATCTATTATATTATATGTATTATATAATTAAAGTATCTTTACGGTATTGCTGTCCGCATAATAGCAATATATGGTATAATTATCCATACCGTGATATGATCTGTGAAAAAAATAGCAGTATCATGTATTCGCTAGTAACAAATAATAGCAGATGATGACCATCTCTTAGCTTTTTATATTGAGAATTAATATTTATATCTTAACAGAACCACTCTTCTACAATATTATTATTTTTGAGTGACTTAAATAAAATATAACAAATAAAATACAACAAAGCGTCATATGTTTAATTTAAAATTCGCCGGATTACAATACATATGTATCGTTTAACAGCTATTAATTGTATTAAAATTATGAAAACTGAACGAAAAATAGTAGTTCACGAAATATTTCCATTTACAAAATGAATACACTCGACATAACCATCTATCAAACCATATTTGGCAAGTATGACCGAAACTGTGATGGAATTTGAACAAAATGGATGTGTAACAGATGTGCTCATCATGAATTCATGTATCTCCCACTGAAGCATAGGGCCTCAAGAATCTGTTAAGTTCCAATATAATCAATACGTGCCCTGTTCTCAAAATGTACTTTAAAAATGTTTTTGTTGATGAAAGTACCAAAAATTATCTTCATTTATCCATTATATACGGAGTAAAATATTTGATCCTTTTTTAAGGGACATTATCGTGTATTTTACGATTAAATTTCTATTTGACCAAAATTTTAATCACAAGTAAGTTTTTTTTCTATTTTTCTTTTAAAACAACAGTAAAGATAATCCTGTACATAAGTACTACTACCTGTCATGATTTTATTATTTCTAGTTGGATGAGGTTTCATGACATCTTAACTGTACTCAACTATGAACCATTTTCTTGAAATAATGATATAAACTAAAGCGGCACGAAGTTCTTTTTTAACTTTATGAAGAATTGTGGGAACTTAAATTTATGTTATCTTCTGGCAGGAAATACGATCAAAATAACTTTAAGATTTGCTTATATCAAAGTATTTAACGATTTGATATAATACTTTGAAATATGTTTATACAAAATATAATTTCTCTTCATTTTAATATACAATTTAATGTAAGATGTCTAGATATGGTAATATCAAAAATAAAATTTCTTTTCTTCCAAATGTATAATTTGATATTCTAATTAAACAAATGAAAATAAATTAATTTAAGTGTAGCTCCTCATTGCATATCTGATTTGTTTGTTTTGTTTTTACACGATTATCTTTAATTTGGATGATATTTCAAATTCAGTTACAAGTAATCATATCATTGCAATTAGTTACACAAAACTATACTATTTAACGATATTAAATGCTGTTTGTCAGCACTGTGAAGATTTATAGTGCTATTAAAAGCAATTTCTAATTCTGTATCGATAGAAAACGAACACTGTACTAATTTGGAATTATATGTCTTTAATAATTTATATAAATTAATATACTATATTAATGTAAATGCCTGAAACAAACAACTAATATAATATAGTTTCTAATATCTGATACGTTTGTGATACTCACATATCCATTGAATTTCTTGAAATTAATGAAAAAGTATTTAAACATAGAAGTATTATACTCACTGATGTCATCTCTTTGAACCTTTTATGGAGATTTTTAGTTCTTTGAATTGTAAACAAACGAAAAGAAGTTATCAAACGATTAAAATTATAAACGAAAACCCTAACCAAAATAAATGGATTGGTTAGTGTATCACAGCAGAAGCATACTGTCAAGCTCTCTCTGAAAATCGATTCAAAGCAATTAGAAACATACACATATGATCAGAATTAATATAAAATAGTATATTAAATTAATTTATTAAATAAATTGAACAAGTTATTGTGAAGAAATAAAGCGTTCTGTGTAAGAATCGTAGATTGTATATGATGAATTAGTTAGCCTTTCATTAAACTTTCATGAAACTAACACTTTTTTTATAGGAAACCGGTAGAAAATATTAAGATGTTCAATAAAATTAATCAGTCTCCTTGTACGTTTAATATTGAAGACATTTTTATTTGCTTCATTCAATTCAATTTATTTTATTAAAACCTTTCATATAATTTACCTTTATTTTCCATTGTTTAGTTATCATAAGTTAGTTTAATATATATTTCTAATAACAAAATGGACATCCTCATTTAGTCTTCATTACTGAATTTTTGTAATGTTTTTATTGTTGTTTTGTGTTCCTTGATTTTCTGCAACGTATGCTGGCTGTTCTTCTCCAGATGCATAGCCATAAATAACCACAGCCACATATCAGGCGCAGCAAGTACATAAATTTTATGGAAACAACCGGCCTTAGCAAAGCCAAAGTACAACATAATAAAGTAACATCGAGTGAGCACTGATTGGTCAGAACATTTTCACCGATCACATGAGGATCGGTGAAAGATCAAAGGAAAGCTAAATATTTTAACGTCTTGCTGCTAACAACAGAATGGTTGGTTGCAACCAACGCCATATTTAGACAGTTTTCAACTTCCCGCTTTTTCTTCCAGAATCAGAATCAGAACCAGAAAATAAATTGATGCAGAAGAAAACAACAAAAAAAGCTATTCCAAGTTACAAATTAACTTGGGCAGAGGTATGCAACAATATCATTAGCGACTACATTTGACGCATAAAGTATTTTAATCGTAGACCTCGGTTAAGCTCTCGTATGGCATAACTGGAATTTTCACTTGTTAATTATTTCCCTAAAGTTAAATTGGCTTAATTACACTGTTATTTTTGTAAATTAAAAAATTATTAAAGCTGCTGTTATTCCTACAGTTGACGTGACAGTCTTTAAAGGTGCACAAAATGTGTTAATTTTCTATTAAAGCACTACAAGTATAATGGCATGACGTTATGAATCCGGGCTGCTGCTCTTTCCACTT
>NC_051847.1:221269246-221292304 GCF_002237135.1 Teleopsis dalmanni
CAACATTTTATTATATAATCATTAATTTATTATTGTTCAAATTGAAATTGTTGAAATTTTTAAAAATGAAGAGTGAATAATGAGCGTGTAATAAATTTCAGTATACGAGTAGTATATTGTATCTTCGCTTCATGCAGAGGCGAAAAGCCAAAGTATCTCAAATGAATTGAATTGCAATGATACGAGTATGAAAGGCAAAGCATAAATACTCGAATAAAAGCTGTGAAGCGCACATGATGAGTGCTGATATCTGGTGATATGTGCTGATGTAGATGGATATGGCTGATGTGTCTGTTGTCGCTGATGTCGTTGATGTGGCTGATGTGGCTGATGTGCGTTGTAAGAGATATTAGTGGTGACGCCATTTTTGCTGTAATTGTCAGCATGCTCGATTGTAATTGCATTGCGGCAACATATCACAAAGCCTTGGAAACCATTTAAAAAATAAACACAAATAAATTGTGCATACTCATTTACAGTACACCGAGTATATAATTAAGGGTCTCATTTACAAAATTACTGGTAACAACATTGAAAACATATCTAACCGTACCTGTGCCGGCACAGCAATTGTAACTGAATCATGTTTAAATGTAAATTAATGCATTAATGCAGTTGTCATTGTTATATGTTATTGTTGTGTTTGCAACAATCGCAACAATCGCAATTCGAAAGAGCATTTCTTGTTGCAGTTACGAATGTTGTTGACAATTGCATTATTTTGGTTAACACACAAACGCAAACATAATTTGTCGATTGTAGAATTGAAGAATTGCCCGCATTTCCATTGCATTGCATCTCGAAATGAATGCACTTTTTGGTTTTGCAGATTTGCCATGTTGTTGAGCTGTTGAGCTGTTGCATTGCATTTGAAGCGGCATTGTCTTAATGTCATATTTGTTTTAAAGTAATAAGTGTTCAGAAATAATATAAAAAGTATCTTACTTTTCCGTTCTTTATTTACAATTCCTATATGTTGGGCGTGCAGAGCATTAGTAATGGCGGTTTCGTTTTATATTTGCTCAAATTGGAAAGATGCAATGACATAATTTGTCGGCGAGTACTACTTTGTGTTTATGTTAATTTTCGATTTGATGATTTGATGAATTTGCATAAATACTATTTCATTTAATGAATATTTTTGTATGCACTTCTCTCTCTCTTTCTCTCTCTCTCTGTCTATTCAATTGTATTTTATGTCAACACTATAAATTCACGAATTTAAATTACATCTTGTTGCTGCGAAAGACTTCTAATTAAAGGAATGCACCCATCCATTAAAAAAACAAATATTTTTACTGCCAACTTTTTTATTTCAAGCAAATAAAATGCGATTAAAATAAAAAATTGAATTAATTGCTTTCCGTCTTTACTCAGAAATGACAAATTGTAAATAGTGATGTATAATATGGGCTACCACAATCCACCGATACTCTTCTTCTACCTAAAGTGTAGTACAAAATATATAAAGACAAGATATGATGCATATATTTGGTAATCACCAATGCTGAACTTCGTTAAATCATATTATGACACAATTATTATACTTAATACAATTAATATAACTATTAAACTAATATATAATATATTTTATGTATTATATTATATCTATTATATTATATGTATTATATAATTAAAGTATCTTTACGGTATTGCTGTCCGCATAATAGCAATATATGGTATAATTATCCATACCGTGATATGATCTGTGAAAAAAATAGCAGTATCATGTATTCGCTAGTAAGAAATAATAGCAGATGATGACCATCTCTTAGCTTTTTATATTGAGAATTAATATTTATATCTTAACAGAACCACTCTTCTACAATATTATTATTTTTGAGTGACTTAAATAAAATATAACAAATAAAATACAACAAAGCGTCATATGTTTAATTTAAAATTCGCCGGATTACAATACATATGTATCGTTTAACAGCTATTAATTGTATTAAAATTATGAAAACTGAACGAAAAATAGTAGTTCACGAAATATTTCCATTTACAAAATGAATACACTCGACATAACCATCTATCAAACCATATTTGGCAAGTATGACCGAAACTGTGATGGAATTTGAACAAAATGGATGTGTAACAGATGTGCTCATCATGAATTCATGTATCTCCCACTGAAGCATAGGGCCTCAAGAATCTGTTAAGTTCCAATATAATCAATACGTGCCCTGTTCTCAAAATGTACTTTAAAAATGTTTTTGTTGATGAAAGTACCAAAAATTATCTTCATTTATCCATTATATACGGAGTAAAATATTTGATCCTTTTTTAAGGGACATTATCGTGTATTTTACGATTAAATTTCTATTTGACCAAAATTTTAATCACAAGTAAGTTTTTTTTCTATTTTTCTTTTAAAACAACAGTAAAGATAATCCTGTACATAAGTACTACTACCTGTCATGATTTTATTATTTCTAGTTGGATGAGGTTTCATGACATCTTAACTGTACTCAACTATGAACCATTTTCTTGAAATAATGATGTAAACTATAGCGGCACGAAGTTCTCTTTTAACTTTATGAAGAATTGTGGGAACTTAAATTTATGTTATCTTCTGGCAGGAAATACGATCAAAATAACTTTAAGATTTGCTTATATCAAAGTATTTAACGATTTGATATAATATTTTGAAATATGTTTATACAAAATATAATTTCTCTTCATTTTAATATACAATTTAATGTAAGATGTCGAGAAATGGTAATATCAAAAATAAAATTTCTTTTCTTCCAAATATTCTAATTAAACAAATTAAAATAAATTAATTTAAGTGTTTATAATAGCTCCTCATTGCATATCTGATTTGTTTGTTTTTGTTTTTACACGATTATTTTTAATTTGGATAATATTTCAAATTCAGTTACAAGTAATCATATCATTGCAATTAGTTACACAAAACAATACTATTTAACGATATTAAATGCTGTTTGTCAGCACTATGAAGATTTATAGTGCTATTAATTTCTAATTCTGTATCGATAGAAAACGAACACTGTACTAATTTGAAATTATATGTCTTTAATAATTTATATACATTAATATACTATATTAATGTAAATGCCTGAAACAAACAACTAATATTATATAGTTTCTAATATCTGATACGTTTGTGATACTCACATATCCATTGAATTTCTTGGAATTAACGGAAAAGTATTTAAACATAGAAGTATTATACTCACTGTGTGTGATGTCATCTCTTTGAACCTTTTATTGAGATTTTTAGTTCTTTGAATTGTAAACAAACAGAAAGAAGTTATCAAACGATTAAAATTATAAACGAAATCCTAACCAAAATAATGGATTGGTTAGTGTATCACAGCAGAAGCATACTGTCAAGCTCTCTCTGAAAATCGATTCAAAGCAATTAGAAACATACACATATGATCAGAATTAATATAAAATAGTATATTAAATTAATTAATTAAATAAATTGAAAAGGTTATTATGAAGAAATAAAGCGTTCTGTGTAAGAATCGTAGATTGTAAATGATGAATTAGTTAGCCTTTCATTAAACTTTCATGAAACTAACACTTTTTTATAGGAAACTAAGAAAATATTGAGATGTTCAATAAAATTAATCAGTCTCCTTGTACGTTTAATATTGAAGACATTTTTATTTGCTTCATTCAATTCAATTTATTTTATTAAAACCTTTCATATAATTTACCTTTATTTTCCATTGTTTAGTTATCATAAGTTAGTTTAATATATATTTCTAATAACAAAATGGACATCCTCATTTAGTCTTCATTACTGAATTTTTGTAATGATTTTATTGTTGTTTTGTGTTCCTTGATTTTCTGCAACGTATGCTGGCTGTTCTTCTCCAGATGCATAGCCATAAATAACCACAGCCACATATCAGGCGCAGCAAGTACATAAATTTTATGGAAACAACCGGCCTTAGCAAAGCCAAAGTACAACATAATAAAGTAACATCGAGTGAGCACTGATTGGTCAGAACATTTTCACCGATCACATGAGGATCGGTGAAAGATCAAAGGAAAGCTAAATATTTTAACGTCTTGCTGCTAACAACAGAATGGTTGGTTGCAACCAACGCCATATTTAGACAGTTTTCAACTTCCCGCTTTTTCTTCCAGAATCAGAATCAGAGTCAGAACCAGAAAATAAATTGATGTAGAAGAAAACAACAAAAAAAGCTATTCCAAGTTACAAATTAACTTGGGCAGAGGAATGCAACAATATCATTAGCGACTACATTTGACGCATAAAGAATTTTAATCGTAGACCTCGGTTAAGCTCTCGTATGGCATAACTGGAATTTTCACTTGTTAATTATTTCCCTAAAGTTAAATTGGCTTAATTACACTGTTATTTTTGTAAATTAAAAAATTATTAAAGCTGCTGTTATTCCTACAGTTGACGTGACAGTCTTTAAAGGTGCACAAAATGTGTTAATTTTCTATTAAAGCACTACAAGTATAATGGCATGACGTTATGAATCCGGGCTGCTGCTCTTTCCACTTAGCTGGTTTGTAATTACTGAAATAGTACACTGTACCCCTATGACTTGTGATGTTTGTGATGAATTCGTTGGCGTTATTCACGTGATACTTTATTATCGCCCTCGATAATTGCGTACATTAGCTCCAGTAAACGATTGAATTCCATCGAGATTTGAGCATACCTCAGTATCGTGACTTAAGTTTAGAAATTAATTACGAATACCTATGGAAACATTATTGTTGTTTTATTAAATACCATTTTTATATTAATGATATTTAATTAAATAAAGACAAACTTTATTAAGACAATTAACGCTTGTATATTGACTTTTATAATCATCTAAAAATATTAATACAGGCTTGTACCTATCTATTCGAATTGCTTAAAACCTTATAACTCTCTACTTGACTTGTGAGTAACAAATTAGTGTATTATCATTAAAATGTTGATTAAGCATCAACAAATTTATTAAATTTATTATTTATTAATTTAATATTAAAGTTAATCTAAGAGGTTTCACTAATTATCACTTATAAAATCAAATTACTTGAATTTAAAACATTTTTTTTTCAAATATTAATTGGATCTTCTGATTAAATATTATAGTATATACATTACCAAAAATATAAAAAGGAAGTAAATAAAATACTTGAAAATGATACTTGCAAGGCGGTCATCTAATGAGGATTATATGTTCCCGTTACGAAGACCCTTCACTTATGTACTTTAAAAATTTAATAACAATTGAACGAATTGAAATAGAGTTATTTCATTTAAATGGACAACCATTCATGATGTCGTTCCAAGCCTTTTGGATAATATCTTTGAATGATATATCGCATTTTATAACAAATTGAAATATAAGTACTTTGGAAGACACAATTGTAATTATTGGAATATTATTGGAATAGTCGTCCATTATATTATAATTCCCTATATTATAAGTTTCTATATTAGCGGGTTTAAGTTAGGTTGAGACAGCGTGTACTGATATTATGTCTGTTATTATTATTATGATTGATTATATGGTATCACTTTAACTCAGAGACATCTGTTGGCCATTGCAATGGCCTCTAAATTGCCTGGAAGAAGCGAGTTATACAAAATTTTTATTATCTCGTGGTATTTTCCATGTTAAACCATTTAATCTTCCAAATAAAGCTGTTAAGTTCCGACAAGTCTACTTCCGTTATCTCTGTCAAGCCAGTGAAAAAACGGTATCCAAAAAATTGAAATCGCTTCATGTATACTGTGGGACATATATATAAAATATATGTAATAGATATCATCACATCCTCATCATGTCAATTTCCGCACAGTTATCTTGTCGTAATACGCTACCGTTGCAGTAGCAGTGCAATGGCACAGCGCTAAATTAGAACTCCAATAAGTACACGAACTGCATGTTTACTAAATCTTAATAAACTTTTCATTTCTATTTAATTTAGGTCATAAGGTTCTGCGAACTTACAGTCTTCGGGATTTGTCCACATATCATTTGTCACCGCTATAGTGAATTCCGCTATGCTCTTAAATAGTTCATGATCAGGTTTTGTAGCGATGAGGTGTCCTCATTTATGTGCCTTTAAGAATATGAGAAAAGTTCTCAGTGAAAAGAAGTTTATCAGAGTTATGTATTAGAATCCTATTTCTCTCCGAGGAAAAAGTTCATTTAAACACGTTGACGCATTGTTTTTCCACTGTCTTATTAAAATATGAATTTGACTTAATTTATCAACATATCATTCGAATATTTCTTTACTTAACAGCTGTAAAACATTTGTGGATATCTAGGATATAGTCATATGTTTTTGAGATCCCTTCTACAGTTGCGTAAAATCTCAAAAACTTCTATTTTTCGCAAGTCAAAGCTGAATGATGGCTTTGATTAGTATATGGTACAGTACAATATTTGATGGAAAACCATTTTGTATTTATATATTTTTATTAATTTCATTAATTACAATATTTATTGTATATTTTGTTTTTGTAGAAAAAGATATGATTACAACAGTTCTGGTATATATACCACAGTTCTGTTTGTATATCACAAAAGTGATAAGCTTAAATGTATCAAAATTTAAATGTTTAAGTCATTGATGACTAAACTAAGTTTCAAAAGTACTTGATAATCAGTAAAAACAATTGAATAATAATTAACTTCATTAAGATTGTAGTAAATAAACTTAGTGTATGAGCATGGAGAAAGAATAATTAATATGATTATTAAAATGAATTATAAAAATAGTAATTATATTACAATATAATATATAAGCATGCAAGCATATATTAATCGATATATAAAATCTTATGATTATCTTATATTCTTAAATATATATTAACGAATTCAAGTTATAACCAATTTTAATTAATTTTAAATAAAATATTTGTGCTCCCAATTGCTAAGCAAAATCACAAACAATAATAAATTTTATAAATTTGGTGTTAATATTTGTTGATATTCTGTCGAATTCATATGAATTCAATTAGCAGAGACGCCACAAAATATTGTTGCCAATTTTGAAAACAAGATAATTTATGAGTTCATGTCGATGAAATCGGAAAAGGCACCAAAATAATTAACATTGATTAAGACAATTTTTGCTCATATAGTTTCACTTTATAAATAATCACATGCAGAGACATGCATACCTATATATACTGCTTTGTATAGAAATAAATACTTGTTAAAGCCAAATTTAACTAACTAGAACCATAACGGATTGTTCGGGCAGATACTCAGACCGACAGACACGTCAATAAAAATTGAGTTGAAAATAAATTAATTTTATTTAAATTTATTAGCATCGTTTAATTATAAGATTTTTATAGTCATATTTCTCGACAGTTAGAGAACAACAAAGACACACCAATTAATAGGAATTAAAGTTTTATTTATGTATATTTTGTCAAAAATTATATCTGATATATATATCAGTTTAATAAAAATTAATGTTTCATAAAATTTCTGTGAATTTTTAAGCGAAGCATGAAAATATAGTATAGGCGGCTCCGAAGAGCTTTTATTAATATTTGAAAAAAAACTTTATTCCATACGAACGTCAAACGAATGTCTTTGCTGAGATACTATTTTATTTTATTTTTGTTTTGTATAAATTAAAAATTCGAAATTCATATTTTGTAACATCCGGGAAGCGCTACTTATGTGAACTTTTTAAATTTTGCTAATTGGACTGTCATGGCGGTTTGAGTTTTTACGGGCATTTAAGGAGACTTTTTAGAAATTAAAGCCGCTCATTTTTAGCGTTGAAACCGCTAAGGACGGCTTAAGCAATTAAAACGAGCTGTTGATCGTATCACTGTGTCATAAATTTCACTTTAGTTCGATCACATCACTTTATAAAAAGTATAATAAAAACCGAATAAGGCAGCAGTTAATAAAAAGTCACAAAAAACCCAAATTTTGTAGAATGGTACTTTAACAACTATAAAGTGACATATATATATGTATATTTATTTGGGGAATACGTCCCCAAATTATGGAGAATGCTAGTTTAACAACTAAGAAGTGATATATAAATATTTATATGTACATATGTATATTTATATGTACATACATTGTGACCGAAAAGTTTCCGGAAATTTTAAATAAAACGCAAAATTCTTAATCTTCATCAATATTTATTTTATCTCCTTTCAAATGATGCTCCATTCAAAGCGATACACCAAATTGCCAACGTTTCTTCAATCATCAAAAACATCTTATTTATTAGGCGACTTTTCGGATATGGCTTTGGAGTTCCATCTGACGCAATTTCTGTTTTTACGTTTCTTATGGATCAAAAACGCGTTCCTCCTGAAGTGGTTATTTGATGTTTGGAAACAGGAAAAAGTCACACCGGTGCAAGATCAGGTCGATCTCTACGGTGGCTGTTCGATGGTATTTATTGAATGTTTGGCCTTAAAATCGTTGATAATGTTGGAACAAATTGAGGTGAATCGGAACAAGCCGAGCGTTGACACGTCGCATACACAAATTTTCCACCAAAATCAAACGAGCCATCTCACGACCGATGCCTAGCTCTCGTGCTATCTCTCTAACACTCACATGAGGATTTTGGAACACGATTTCCTTTGCCTTTTCAATGTTTTCGTCGGGGGTAGAGGTCGAAGGTCGTCCAGAACGCGGCATGTCTTCGACGGTCGTACGACCGTCCTGAAAGGCTTTGTACCACTCATAAACTTGAGTTTTCGATAAAACTGATTCCCCATAAGCCTTTTGTAGCATTCGCAAAGATTCTGCACACGAAATTTCGTTCGAAACACAAAATTTGATGCAAACTCTTTGTTCAATATTTTTTTCCATTGTTTTTTTCGCAACGCACTACTGAGGTGAACTGGTTTAAACAGCTGCCGTAAACGAACTGTCTGACAGATCGCGCTCATTTTTGGCATAGTAATTGTCCTTAATTGCTGCCAAACTACATAAACTTAAAATATCGAAGAATATACAGCGCGCGAATTTTAAATGAGAATTTCCGGAAACCTTTCGGTCACAATGTATTCCCCAAATTTTGGAGAATAGTACTTTAACAACTAAGAAGTGATATATATATATTAATATGTTCATATGTATATTTATATGCACATATTCCCCAAATTTTGAAGAATGGTACTTTAACAACTAAGAAGTGATATATATATATTAATATGTTCATATATATATTTATATGCACATATACCCCGAAGTTTGAAGAATTGTACTTTAACAACAGAGAAGTCACATTTGTATAATTAATTAAATTGTCAATTATTTAGCTTATATAAATTCGAAATTCATTGAGAATAAGTCAAAAAGTTTATTAGATTGTTTAAGATTTTATTTTTAAAATTATACTTTTTACTAACAATTATTATTATTAAAAGAAAGGATCGTGCACTGCGATCTAAAATATCTATTGTGCCCTTTAATTTGGTTAAAGCGTTTCTCCAAGTCTGATTTCTTTAATGAAAGACAGTATAGAGCCTATCTTTCCTAGTCTCGAATCCTTATGATCCCTGAAATACTCTCCTAGGTGTTTCTTTCACTTGTGCATCAGTGCCGGGCATTTCGCAAGCATATGGTATGCACTCTACAGTATCTACAGTATCTGCAGTCTGAGTAGGATGGAATTCCTAACTTCGATAGGTGATTGTTCAATCTACAGTGACCGATCAATAATCCCCTCATAATTCTTAAGTTATTTAGCTTAACAATACATCCAAATCATATTTTAAAATCGAAAATATGTGAATTGAAAAATAAAATAACAATTCAATTAAAGTACCATAATTACTATTTTTCTTTAGTTTTCTCACATGTGTCCCTTAGTTTATATGAAGGATGTGAACGCAATTACCGCCAAATGAACAATTTGTAACTGAGAGATACTTTAAGGCAGACCGCTATGGTGCGGTTATGCATTTTCAATTGCACTGCTGCCTCTGTCACTTGATCATGTCACTTGTGTGTGTCATTTTTGATGGAGCGAAACGCACATTTTTGAAATCTGCTTAATTAGTCTGAGTTCGAGTGTTTAACTCACATTTAATAATAATTTGCACAAATTCAAAAGTAAACGATTTGGATTGTAGCTTTTGCGTTGATTATACGCCAAAAGCACCGACAATGTTTGCATAATAAATGCCGCTCATATTTATCCTCATTAAATTGTCACGCATGCAATTGTCGTCGTGATCATCTTGGGCTCTGCACTCACTGCACTCACCACACTTCGAATACTTTGAAGTTAAATGCGCTTGGTTGACTTTTTTTTTGCTTTTGTTGTTTCATTGGATGGATGAAATTATAGCGCCAAAGAGAAGACAAATCACTTGGAATGATAGTTCTTCCACTGCTTGATACCACTTGTTTGACATTTCGGTTGACATTCGATTTTTAACTAAGAGATCGTAAGACATTGTGCAGCTAAAAATGTATATCCAAAGGAGTTCTTAAATATTATAGGGAAACTAAAACTGTAAATAATTACTAACACCTTCAAATGACAAACAATTTTAATGCTCCTCAGTACCTCAGTATTTTTCGGCCTTAAATTTCCAAGTCTATAAAAAGTCCATTTTTCATCCGCATCTGCACTAAACTCACTAAACGTTTTCGTTTTTATTGTTGACATAAACGTAATTGTCAGTTCATTTATCCGCATTAGATTTTGTGATGCGGAAGGATAACAAAAATACACGAAATATATAACATTGCGTTAACGCATCCTGCTGTGCTCACCATTGTGTCTTATTCGTTACGGAACAATGGGACAAACACAATTGTTATTGTACAAACTGACACTGAATACAAAATAAAAAATAAAAAATATTTTTTCTATAAAATATAATTTAATCAAAGTCAGCAGTACTTATATTACATATGGATGAGGTCCTTAATTTCCGAACAACACATGGAATGAAAAAGAATCGTTAGTTTTGAAATGAAAAAATCTGATAGTACTCTTTGATCCCATCGTTCGTGCGTTTTAATGCCTCTCGATCACTTTTTATGGGGCTATATTAATTCAAAGTTAGCAGTACTTATATTACATATGGATGAGGTCCTTAATTTCCGAACAACACATGGAATGAAAAAGAATCGTTAGTTTTGAAATGAAAAAATCTGATAGTACTCTTTGATCCCATCGTTCGTGCGTTTTAATGCCTCTCGATCACTTTTTAAGGGGCTATATTAATTCATTGGTTTATGCCGACCAATAACCAATAACTCTTGCAGCATTGGAAGCTTATGTTCATACCACCATTGATGCCATACGGCCACATTTATTGCAAAAAATATGGATCATGTAACTCGTAGCATCGGCAAATATATGTCGGAAATCATATTCAAAAAATAAATGCCATGAAATTATCTAACAGATTATAAACAAAAAAAATTTAATTCCAAAAATATATCTATCTGGTATCTTATCATTTAAAGTTCTCATGCAGAAAAAAAACACCCGATGTTTTCACAAATAAAGAAAAAAACGAAAAATATATTATATGCACTAAGCGGTAAAGTGCATAATTTATAGACTCATCATAAATTATTTTCTGATTTGATCACACCGTTTCTATTTCTACAGAAACTAAAGATAAACTAAAAAGGTTATTACAATTTATTTTAGTATCCATATTAAAATAGAATTACTTCAATCAAATGCAAGAATAACACAAGAGCTATTTAGGATGCTACATTATTCTTTACTAAAACAGCACTAAAATACTTTGCAGTATCGTTATTGTACTTCCTTGAAGCACTAAAAAATCTGCTTGCCTACAATTACTATAAGAACATTATAGCTGGTACTTAAAGTTATTTTCATTTTCATTATCTATCACATTAATATTACTGGGTAACGTTAGCAATTGGCACCACTTTCCTTTTAGTTTTGACCGAACAGATCGACTAATGACTCTATAGGGCGACATGCGGGCAACGCCATTAATGAAGAATCTGACTTTAATCGCGATAGTACAAACACCGAAGTTGGTGAACGCAGTTGTCGCTCAAAAAAGTTGGTAGCACAGAAAAATGTCAAAAAGATCCGCGAGATTGTGAGGAAAAGTTGCAGAATATAGCTGATGCTTGAATATTTGAAAAGAACATGTCAGCTATATTTTTCATAAATGTTTGTGTGTAACTAATTTCGAAATGGGTGTCACAAGATGGTAACATCATCTTGATTCTGAGAGCTGTTGTAGAGCGAATTCTGAGGATGCGGTAAAAAGATACTTTACATCGAAAGTAACAATGGATGAATGAATCATTCCATGATTTGGCCCGAGAGCCGAATTGACAGTCAGTTGTGTGTACAGCATCCTACGGACTTCCAAAGCTGCCAAATATGCAACAGATCGTTAGTTGGGTTATGGTGTCCGCATGCACGTAGAACTTTGTTCATCGAATACCATAAAATAAGATCTGACCATCAATAGCACTGCGTAACTGGTTATTTTGATGGAGGAAATTGAGAAACAATTGCCTCATACGAAGAAGTAAAAAATCTATTTCATAAATACTGCGCCGCATCACAAGTTTTTGTCTACCATGGCGAAATTATACGAAATTCGTTTCGAATTGCTTACGCATTCACCGTATTCATCAGGTTTGACACCCAACGACAAATACCTATTCGCATACCTAAAAAAATTCAAGCAAAGAGAAAGTCATCACCGAAAATAAGAAATATTTTAAGGCGAAAGGTGTATATTAAAGATGCAATGGAATAATTATATTATTCTTGAAGGAGACTACGTTGGTTAATAAAGTAGATATCAGAAATGATCAGCTGATGTGTTATATTGTATAGTTTTATTAGTTTATAGTTTTATTAATATATAATAACGCAAGAGGTTCATAAATTGTAAACAATACTTGTAAATTGGATGATTTATCAATAAAAACGCACATTTTTTAATTTATTTTTATTTTAAAAGTTAAGCTTAGTTTTTTTATGAATAATATAGAATAAACGAAATAAGTTGCCATCCTACGAGTACATTTTGACTTAGTTATTCTTAAATTTTTTTGTTACTCAATATTAAAAGTTTACCAGAGTGTTACCCGGAGTTCAATTTTGAATGGATGCTGGATACTATGGATATATGAGAACTTTCCATTCTCGAACCATAGATAATATTGTAATACAAAACCAAACAATCCTTATAATAACTACGTTGTGCAAATGATTATTTAGCATTCATTGATATCTTTATAACGCAATATTCTGACTTATAGTTAGTTAGTTGTGGTGGAAGGAGGAACGAGTCCTACTCAATCAGCTAAAAAAGTCGTTTTGAATCCCGAAAACCTCTTAGTATGGGGTGGTAGAGTAGTAGTTGCAGTAGTTAAGCTAGAACCAGCCAAAGGCATTTATAAAAGCAAGAATCTGGCCAATGCTAATGCTAGAGAAGTTAAACATACTTCTGGCCAAACCTGGAGATTATTCTGACGCATACTCCTTATAACGTTTGAGGCAAGCTCGGGTATAAATTTTGTAAAAAATGTTTGTACAATTATTATTAATTTTAATTAAAAGAGTTTGATCAAATTATTTATTGAAGAAAGTATATGGAATAAGTGCTTGTGTATAGAATTATAGCTAAGATATTATTATAGTTAGTTGTGTTACTGACTTAACTGGGCTTTTCACTAATTAACACTAACACTATACTATAAGTAATAATCAAAAGAATGTCAATAAAAAGATAATTAATTAAAAAATAACTGTTGAAAGTCCACTGCAATTGTTTTGGTGATTATAACATAGCACCTGTGTAGTATATACCAATAAACTTGAAGAGGAATTATATAAAAAGTAAATGATATTAGTCACTGAAATGATATTAATCACTGAAATGATATTAGTTGTGCTCTTATCCTCCATTTGATTTAAAGATTCATTATAAAAACAAACAATATGAAAATATTTGTTTATTATTGTATTTCTAGGTAATGTAAAAATTTATATCTGTGATTAAATCAATTTTTTATGTTTTTCAGTTTAATACTTGCAGTATTAGCTTTTATAACATTTCAGTTTTATTAGTCGAAATTGTTAATGTTTATGAAATTAATTTACATTATTTTGCAAACGTTTCTAAATGCCATCAGCCATACAGTTTTTTGAATTTATGTCTTTTGCCCACTGTGCCATTTATTTTTATCGCCTGCAACATAAACTCCCTCAGATGGCAAACATAAAACGTAGTTAATTCAACCAAACGTATTTTTGTGGTTATTTTCTATTTCCACGAGTCTTCAGTGTCGTTGGTCTTCAGCAAGTCAGCAAGCAATTCCTTTCACTTCACCCAGAAGATTCTGAATCAAAGCAAAATTTATATGCAAGTCAGGTTTACTAAAATGTTTGGTGTTAAAATAATGGCGACAAAGGTTTATGTTATTTTGTTTTTATTTCTTTAAAATTAAATTGGTAACACAAATAACAACAGTGGATGAGGCTTTTAGTAGAGACCCGCCACACAAAGGACTACTGCGAAAGTATATCATACGCTCGGTTGGTCACTAATGTCGAATGCTAGTACGTAACGAATTAAGGGTTGCTCTCCAGAACGAATTGTTGTGTTGTTGTGTTGACATTACACAAAATACAAACAATGGAATGAACAAACAAATAAACAAACAAGCAAACAAACAGACCAACAGATAAGATACATAAATAAAATGAAAAACATTTTTTAACAATAAACTCAACAACAAAAAAAAAACTGGGAAGATTATGGCTACATGAACACCTCTTAAACTGTTTTGATTGGTTGACATTGTTTGTCGGTCGATTGCGTTGCACATTGACAGTTGTTATTTTAATCAATAGCAACGAAATTAATCTCTTCGGTCCTGAAATTAACACATATACCCTCCCGTACATTTATTTTCATAAATTTTAATTAATGACTATCATTAATTTTTGATCAACGTTGTGTTTGTTGTGTTTGTTGTGTTTGCCTTCGTTTTGGATGAATACGAGCGTAGTATTAAATGTTAATATCTCATTTTATAATGAATTGTATATTATTTTTACCCTCAGCGACGATAATTTTGATTTTAAATCATTAAATTTTAAAAGGCACGTGTTGTGCCAATCAACCTAAAATATCGTATTACCGAGCACACGGATCTCGTATATATATACGAGCTACACATGTTGGCATAAATAATTTCATGTAAACATAAAATAACTTTACATACCTTTTGTATGTATGTATATTTAACATATTATTTACATACACTTACGTTCATTACGGTAACATTATCTCAAATATGGGTTACAGATACCAACTCATGTGAATGCTTCGGTTAATAAAGTCATGTATCCGCAAATTATCGATATGCGTGTTATTCAGCGCGTAATTACATATTTTACAACCTAATGATTGTTGACTTTAAATGTTATTATTAAATTAAAAAATTTAATGATGATGTGTAATTTAATATATGAATTAAAAATCAAATTTATTATGTTAAATGGTTTCTTTTTCTCATCTGGTTGATTTTATTAATAATTATCCGTAAGTTATAATTAACTGAAATATTTTTTATATCGGTAAAATCGGTAATTATATAAAAATATTTTTTATATAAATTTAAAAATTAAAAACAACACTTTTTAGTAATAAATACATATGTGTATATGTATATGTATGCTTACACTTGTTTAAACAGGTATGTTTTCGATATAACAATTTCGGAAATAATTCATAAGCATTAAAAATTAGACTAAATTGTATTCAACGATATCAATAAAACTATGGATAATCGTAATATTATCAAATACTTAAAATGACTCAATACCAGAAATAAAATATGTTTCAAATTCAATGTAGCATCGTTGAAACTTTCTGATGTTCTTTGTAAGGTGATAACAATCTTCTTTATCTTCTTTTGCGGGCTCAACTATTTAGATTTGAATTATATTATTTTAACAATCATAATCTTTTAACCAACATCGTCTATTTTCCCTCCGCTTCTAAATATGCTGTGTCTATAAGTTTGCCAATATGCTATATTCTAGTCCTTAGGAATTGTTTTCTCT
Source organism: Teleopsis dalmanni (assembly GCF_002237135.1). Taxonomy (NCBI): domain Eukaryota; kingdom Metazoa; phylum Arthropoda; class Insecta; order Diptera; family Diopsidae; genus Teleopsis; species Teleopsis dalmanni. The sequence continues at coordinate 221,285,306 of NC_051847.1, forward strand.
CAATACCCTGTGTTTATTCGATTTTTTTTTAGAGAATTGTAGCAAATTATATACAGGATTATTTATTACAAATCATAAAAATGTGTTTCTCTTAATAGCTCTCTATCATAGTATATTCCCAATATAATATCATTGTTTGTGGCATGATCTAAGACTAATATGGTCTTAGATAATAATACTACTATTTATATGACTACCAAAACGACGAATAAAATCATAACAGCCGTATTATAACCGCCTATGGAATCCTCTTATGACAAACTCTGCTGAAACGATATGCCTATTTCTTTACTATTTATATAATATTTGTTGATAGAAATTAAAATACTCTTTAATCAAAAAACAAAAAAAAAAATAAACAAAAATCCATAATATGCATTGAAATATAATAGATACAAAATGTTTTATAAACTTTAAATAATTTCGTAAATAGCATTAACATACAATGACTTATTGAAATTTCGTCTAAGTTTATTGCATCTTTTATTATCTAGAATCACACTTTCATAATCGTAGCAGATAGACAGCATTTTAGTTTTATCACAATCAGTCGTGTGTCTTATTAAATCTCCATATCTTAGAATCACCCCTCAGATTGAAACTAACTCTTGAGTAAATAAGATCTTTAGAACAGCCATCAACTGTTCTCTTCCTTCCTAATTAGGTATTTGTATATGGAAATCGTACTGAAAACGTAGTTGGAATGCAAATTTATAAATATATAATATATATCACAAATATGTAAAAAAAAGTGACTGAATTCACTCACATTTAGAACATATTTCCGAATACTAAAGTTTCTACTCTTTTCTTTTTTCCTTAAAATGTAATCAATATATAAATTTTTAAAATTAAAAAATTAACTTACTGTGGAGTAGGGCCCCACTTGTCATCCCCGCTTATTTAGATTTAGTTTTTTTATTTTTTTTAAAGAATATTAAGTTTTATTTCGATCGTTACTTTTTGTATATTTCTATACACATTTCGGCAAATTCACTTTTGCTTTCATCAGAAAAATTCTTAATATAGTAGTTATAGAGTGGGTGTTATAATTAGTTAGTTATGATGGAGGAAGGAACGAGTCCTCATTAATTAACTAAAAAAGCAGTTTTGAACCCATAAAATCTCGTGATAGTTAGTAGTAAAGAGAAAGTCAAACTTGAACCAGCCAGAGACATTTATAAACACAAGAATCTGGCCAATGCTAATTCTAGAGATATCATCGAGCGTGTCGAAGAAGAGGGATCCCAGAGACTTAAGCGTAGTTCTGGCCAAATATGAACATAGACACACCAGATGTTCTGATGTCCTTTCTTCCAGAGCTGGTAGAAATGGATTGCAGGAGATACCACAGCATAGGTCAAGCCTAGCCATTCTATGGTCCAATGCCCTGTAAAGACAGATATTAACCTAGATACCTCTGATTTGCTTCTGTGTGTAGGTGTTATATAGACTGAAGTTCTTGCTGCATACTGCAAGTTCATAGTATATAATATACAAAAAATTGTTTAAAAGCAAAAAAAAGATAGAACTTAATTTATGTTATAAATTATATATGTTGTAAAACAGTATCTCCAAAGATATTCTGTGGTTTTAGTGGTTGCAAATCTTTGTCTTCTGTCAATGTAGTTGCGATTTTGATACCAGCTTGATGGCATGAATAAAGTGGAATTTTAAAATAAACTGAAAAGTTAAAATATGTTTTAAAAATAATTATTTTTTCTAAGAAATAAAATTTTTGCGTAAGAGGTGATCTAAAGTCTCGATATGGTGTTTTGTAAGACATAAAGAAATATTCTGTTATAAGGAATTAATGTATGTTTCTTATAGAACTTTCCCCGCTTAATCAAACATTTATTTGTTAATTTAAATGCTTTATAAACAGGTTGAAGATAATACTAAAGTAGATTCTATTTAAATAATGATAAAAAGAGCAAACGATTCAATAATAACTAAATAAACTCCATGGAATTCATTAAAGTCTTAATGTAAAATTCTTACTTCCCTCCAAAACCGCTTAAAGAAATAATTTCTTTTCACATTATAAAATGGGATTAATGTTTTAAGTAATTATCAAAAAAATTGTTTTGTTAACTGAGTAGAAAATTTTCCAAGCTCTCTAACATATTGTGCTTGAAATTGTTAATTACCTGAACTAAATGTATTTTAAGTTAGAAACCACAAAATTGGCTTGGTTGCGGGTTTTCATATTTAGATACCTGTTCATCCATAAAATGCTATTAAGCTAACATCAGCTGTTAGCAATAAACAAACACCAAAAAAAGAATTTAATATTCCTTATGGTTTCAAATCCAATTTTCAGAACATTTTGCTTAAACAAATTTCCTAATTTGATTCATATGTTCCTTAATACATTTTTTGCGGTTTTAGCTGTCTTCATCCAATGTGATAGAATAGCAGAAAATCCTATTATATCATTTAAAAAAATAAAACTTAAAAAACACAATATCCTTCAATAAATAAAAAAAGATGAATAAAGGGGTGCCACACTAACATTAGAAAATAACATTAAAAGGCGCACGGAAAATGCGGTAAGAAGAATTTACTAATTTGTTTGATTATTAAAATCGAACAATGCCTCCTATGCCCTTTGATAGATGCGTTCAATTCTACAAAGTGTAAAGACAACAACTGTGGGCCCAATTTGTATGTAACATGCCAATCTCTTTTTAACATTTCTATTATTAAATTCTGTTAAATAATGACTACAAAACACACAATAAAAAATAACAACAGAAAATTATATACAAATTAATAATAATAAAAAAAACTAAAAAGGAAAAACTCATTCTAAATGAAAAAGTAGCATGACATATGGCAACTTCATTAACCCTATGAAGATTAGAGAGCCTCTAGAATAGAACTCAATCGAACCGAACAGAACAGAACAGACTAGTACAGATCAAAATGGCATAGCTGCGAAGAACACCCAATAGAGAAGTGAACACAAACATTCTACATGGCCAAACCCACATCATTAGGGATGTGTGTAAATGTGTCTTTGTATACTTTGAAACATAACTCGATCAATGAAGCAATTCAAGTTACTGATTGTAATGATAAATCGGTTGCACGGCAGCACAAGAAACTGCTTGTAGAGTCTATGTTAAGGCACAAGAACACTTAATAAATGACGACGATTATAAACAAATTTCCTACAACGCTTGCCACATCAAAATTTACTTTACATAATGAAAATTAAGTTCTCTGATAATTATGCTACGGCATGCGGGGAGAAGAGTCTACCCAAATATCGAACAAGGAAATACAATAGCACGCATAATGGCTGCATTCAAGAAAACGTTAAAAACTTATTTAATATAATTAGCGCAACCAATAGAATCGAATTAAACGCCACATCAAAGAACGCATATAGCACTCCTTTCGCCGTTTGCCGCTTGCCGCTTGCCGTTTACCACACCGACCGCTTGTCGACCGTTGCGGCGTTGTACAACAGCTAATTTTGACGCTGCCGCATTTTTGAGTTATTAATGCGTTGCAGCCACACAAGTTGCCGTGTCCGTCTCATTGGTTACTCCTGGTGCTCGTGTGCTTTGCGTTTCTTGTCGGTGTTGGTGTTGGTGTTGGTGTCGCTATTAACAAATTAATTTAATAATTTCTTGTAATGAATGTTTGCGTACACTTACTTCGATTGGCGTTCGCCGTACGGTACTCGATACGCGATACTCGGTACTCGGTACTGTGGCAAGTCGTTGGGCTAAAAATATTTTTGGTAATTGTGCTCAGTTGAAGATAAAATCATAGCTTTCTTCCTCCAAACTTTGTGGTTAAATTACTTAATGGTAATTGCTTTTTATTGGCAAATACAAGAAATTCTTGGTTGTGGGCTTGTGAAATGCGGTTTCCTTCCTAGGAAATTAGATTTTAATTTTACTTCATAGTTCTAGAAATATGAATTTAGTCACTACAGTAGAAAAAAAATTTCAATTCAAATGGTCACTATACAATTAGAAATTATTCCTAAACGACAGATCTTGGTAGTCATGACAGCATGGAATGGAAACATGGAATGGAAATTTGTTTATAGCTATAATTTTACATTTATAATTAGTTACATTCTTTTATTATTTAAATACAAATACAAAATACATTTAAAACATTATAAGTTAAGCTAAATTTTGAAATGTATTTTCTTGGATTTTATCCATCATCGTCAGGAGTATTAAATTATTTTGTTCTTATACTTAGTTTACTTGAATAAGAACAACAAAAGTTTTTTATTTAAAATTTTCTATTTTCTGCTTACTTAATATAATTTTTAGTATTTTTTTGGTTTCTAAATATATATGCGTTATTAAAAAGGTAATGGATAGAACCCTGAAACAATTTACAAAAATTGACAGGCTTACCAACACCGCGTTATGGAATCTTAGAATGGTTACAGGCCCCTCGAGGAGGTATGCAGAACTGAGGTTAATTATTGCTTAGTCTGCTAAAGTGATAAACAATAATCCAGACAAGGCGTAGAGAGGGGTTATGAAGAAACCTCGCACTTAATAGAGACTAAAAGTGCACAAGTGCACTAAGTCAGTGCCTCAACATAATAATAACGAAAATAACTAATGTTTGTCAGTTGTTTTGAATTGTTTGATTATATCGTACACGATATAATATAAAAATTAGTTAGTTACTAACTAATTGGTAACTAAAAAATCAACAATTTTATTGAAAATTTAAATTCATTCAAAATTACCTTAACCATGTAATCACTAGTATTGTTAATAAGGATTTTCTACTTCACACAAAAAAAAAACTAGCATGATTTTTTTTGAATTACACACTACATTTTACCGAAGACATTGTGTTCAATGCTTAAATACATTTATATAAGTCCGTATCACATTAAGGCGTGAAATAAATTGATAATTTCTTCTTTATTGGATTTTATACACTTTTTTATATTGTTTTATTGTGTTTTCGATTTAAAAGAATCGTTTACTCATTCTCGGCATTGAGTTGCTTTGCTGTAGGTCGTCGCATCAATTAATATGATATTGAGCCCCAGAGGCAGCGCAAGGATTAAATCGATTTATGCATTTTTACCTTTAAAATATTGATCGTTTTGTTTATGAGTTTCGTTCTTAAATGAAGTATGAAGAACTAATTTTTAATTTTTCTTCATTATTTTGTTTTTTCAGTCACATCAACTATATACGATATATGCGTAACAGTTATCCTTAATTTGTAGTCCACTTTAGTCCACTTTGAAAATATTCCTAACGGGCATTATTTGCATATTTTACTACTTCATTTAATAAAGTTCCTTTATTGTTTAAAAATTTTAACAAAATTTACTTCTAACTTTTTATTTGGAGTATTAAATTTATGAAATATTGCCTTAAGTTATTGTCAAAACATACTGCCGTGCTTACGGTAGCCTTTTATAATTTTCCTGACATACATGTGCATGCATACATATGCATGCATACATGCATGCATTATTCAAATATATACAAGTTCACATATATAAAAAATATTTTTTTATATGAGTATCTGCCATTCTTCGTTGGCTACTTAATGATGCAGGGCTCTTCGGCTCTGTGGCTCTGTGGCTTCCCGGCTGAGCACCTCAGCGGCTCAGCGGCTCGGCTTTGATATGTAAGCCGCTTTGTATTACTCTCAAGCAAAAACCCATAAATTAATATTCTGCAAAAGTTAACTGATGTGATCTTTTAAAAATCAATAATTTATAAACAAATTTAAGCTTAAATATGTTTAAGTGCTCGTAAACAAAACATTGTGTTAATTCTGGTAATTAAAAATGCCACAAAAGTAAATTAACACTTTTTCGGGTTTTGTCAACTGTTTCACTGATTTATGCTCGGCAAAAAATGTGACTTCATAAAAACTTTTATTACTCATTTTTAAGAGAAACCTAAACAACTTCGAACATGTGATTTTTTATATAATTAACAATATTTCATTAGCAAAATGAGGACAATATTAATTTGATTAATTAAGGAATGCTGTTAATTATTTACAAATAGTTATTGTTGTAGTTGTTGTTATTGTTATTGTTATTGTTAGTGTGAGTATTGTTATTCGGATGCAATATGACAAATATATTTTGTTTTAATTTTTAATATATTTTGTAATTTTATACTAAAAGACTTTCTGTATTTGACATTATATTAATATGTAAAATATTATGCTTTCATATTAAAAAATTAATTAAAAAATTATATGGTTTTTAAACCAAACAAAATTCGACTAATATCACACCGGAACATTAAATATATTGATCATAACTGTACGGAAGATGGAAATTCAATCAAGACTTAATTACTACCTTTTCATTTTCATAATAGAAACTGTAAACGATGCTTTAGTAAAAAAATATGTATATATGTATGTATATAATATATATATATAATAAATTATTATATATATTACCCTTACAATTGGCAACAAACCGTTTTGTTAGATAACAACAGTATAGAGAGATTATAATTTTTTGACCGTGATTAATATATCTCATCTTGATAAAATATATTAATTTATATGGTCATCTAAAAAACATTGTTAATTTAAATAATTGAAGATTAAATTGGTTTCAGTATAAGGAATATCCATATATAAATTCCACACTAAAATTATTAAGGATATTTAAATTAGTAGTTGAAAAAGTAGTTGAAGAGCCACTGAATTTCAGATATGAAAATTTGGGAAATACCTGCATATAAACGTTATGTGAAGTTTTTACTATATGCTTACTTGCTTAATTGGCCTGGATAGATGTGTGTCTAGAAGTCTCTTTAATACTGGATTTTCACACGAGAGTTTTAAATGTATAATAATTTCAGCTATTATTTCAAATATTCTTGATTTCGATAGCAAAACAAGTTGGAATCAATAAACGTTATATGGCAATCTTGACAGCTGAAAATGGAATTGAATCGTAATTTTTACAAAAACAAAGTATTAATTTGAATGAACTTTTCCTTAATTTTAACTTTT
>NC_051847.1:221292404-221311815 GCF_002237135.1 Teleopsis dalmanni
CCAAGTCAAAGGCCTTTTATCAGAACTTAATATGAGAAATTATTCCCATGGTTGTTAAAAAACCAGATACAAATCTTGTTTTGGAAATGGGTGGAGGAGCTTTGTTTTCCGAAGAGAAGGATTTTAGTTTGCTAGTTATAAATGTTTCCTAAAATTTACTGGCGGAGTTAAAGAAAGAGATGAGGCAGTAGCTGAGGAGTTCAATATCGGGCTTATCACTATTGACAATTGGAACTAGCATTTTTAACCCTTCTTGTTTTATTTTTCTGTTTTAACTTTTGAGTGTTTTCAACTGTCATTTTGATTATTTCTTTTGTTTTTCTTATTTTTAAATGCTGTTAGTTGGTATATTGTCTTTTGCTCACATACACTTTGGTTATCTATTCTTTTCCTCTTCTTTTTAAGTGCTGTTACTTGGTATTTTGGTTGTTGTGTACATAAATTGCGATTGTTTCTTCTTGTTTTTAAGTGCTTTAAGTTATTTTATTGGTTTATGCTTACATAAATTTTTGGTAACATATACTTTCGTCATTTATTCTCTTTCCTTATTTACTATATTATTTACTATATTACTATATTATTACTGTGGTAGTTTTTTCTCTTCTTCCTCAAAACTAAGAGCTGTACTGAAAATAAACCTCGACTTATTCTAGATTTCCCTATCAGAAACAACATAACCCAAAAGAAATATTCAATAATATATAGAAGAAATAACGAAGGCAATGCAATTACAAAATTTTACTTATAATATATAACTTTAGATTCTTATTAATATATTACTCATAATACATTCTTTTTAATTACTGTGTATATTTTTAATCATATGAAATCTGTCAAATTACTTAAATCCATATACCTCTCATAGAGACTTCTAAATTTAAATAAAAATTACGTAAAACTATTATATCAAAATGTATTTTACTTTATTAAGTACTCATATTTCCATTAAAAAAAAAACCAATGAAAATAATCTGAAATTGTTATTAATTTATCGGAGCAATTACTTTTGAATTAAATTGCATCCAATTACTGATGAAATGATATACACAAGCCACGTCGTGGTTATGGCATCAGTGAAATGTAAACGTCTGTTTTATGAAGAAATAAGGGTCTGATGGTGCGATGGTGGGATGAAACGGCGCTTATTGGTTCAGATTTTAAATGTAAAGCCCATTTCAACGCTACGAACAATGTCAGCCAAATTGCAGATATGAAGCCAGATATTCTAATACTAATTAAATTCCAAGTGAAATTGTAATTTTATAACCCCAAATACCGACACCGCTTAATTTATATAAAAAAAAACATTCAAAGCACATACCCGGACTCCACTGGTACCGGACTCCAAACACAAAAAACTGGTGGAATAATAGTAAAAAAGCTGCCGTCGTAAAAAACCAATTAGGAATTGTAGTTTAAATGTATGGCACGGTGGTTGACAGGACATGAATTATTATAGTACAATTATTTTATTCAAAAAATAAAAAACCATGCAAGCAAACAATTTTTAGGGATTGCTGACGTATTTATGCCGCGCCGACGCATTTATGTATTTTGTCTGCTGATTGGTTGTTACGTTGATGACGTCATAAACAGTTGCAGTACAAATTGTAACGCCTTTACCGAAACTAGTTTTTGTGCTCTCACTGCGCTACTCTCAAGAGCTAAGAAATTGGTTAATGGATATAAGCCAAAATTAGAATCCACAAATGTACACACTTAGAGACACAATCCACAAACACAACATTTTTTTTGTGGTTGTGTGTATTTTCAGTACGTGTACTTATGTACTTAAAACATAAATTCAACAATATATAAGTTTCTGTTAGGAGTGCAGATACAAGTTTTCTGCAATTTAACACTGATTTATATAAAACTCAATTGTAATTACTTTCATTAAAAAAATGAAATATAATTAATATTTTGAAATGGAATAGATCTATTAAAAGAAGAGATAAGTATATGGGATTAATGTCAGTCGGTTACTAAAGCAATTTTCAATCAATCTTAACTTTCTATAAAATCAAATCAATTCAAATTTAAAACTAAAATTCATATATTTTTTGTTTTATATCAGTTTAGAAATTAAAAGATAATTATATTATTTATTAATATTGCTAATAAAAAAAAAAACTAAACATTTTTGTATAATTAATTTTGACATTTCAATACAGAGAATAACTGGACGCTTAAATAAATTGATTTTGTTAACTGATATTCAATAATAAAACTTTAATTGTATGTATTTTGAAAAATCTGAATAAGAGACAAATAATAAATATTTACTAAAACAAGCAGAAATAAAATCATAGTCTGGCTCTAAGTCTGGTCTTAGTCTAACAATCTAAGTCGGAAAAGCCACTACATAAAAAAGGCAATCAAAGAAAGAAAAATGAATATAAGTCTGTATAAGTTAATCGCACACATAATAGGTATATGCACATTAATATTAAATGGACGATGTAGATGATGGACAATATAAACGAAAATAGACGATCTGAAGTATTATCAATTTTTCTGTTATAAAAAAATAATAAAAAACACAAATCAAAATATATTTCTAAATGTATTTACCATAAACCCTGATAAAGTTGATTAAACGCTTTGCCTACTTCTTCAGCCCAGATACTAAAATTTGCACTACTCTTCAAGCACAAGTCGTCCTCTTGTCGTCTATAGATGCTATATGGTGGTCTCTTTTTATTTAATAATTTCTTTTAATTTGAATATCTGAAACAATTTGTTGAATATTTCTAACAGGAAAGCAATTACAGTGATATTCAAAAAAATTATGTTATGTCAGCCGGTGACTCTGAGCTTCAAATTGAGCAGGACACGAGTTCGATTTCTGGTACTTACAGTCTCAAAAAATTATTAACGTATAATTAAATACAAGAACTATTTTCAAGACCACTGATGATTGGTATATGATGGGTATTAAAATAATACAAAATGAATTTTATTTCTTGTAGTTCACTACTTTTCAAAAAACGTATTAAAGATTATTAAATAATTTTTACTATTTTTGTCGCTCCAATTGAAAAATTCTATTAAATTGCAGAATGCTTTTATGATAAAATATTGTTGTAAATAACTTACAAGACCGTAGTGACAGTTAATATATATAAACGATAGAGAGATTTTATTTAAATTTTTTTATGAGAAGTGTTATCGGTACTTTACTAGTTCTTCCAAATATATTACTACTAAACACTACTAAACAAAATTTTTTCTCATTTATTCCTTTAATCATTTAAGATAATGTTGAATTTTAATAAATATTTTGTCATTAACCTATAGGATTTCATACGATTTCAACTCAAACTAATACCTCCTAGCCATAATGAAACTTATTACAAAGTAACGCCCCCACTCTACAAGGACAGACCAACATCGAAATCAAATAATCGTCATGTCGTTTCTGCTACAAAAGCAGTCTAATGATGTTAATGAATTGATTTATGTATTGTCACCTGGAGTGAAAAAATTTATTAGTGCAAGGAAGATAAATCACGTTTTTCCAAGCACTGATACTGAAGCTATCCGTGGTGCCAACATGACTAAAAGTTAAATTGAAAAGGATGCGAAATAGGATAAAAATTAGTTCCGCTGTTCAGCGAAAGTTTACTTCACCATGACTTATGGGGTAAGAACATATGAGTAATGAGTTTGTTAGTTTCTCAGTTTGGGGGTTTCATTGATATCTGTTGGGATGGCATAGATATTGATAAAATGTTTGAAAGATAAATTGTGTTCAATTTGTTTTTGTTTTGCACACAGATTTATTTGATTTTGAGAAATTAATTGTGCCCAATGGACTTCTTTAAGTGACTTCTCATTCTAACTGCATAGAGGGATGCGAATAAAATTTCATTTCTGTTATATTAGGCCATAATTACTTATTTTAATTGAAAATTGTTACACCAACTTAGGAATTCAAGGAATGGGATATTTAGCATTAAAGAGCAACGATTAAAATGATGTTAAATAATTCTGTAATGTCAATTTGAGTTTTATTACTTCCGGCTGTTGATTCCTAGATACTAATTTACACGATAATGAATATTAATAGAAATCAATGCAGAAGGTACAAATGTCGACTACTAACTACTTACCTTTTTCCATTAAAAATAAATGCTTTTAACAGAATTCAGACTGAAATAGAATTTTACATATATTTTTACTATTATTAATAGTAAATTAATATAAATTAAACAGCAAATTTTATTTCGACTTTATAATATAAAATAAACAAAGTGAAGGTAGATCAACTTATAAACTTCACACCAAATGAATTCATAAAAACCATAATTACAATAGGATTTTTGAGAAATACAAGGGATCCTTCTCAATTTACGCTAAAATTTATTTAACATGATCATAAATTTTACACCGTCAAATTGTTTGAAATGGAATGAGTTAGACATTCAATAACTAACGCATCCTTCAAATTGGAGGCAACTAATTATGCCACAACTGAAATTATTTTAAGATTTGTGTGAGATCTTTAAAGATAATAAAAATCATTGAAAGAACCAAATATAAAACCTCTTAGTTTTCTCAGCACCTGTACCCATTTGCGCTGGAGATAATCATAAAAAATATACCGGGCAGATCAAAGCGCTTCGTTAATTTACACAATCCGGACATTTTGATTGCAGCTCGTTTACAATTCTCCACGGTATTCTTACTTAAATTTTGGTGAAACTTTCTCATACAAAAGGCATAATACAAAGGTGTGAAGTAAGTGGCCAATGTTAAAATGTATGAAAGGTTATACTTTCATTAGCCACCAGAGGTGCAAAATGTTAAGGACTTTATAAATGTTGGTAAACACCCTCGCACAGTATGTTTCCCACTGACATGAAAGTAACAAAAGTGTTTGTTATATTCCAAAAGAATCTTCAGGTACTCTATACTATGCTGTTCATTATTTTAAGGAATAGAATAGGTCGCACTGGATGTTGTGCATGCGCAAAACGCCTATTCCTTCGTCATTGTCCTTCGTCCTGCCGTCTAAATATGTGTGGCAAATGGATTTCGTAAATGCAATGTATCTGAATCGTTACAATCTTTTAAAATCTTTTTACACTGCATGGGAAAGTGTGCATTATCGCACAATGTTAATGGTCTTCACACTAATATTATATTGGACAGGTATTTAATTAGCAACAAATTGTCTACTAATAAGTTTTCGTTTCAAGAGCAGAACGAAGGTTGCTCTTGTGCCAATTTATTTTTAATTTGATTTATGTAGTTCTCAACTTCAAACAATAGAAAATCTAACAATGATTAACACAAATCCAGACTTCTAGTCTACATGCTATTTATGTAGACTAAAAAAAATCAAGAGTAAATTAATTCTAAAAAAAACAACAGAAATTATATAAAATTATTCCAAAATGCTACTCATTATGGAACTCTATAGCAAAATGTTGTATTAAATTTCGTTTCTAGATATACTCCAAATTTTTCCAACATGATAGTATTATTATTATTATTATGGATTATGTGTATTATAATATTAATACGAATACTTATCTTATAGTTCGTATAGCAAAAACTACGCACTATCACCAATTAATTACTATCCTAACAATATCAACAGATATTGTAATTGAATATTCTGCCAGCGATCCATAGTTTCTAGTTAATCATGAAAATTCATAAAAGCCGCAGTAAAACCTCACTGAAATATTACAACCAATAACTGATAGAAACACTATGAACCACATTCCAATTATCGACTCCAATTTTAGCAAGTAGGGAATATTTTAGAAATTCTTGGGTTTGGGCTTGCATTCCTATACACCAGCGAACAGAGAGGCTACTGCAGTTAGCCTTGCAGAATTCATACAGTCTATTTTAATGAGTTCCCAATATCTGGTCTTGTTTTATAATGCCATGTTAAACGGGAAGTTACATGTGGCTTATTTTAAAGTATAATTTTGCAGTATTATAACCTGGAAGCATTTATTATATATATGTACATCTGTGATAAAAACCATCATGTAAATGTTGAACCATTTACTTACAATATTTATTTATTACTTATCATTTATTAGTATCTTAGCAAATTTATTTTAAAATAACTTCCTCCTACAACTTAAAAATGTATAAAACTTCCATATATTTTATTTTCATTTCATTTATATGTTATATAAAAACATCTGATTGAAACTAACTGAAGAAGAAATGATTATAAGCCACAACACAGGTGGCACACTGGTCATTAATGATAATGGTATAAAATGAGTAAAGCTAACAAAATTAAACTTTTTACAATAAAAAGAAAAAGTAACTTAATAAAGCAAGATGCCGTCGATGCCATTATCATGCCAATGAAACTACATTAACAGGAACAAAGAATAAGTTAAGAACAAATAACACAAGTCACAAGATCCAAGCATGTTAACTATACTCGCATACTCGCACATTTCTTTTGCAACTCAACATTCTCGCAACGCAACAACGCAGAAACGGAGTAACGCAGCAACGCAGAACGCAAAGCACAATATGATATGAAAGTTGAGACGCGCTTAACCAATCACGCAATTGCGCAAAACTTCAAAGCTAATAAGCCTGGTTTGGAACACACACAATAAACTGCCGCAGAGTCAGCATTTTGACTCACCTCAATCAGTTTCAGTTTTTCTGAGCTGCTTAACGGCTAGAGCAACCAACCTAACGATATCTTACTGATGAGCCTTACATGGTTGCCAACATTTTAGTTGAACGTTCTTAACATGCCCATAACTTGATAAATGACTTGGCAAAGTAGATAGTAACAAGAAAAGCGCTACAGAGTTAGAAGAACATTCACGTATGGCCATGTCTGTGCATATTTAAGAGCTGTACATATGACTACAATATAAGACAAGGAGGGAAAAGAGGGGCTTAATCACATCACAACTCAGCCATTGGCCGAGACTTGGTCAATGGATGATGCTGCTACATTCTTTCGGTAGAGATCAAAGTTTTCAAAAGGAGTCAATATTAACGTGGCGGTAGGTCGTAAGCAGCAAACACATTTGAACGAGTGGGGAAGTGGTGTGCGGGTAATGTAGTGTTATGCTGAAGATTTAATTTAATAAACTATAAATTTTAACACGAGTATATATTCGTACATAACATAAAAAACGTAGGATGTAGCATGAGTAAAGCTATAGATAGGTGAAGTACTTTTGAAAATTAAAGTCTGCATTGTACACAAAATCATAAGTAATGAATTAATATATTATATATATTTTGTTATAAAGAAAAAGTGTTGTCTTTTATATGTATGTATGTATATGAATACGTAATGTGCGAGTAAGTTCACTTAATATCCCATATCATTGTAACGTTCGCTGACGCCAGCAACGGAAGTATTAAGTGAGTGGCGTTAAATGCAACGAGTGGGAAAAAATTAATCAATTGACATTATGACTTGCAAAAATCTGTCAAATTAATATTCCCTTATGGCGTTTGTTTTTCTTCCTTAGGCTTTTTGCTGCTTAATACGTAATTATCATGTCTGCTGTCGCTTGCTTTGACACTCTATCTTCTCGAGTACTCAAGTTAACCAGATGAGCTTTCTTCATGCACTGCTGACATTTGATAAAAATCGCATTTGTAATTCGCAGAATTTTTGAATAAATTTTTGGCGCTTCTTAAACTAAAATAAGTAAACACATGCGAATCCAAATTTTATATCCGCTGAAAACGCACTATGCTAACTGGCAACGTCATAAACTAAGAATATTGTTCCCATGCTTATAAATCAAAAAAACTATAGGAAACATTTAACAAAATAACTTAAGTAAATATAAACCGGACTTAAAAAGTATTCGGTGTATCTCAGTTGCCACCTAAGTTGCGATTGTAGAGGCACATTATGTTATCCAACATATGGGAAAAACGCCTCTAATTACACAAGACAATCAAAATACACTTGTGTATCTTTTGTTCATTTCCTTTTATTGCTACTAATTTTGTCAGACAATATCATATTGCTTAAAATAACAAATAAAGCAATCAAACTCACAAATATTAAGAAAATGTTTTTCCAAGCCTTTGTCCATCACCATTACGTCATTTTTCCTTGCGGGCTCTAAGTAGCCCGCACAGTTCGCACATTTAGGCAATAACTTCAAATATTCTATAGACACAGACTACACACAGCACACAAATCTTCTGACATTTATTAACGTCAAAATAAATTCCTTTTGCCCGCGGGAGAATAGAAAAACACGAGGGACAAGAGGAACGAGAGGAACATCAATGCTGCACACAGCACTTGTCAAAAATGTGTGAATAAAAACGTCAAACAAGATTTCAGGGGTTCATAACTCAATTCTTCTACAGAAACGTAGAAATCGAAGTGCACAAAGGCATCAACTGTGCGCTTATAAAAAAGAACATAGAACTGAGTCTCAACCGAAACGGAACTGCTGAATGGCCGTGATTTAGGCGTACGGTGCCGGTCTCTTCAGTGTAGGAAACCGTATTCTCTCTAGTTGAGAAAAAAGTGTGTAGGTAATAAAATTATATAAACAGTAGCTACTATGGCAGCGGCACATTGTGTTCAACTCTATTCTTCTTATATTTTTATGATGATTTAATTAACAATACATTCGTAGAAAAATGCGGTATATGATGTTTGATCGAGTAAAAAAAAGAATGCAATGTAGAAATATGTATATTGTTAATAATGCTAAATTTATAGAATATTGAAAACCAATGTTGGACCCCTTTGTCCAATTTATTGATTTAAATACCTTCAATTATTTTTTCTTTCCAAAGTAATATAGAAAGTAATATCAACTTTTCTTGGATAGGATTTTATTTTATATTTTAAAACAGTACATACTTTCCGTTTCAATCCCTGCTGTTATCAACAGACAAAAGTTGATTTATGATTTATTTTTTGTGAAAAGTAAATAAGAATTGTGCTCAGATTTTCTAAGCAGTCAGGTTAACAGCTACATGGCTCCTATACTCCAAATGTAGAACCTCCGACTTGACAAATAAAAATAAATCTGTATTATCTATATTAATGTCTGTCCTTATGGGACAATAAGTTATAGAACGGCATGCATCTAAACTCAGTCTGCCCTATGGAATCTTCTGTAGTGTTTGTCTACTGGTACTCGAAGAGATAAGACCGGACCGCTGTTCGTATCTATGTCCAGGTGTGTCTAGAACTGGGCTTAAGCTATTGGCCTAATTTTTTAATACAATTGACGGTATTTCCAATATTAACACTGAACAAATACATCCATTTATTAATATGTTCGGCTGGTTTCAATATGGTTCTAACCACAATTACAAGAAATATGGACTTAAAACGGCTTAGCATAAAGTCTAAAACGAAGTTTTTTTAAAAAATCAATTTAACACCTATGTCAAATATCATTTAGTTTTATTTAATCATTTAGTTTTATATCGTTTGACATCTGGTCTTTCTACGAAAAATATGGGCGTCCGTTACTACGTTTTTCAACAGCGTGTTCGGAATAAAAATCCTTTCTAGCCGTAGCAATTTCCATTCGTATGAGATGACCAAAACAGTTAAGCTTTACTATGTCAATGATTGGTATATCTTGTACAGCTCATCGTTCAATCTAATTTGATACTTGTTACCAACGCTTACTAGACCATAGTTCTTCTGAAGTATTTTTCTCTCGAAAACTCCTAACGCCTTATTACCGCAGTTGATATTTGTTCTAACTTCTGCACCATACAGCGAGACAGAAATGTTAAGAGACATATAGAACATGATTTTTGTTAATTAAGAGAAAGAGTTTTATTTCTTAATTGCCAACTTAATCCAAAATAACATTTGTTATCAAAAGAAATTCCTCGTTGAGTCTCTAGGATGACGTTTTTTTTTTTTGGTGTTTACTCTATTTCTCAAATAAACAAAATATTTGGCAATTTAAAATTCATAGTTTTCCTTTTATGGTTTTATGGTAATGAAGACATGGAATCCTATTCAAATAAGGGAGCTCAGATATGGTTAACAAACTAAACGATATTTGGTAAAATGTTGATCCTGCAGGATATAAGAAAGGTGTTTGTCAAGCTATAACGTAATAAATACAAGAAATCCTTGAATTGCATTGATGTTATTCATAACTTTAAAATAAATTTTACTAGTTGTCATCAAAGGTCTTATTAAATTTATAGTTTATATATTAAATTTACTTTCTTCAAGCACAAATCGTGCCCCTCATCATTTTCAAAGTAACAGAAATATAACTACCAGTAAAAAGATATATAATTCAGTCTGCTTTGTCTGTATTTTAACACCTTCGACTATACAGTTTGAGTTTGCATTTTTTTACACTCCATTATATAATTAAATTAAATATTTATTTATTCAAAACACATACTACCATCCCCAAACATACAGGCATACCTTAATTAGAGTATCACTTCGAAGTTGGAAGACGGTAAGCCGTTTGGCTTGCTTCTTTTACGCTCTTTGAAAGTTTTTGAACTGTTTTAACCCATTAATGTGTTTCTGGGCATATTAAACGTCTTTTTATTAATTAATGTAAACTTCATACCGTAGTAAAACCAACGAATCTTAATGTAAACTTTTTGTAAATTTGTTCCAGAGCAGGTGTAATTGACGATACATTTAAGACGCGCATAAACAGGCACAAATAGCCGACAAATTGTGCAAGTGTGCGTATACCACTCGGACGTTCCACTGGACGTTATGTGAATCACTCAAAAAAATTAACATGACGATCACGTCCAAGTTTTGATCGTTGATTACCGACTTTGAACGGCATATTTGCTCGTAACTACATACTATATCTGCCGTGCTTTTACAAACACACATATTATTTAGCAGACCAATGTACCTATGTAGGTATGTTTCTTCTTTAAAGCGTGTCTAATGATATTGATTGATGTATATTCAAGTTTATTCATAAATTTCGTTGAAGTTGATTTTGAAGTTCGCCAACTTCAGTAATAATCGGAATGTGTAACACTTCATTGATGTATCGAATATCAGAATAATGCAAAACATAAATGGAGAATTTGTGGAAGCAGAACGGTTGGAAATTATATACGAGTGTGAAATTTTTTAAAAATATGTTATACTGTTTGTGATGATGATATTACCCATTGTTTATAAGCTCCAATCATGTTACTTATTCACTATTATATTGATGATATATTTATTATCCAATAGAATAATGATACAACGTGACCTATAAATTCTATTTTGTTAAGAATGACGTTTTACTTGTACTTAATTTATATGTTTATAACATTTAAATATTTAATATCTTATATCATTGACAATATGTATTAAAAAAAATAAATTTTTCGTTAATTATAATTATTATTTACGTATTTCAATATATAATAAAAATTTTCGAATATCTTAAACTGGGTTTATATACAGATATTTTTTGAGAGATAATTTTCATTACTGTCATTTTAAGCTCTTCTGTTTTTCTCTCTTAAAAAAAATATTTTTTCGTCTTCTAATTGAAACCCACTTCTAAATAAGCAAAATGAAAAGCTTAAGACACAATCGTTCTCTTATTATCTTTGACATAAGACGGGATATTGACGATTTTACTTTTGATAGTACGCAGTTTTCATTCTCTTTTATAAGATGCCAATATGTAAACGTTAATGTAAACGTTAATTTAGACATGTTTCTTGAAAGAGAGATTATTTAAATTATCAAATTTTTTAAATTATAAAATTTAAATATTATATTAAATATTATAATTAATAATATTTCACCTTCAGAATAAGTTATTGCTATCATTTCTGTATTTGTCCTAACATTGATAAATATTATTTAATTATGAAGTTATCCAGATTTAAAGATTGTTGAGGGAATACTAAATATTAATTAAATGCAGTCCAAGTTTTGGCATATATAACGTATAAAATGTTAAATAAAATAAATATTTTATGTAACTAATGGAGTTGGTTACATTAGGTTATACCGGCGATCCCTAGTGGATCCACTTAGGCCTATTGGCCGATTGTGTTAAACTAATGGAGTAAAAACAAATAATATATGTATATTAAACGATTTCCAAAAGGTATTGAAAAGGTTATGTATTAGAAAGACGCTGATTCCAAATAAAAAAGACTACAATACTGATTTTCAAGCCTTGAATGCAAATAGACTGTATGATCTGCAAATAAAATAATCAAATCAAGTTATAAAGAAAACTCGAAAAAGTTCTAAAAACAATTTTCTGTTTTTTTTGTTATTTTTGTTAATTGAGAATATTAAAATATATGATAACAAACATATACAATTGCTTAAGCAAAGCATCATCAACTTAATTACTAGTAAAACTACTGAGTTTGGATAATCTTTATTATTATTACTTGGACTTCCATTTATTCCCAACTCACATTTGCTTTATGCAACATTTCACACGAGGCTCTTCTGCATCAAATCCATCTATTGAACTTTATAAATAAAATTAATTTGAATTGATTTTCTATTAATGATTTAGATTTAGTTATGTAAATTTTGTTGTTAATTTTTTTTTGTATATGTACTAAAATAATAATCATAGACCAGAAAATGCCACCATGAAACTGCGAATGAATATTTGATTCAATTAATTAATGCACTAAAAATCACAGACCATTAACATCTACGACGACACCTAAAATATATAGTAGAAAAGTGTCAAATACAAAAACATTTAATTTGTCGCTAACATCATATATGATATTTGCATACGGGGTGAGTAAGAAAAGTTTGCTGCCTACATAATACATTGTTGACGTTTTTGATTATTAGTATCATCATATAAAATATTTGAATACGGGGTGGTTGTAATAAGTTTTATGCTTAACATAACGTATATGTAATAGAACGTTTTCATCGTTTTTAATTATTGCTTTTTCTTTAATATAAACTCTTTTTAAATCGATTTACTTTTAATAATTAGGCCCCGACTTCTTGAATTCTATAAACTGCACCTTAGTATGATCCAACGTGTTTTTCATTTTAATGAAACAAAAAACTTTTCTTTACTAATAGGAACATAAAACTGACATTCTATTTATGCAGTGGTACTATGAAATTTGTTCCAGTTGTTGAGTGACCAATATCAAAGTAATTAATCTAAACTCCCCTTCTCAAGACATAGAACACATGATATTCTTGGCATAAAATAAAGTCATGGCAAAGTAAAGTCTTCAACCAATTCAATATTTTTTAACATTTACCAATCCGCTGTGTTGTTTATTATTAGGTATCTAAAGTATATTAGTGAATTAATGATCAATGAAAAGTTTTTAATCTGCGAAACAAATCTACTATGTTTCCCCGTAAACCTACATTCTAAAAGAGTTATAAATGCAACACCTAATGCACGGAAGACTTTGCCATATCAAAATTTCCTATATGATCTAATATAGAAAGGTCAGTAATTTTTAGGTAATCATTGGTCCCGTTTTTTGCATTTTACCAACTAAGTGACATGTTTACTGTTGCCAAGGGGGCGCGATACTTCCAGTAAACTTACATCCTCTATATATGACGCTAATTAATAATAATAATAACAACTTATTATCTTTTCATCTGTCGCATGTTATTGCAGATGTATTTGAACTAATAAACAAAGACGGCTACTGTGATGTGTGGTGGAAAGAACGATGGAGCTTTTCGTTCCTATACAGATTCTCTGAACTGGTTTTTATGGTTCTGATGACAGTACGTTTGGAGCTCTAAGTGTTATCACAAAAAGATTATTAATTTTAAAAGCCTAATGAAGGCATATCATACATGTATGTAAGGTATGTATAGTATTTGCACTTTATACATAATCTCTATACATCTTCATCTTTTTATGAATATAAAATAAAATCTTTATACGTTTTTTAAGTGCAGTGAAGTAAATATTAAAACAACATTAAAATTGTCAATTTCTGTTTATGCTAGAATTATGATTTACTACAAGCAGCCATGTCAGAAACGTATATTAATTGAATTGTTCAAATATAAAGAACCATTACCATCAATTTTATGCACACTATTTTAAATAAATAATTCACTACTGAAATGAACAAAGACTTTTGCCGCAAAACTAGCCGCAATGCACGATTGCAATTGCAGTTCATATATATTATGTCAATAATATTAAGATGATAGGATGATTTATAATTCTCATGTATAAAAATCTATATGAAAATATTGATATATATTATTATTGTCAGATAGAATCAAAGGTATTTGCCGCTACTGATTGGAGTGTTTAATATTTGTTTATTTTTAATATTAAAAATTTTTACAATTTATTATTATTTATAAAAATTTATGAACTTGTCATCCAATTAACACATTTAAATTGCATAAAAACGTCTAGTCTCAGGGAAGATTAAAAATAGATTTTAAATTGAAATATAATAAAAATACATCAACGCCAATAGACTTCTGCAAGTCAAAGCATAGGAGTATATGAAGAACGTGCAGTTGTCGATGCATTTGTTATTGCATATTAATTGCATTATAAAATTTTCCGCAAAATATTGCAGTGCCAATGAAATCAAGATTGAATTGATCTGCCGAATGTTGTGCATATATACTATGTTTTTTATTTTTTTTTTTTTTTCATTTAAAAAATACTATGTAAATAATTTAACCAACTGCCACTGCTGCAATTTGCCGTGGGGAGTTCCATTGCAAACTTTATCTTTAGCGTTGAACTCAGCAAACAGTTGCCAAGTAATCAACGCTGAGAAACAACCCCGCTAAGCGCTTGCAACGCTGTTCACTTGACTTTTGCTCCGATGTGGCAGCACTTGCATATAGGAAATATTGTGCCAATTTGTCTAATTGGCTATAATTTAAAGGATCTTTGACTGCAGAATGTGCAAAAGTGCATAATTGCAATCACACAAAGCCAAATTAATTTTTTATACATTATATAGAAGATAAATATATATACGTATGTTACATGCAAGATATAATAGCATTAATATTTTTATTCAGTACAATATTTTACAAAATAATCATAATTTATTGTAAAAACCCGAATATAAATTTTTTTAATTTAAAAATAAACTCAAATAAAAACTATAAAAATTTTCAATAGAGGTATTTCTATAAAACTGTTCTAAATGTCCTGATTAGTATAGTGTTAGCTGTAACGTAATAAATAAATCTATAAAAAATTGAACGAAAATTCGTTAAGGACACTAACATACAATTAAGTTCATAAAAGTAAGCAATTCATTATATTCACTTCAGATAAAATAACTTCAATCATTTGACATTTTCATTATGCCTGCATAAAC
This sequence comes from Teleopsis dalmanni, assembly GCF_002237135.1. NCBI lineage: Eukaryota > Metazoa > Arthropoda > Insecta > Diptera > Diopsidae > Teleopsis > Teleopsis dalmanni. The sequence continues at coordinate 221,307,690 of NC_051847.1, forward strand.
TGTACAAAGAATAATAACCATAAAGATATTGTAGTAACACAATAACAAAAACTACCCTATAAGTCCTCAATTGAACTATTTAGTTTTAGTGTCAAAATCTTAACAAAGCAATCACTCCACATAAACATCGCATTTTTTTTATCAAATCACTGACAACGACATACCTTCTGCCAAATTTTACGTTTACACTGAGCATCTGCAAGTAATGATTTTACGCTGACAATCAGAGTTGCCATTGTGTGGTGACAATTCTGTGAGAAGGCCTTTGCAAACACGAATTGCCAATGTTAATGAATTACCTTTTGATAGTATTCAATCGAGATTAAGCGTAACCGTCTCAGTTAATATTTTGAGGATGAAACAATTTACAACTGGAGAACTGCAATTGTTTAATTAGTTCAGGTCCTTGGTATTCTAAAGGCGCTTGACTATAGAATACCATTAAATGACTAACGAATTGCAAGAATCTTTGCATGTATAGATTGATAATTATTTATTAATATTTAGCAAATACATATTAGTCTATATGACAGATGTTATGCCATCTAATGCATATTTTAAAATAAAAATAAGAAATAACCTAGAATATGAGCATTAAATATTTATTTAACATTTATATTTTTATATTTAATAATAAATCGTTTATTCCAACTTTATTTATCTAATATAACAGATTATAAAACATATGTTCAGATAATCGACCTAAGATATCAACTTCAAACGATTATGATACTTCAAACTGGTTATGATACTTAAAAATAAGTAACTACACAATTTTTTCAGTCCAGAATATTAAGAATAGTAAATTAGAATTTATCCTTTTTTTATAATATGGGATCATCCGCATGCGAGTATCCACATTCTGTTTAACATGATCTATCATAAACAAAACGTCGAAAATCTATGTCAGGAAAGGACTCTAACAATCTATCTAACTATCTATCTATTATTAACATGCATGTGGAATAATACAAACCTCGAATGAACACACAACGCTCAATCAATCTGATGATAAACAGATCAATCAAAGCAATATTTTCTGAGAGATAACAACATACAAACAACGGAAATTATGTGTTTTAAAAAGTGCATTCCCTAATACTGAAAGATACTACATACTACAGTAGTCTGAAACTTTAAATCCAACACATCTATTTAAAAATATATTGTGATTACTGTAATAATATGATTGCATAAATATTACTTAACTTCAAATCCAAATGTGATTAGACGTAGTAAAATACTCGTAATATATCTCATCAATAACAGGTGGGTAGTCTAACATATATGGTACATAGATCCGTTTTAAAACTATTTTCAGTTTTACCAAGTTTTTGTTTTCTGCTACCAGTTTCTAAAGCCCCTTGCTTTAAATCAATCTAGACACTGATTTCCGCGCTTCATCGAACTTTTTATTCCTTCTTTTTCAATAATTATTTAGAATATATTTTGCAACTGTGTTTTTTCGGCAATCCTTTACATTATATAGATTATTCCTTCCCAATCTCTTTACATATATCATCAATATAATTATGAGATCTATAAAATCCATTTTGGTATTAAATTTTAAATAATAATTCTAATTTTAAATAATAATGTTGGATATTGGGCAAGAAATTCATTGTAAAGTAAGAAGAAGAATAAAGAATAAAAAACCACGGACTTATCATTTACAGGCTCTTACGAGACATCAATTTTTAAGCAAGATTGACTTCCTGCAGTTTTAACACGAGAAGTTTACTTTGGTAGACGTTAACATCAAACTAGGTTTATTTGTATCTCTTTAAAGTATCAATATCAATCTAATATCAATCTGACTTTTTCCCAGTATATATTTTCCAGTTCTATACAAATAATGCTTTAGTTTTGATGGTTTATTTGGTTTAATATCCATAGTACAAGTACTACCTGAATTTTTTCACTTTCCTCAAACATATCCATTATAGAAAAATACAATTCACATTGTAAATCAAAAATAAGATTTGGTTAAAAAATTATATATAATTTTCTATATCAAATACATAAGTGTATAACAATTTTCATACGCCTTCAAAGTGTTAGCGAATTATAATTTTTTTATATCTGATATACTTATTAAAAAGGGGAATAACCAATACATTAGAAAATATTAAAAATATATCCTTGGAGCAGTTTTAAATTTACGAACGCTTTTATAACTAACTTATAATACTTTTATTAATTATTAACAGATGCCGATTAAAGCTTTATTCGAAATAGAAGTCCGGAAAGAAATAAGTTTTAAAAATTAATAATAAAATATGAATATACAATAAAAGGAATTAGAAACAAAAATGTCTGATCATATATGGCAAATCGATTTGGTCAATTTGTTTTTGTTTCGTACTCCGAAGATTTTGTTATTATTTAAGCACAACTAATTCAACAGCTTTAAATATTTCTGCTTTAAATTTCGCATTACTTTTACTAAGACTGATACAACAGTACAATAATACAACGATACAACAACAATAGGTGTACATTGACTCATCCGTCGGTCGAGATGAAAAGTGTCGGTATCCTTTGATCAATATACATTATAAAATACTATGGTCACGCCTTGAAGGCATTAAACGAGATGGCGCTCAGCTCCAACAGCAAATTTAATATATCTTTTTTGCACTTCTGTTGATGTGGCTGCAGCATTTATGCTCAATACGAGTGCTGCACTTCTTCATCGCAATACTCCTTTGAAACCAGCATTTGCAAATTTTTTGCAGTACTCGTGCGAGTATTGTCTTTGAGACAAGAACGTTGCAATTCTTTAGTCTCTATACAGCACTTTAACACCAAAGATGCTGAACACTGGTAAGAACCCAAAGACCAAAGAGAAGAACTGTAGTAAAAGTTTATTAGTAATCAGCAGTAGAAACATCACATGTGAATGTGTGATTGTGTGTTCACAATTGCGAAATATACGAATGCATATGTTCAACCATATTTATTTATATACGTCATAATTTTTATACATATATTATAATTTCTATGTAGTAATAATTCCTTTCACTGAGAATGAAATAATATCGGCTTAAGCTGAAATGAAAAACTATAATAGGTACTTTAAAATTACTGCTAGCAATTATTTAGTAATCAGCATAATTTTAATAATAATTATTGACAAATTTAATAGAAAAGGAATAATTAATTTTACAATATTAAGTGTAAATTATTATTATTATGTTGAGGCTCGTTGAGTCAGTGCACTTGAGCACTTTTATTCTCTATTAACTGCGAGGGTTCTTCATAACGCCTCTCTATGCCTTGTCTAGATTATTGTTTATCACTTCATCAGACTAAGCTAAAACTGACCTCAAATCTGCATACCTCCCCGAGGAGCCTGTAACCATTCTGAGATCTGTAACCATTCCGGTGTTAGTAAACCTGTCAGTTTTCATAAATAACTTCAGGGCTTTATTCTTTATGTATGTATGTATTAATTTATTTTATAACCAAATATAGTGACATTTGATTTAAAATATTCATTTGTTGTATTAGCTAAGGGCATTACACTAGGTTCTTAAGTAGTTAAAATGGAAACTCTTAAGTAATTGTACAGAACTATTGTCAGTTTTATCTAAAGTTGTACTCTGTTCATAGTTAGCCGAACTTTATGTGACTTTAATTTTTTTTTATAATAATAAAAATTATGACAATTTATATTAAAAAAAAGTATATTAGCACAGTAGAAGAAAGTAGAAAATATAGAAGCTTCGTATCAAAGAATGAAATGAGATCGAATACAAGATGCATTGAAAATAAAACACCAGAAGAAAGTGGAATCTGCTTAGTATCTACATAAAACTAAGCATGAAGACAACATTAAAGATTAAACGCCCTAATAAAACCCAGCTCATGTCGTGTACTTTTATTGGATTCTTATGTTAGGACAAGCCAAACTTATTAGAAATGGAATCCTAAAATGTGCATTTAAAATATGTGTACAATGATTGAAGAAGTGAGAAAATATTTGATTTACAACTTATTTTCAAAGTTATTTATATTAATGATATGAATCAAACGCCTCATAACACGAACTAACCAATAGCCAATTGATAAAGAAATAATTCAGAGGAAATACCGAACACCGAAGTTGTTCATGCTGCAATCG
>NC_051847.1:221311915-221319399 GCF_002237135.1 Teleopsis dalmanni
TATGCTTGGTATATTTTACTCTGCTTGACCTGAGATTTTAATTCATTTGGAATATTATAAAAATTATTAATCCTCAAACTGGTATCAATAAATTGTTATGTGCTTAAATTAAACTCGTGCCACAAATGCGTAATTAATAAATATTTTAAATTAATGGCACTGATTATACAGTTTGTCCAACTCATAAAATACGAGTATTTTGTTTTTGTTCACAAGTATTTTTAGTGGCTCTTTCAAAATTCAAATTCATTAACTCTTAATTTAATCATTTGGCTCAACTTCAATCTTAGTGCTGTGACTAAACTTGCAAAATATTTTGTTTGGCACTAACCACACGGCGAGTATGGTATCAGCAGATCTATAACAATTTCTTTTTTATTCGATAGCGTTAATTATGGTCATAATAAAAATTTTTAGATCGCGTAGCTAATTTGCATACAAATTAATTTTAATTCAAATTAAAACAATAAAATTATTGTGATATTTTTCACTCTTCTGCTCATTTATAAAACTCATACGCCGCGCGATGAACAAGTGCCACTGTGGACTTACCAAAATATTTGAGATTTCGAATCATTAGAGGTTTTTCCGTGCAGCAGAGAACGACTGAGCATAGCTACTGTGCACCTCGGCGGTAATTGAACCCAACGCCATCAACTCCTCTGATTTTGTAGCAAAATATCGGCTTCATCAAAGTACGACGCCGTTCCCTTCTGGTGGAATACAGTTGCGGCGTTAAAGGCTCGTGGTGCTCCCGCCGTGTACGCCACACAATTTATACGCGTTTGCTGTGGCGATTGATTGTGTTTCGAACTAATTTGAATAATCAAGCCATCAATTTTGTTGCTAATGATATCAGAAGCATATGCATATCTGTTTCTGCTGTTGTATCTATATCTGCGTATATGGAAATGTGTGTGCTTTAATAAAACTTAAATTTCAGCTGATATACTCGTATCTGATATACTCAGCTTAACTCGAATCTGGACTGAATGAAATATTTGACTGTAGTTACATTTCAACTTCTTGTTTTCGGTAAAATTAAATTTTATGTGCTGAGCAGTTTCTCTCGTTTTAATATCGATCGTTAAGCCAATAAGACTATGTAAATTATGAAAATTAAAAAAATTATAATTAATTAAAGTTTTCTTCAACACGGTGGTCAATTTCATTTTGTTTTAATTTCACAATAATAATGCCTGTTTAATATTTTTATATGGAAACCACGGTGACTGTGGCAAATGTTTACACATATTCGATACAATAAAGAGCGGCTTATTTCTGGGTATCCATTCCAGATAAATTCTCAACTTTTTTTCACAAACTTGTGCGCCGGAGTGGTATTTATTATCTTCCGATTCTATGCCATAAATTGACTAATATTTTCTATTTTGTATTGAACTTGTTATAATTATGGGCTTTTATATATTTTATTGACTTCTCTTTTCAAAGATTTTAAATCAGATTTTGTTCGTGGGAGACTTAAAAGTGTTTGATGTGCACCGACAAAAAGAGCGGCACAAAATTCCAGAATTAGGTGTGAAATATCGCAAGATATGGAAAGTTTATTTTTAATTCAGACTGAAAGTGAAATATGTAGATAAATAAGTGGAAGTCAGTTATTTTTTATAATTATTGTCAATTTTTTAAGACTCTATTGTATAAAAAGTTATTTTTGAAACCACTTAGAAGCATCAAATAAAAATTTAAGCATAGAGTTGCCAACTCTAAGTCAAAATTAGTATTATATATATTTTTACAGAAATTATGCGACATTTTTATTTCATAATTCAAGTAAAATTATGTAGTACATTTTTTTTATCACTTTAAAAATATTTATACAGACATTTCCTAATTTCTTATGGAATTATTTGATATTAATTTCATTTTATATTTAACTTTTTAGTGCTTCGAACTTATTTTAATGCACATATTTCAGTTGTCAGGGGAATTACGAAAACTCAATACAATATAATATATCAAATGAATCTATGAATTAACTTTTTAGGAAACGTTAATTATTATTTAGTATACAAAAATGATGACAAGTGATTGAAATAATTTTAAAGAGGAGATATTGCGTCTGTAGACTATAAGATCTATTATGCCCCCTGTAGACTATATTATTGCGTCTGTAGACTATAAGATCTATTATGCCCCTTCTTTTACCTAGAGTAAATCAGTCAGTCATATATCTTTAATAATAATATCAAAAGTATACGCATATCTGTTTCTGCTGATATATCTATATCTGCATATTCGATTAGTACAACTTTGTGGATCCAAGCATAAGAATTAACATAAGAATTCAAACATAAGAATCAAGTTTTTTTTTAATTACTTGATTAGCAGCCTGAAGATCCCAGCTAGATTCAGTCTTGTTTTCTTGCTAACTCCATTTAGTTTTTGTATTTTAATATAATTAATCTCTATCGTTTAACTTATACGAAATAAGAAATAGATATATATGAATTTACCATAAAAATTCGCTTAGACCGCTTAAGATATGTTGAAATTAATTTGAAACACTTGCCAACAAAGTTACAGGGGATCCGAGCCCCTCAGTACGACAATTCGGAAAAAAAACTGCTAACAACTAGATGAAAGCCTTATATATAAGACTCATATAAAGCACATGTGTTTGCTGTCACTACAGCAAACATCACAAAAACATAACATTTGTTTACAATATTTAAAAACTAGGCTTTATATGCAATCACAGGTATCAGAATCACGACCGAGCTTGAAAACCTATGGTACTATAGGGTGTGGTTTGAGTATTCAACAAAAATGAAGCAGTAACACCAAAAGGAATAAAACTGAGAGACTTTAAGAGCTATAGATATAAAAACATGAAAAGTGTTTTTCTTGAAATTGAATTTATGTTTTAATTAAGAAGAGGAAGAGAAATATAAATAGTTTGTTTAAATGAGTCAAGAGTAGTGTTTGATGCCAATGATTTGACTAATGAACTAGTCTATTAATAGTTTCAATTGAATTTTGTTGAGATTAGTTTAGGTTGTATACTGTATATCTTATTTCACGATTTGGTTTCCGATTTAACACAAAATCTAGTTACTGTAATAGAGTTCACTCCAGATTTTGAAAAAAAAAATGAAAACACATCTCAAAATAACTGCAGTGCATCCATATCTTAAGAATACATCAGAGTTTCAGGTACAGAATGGCAAGCCCAGGTATTAATTATGAGTTTTAGTAGATATATGGTATTTACTAATTCGATTTATAAATTGTTGCATTTTGTTTATATAAAAAAATATAAGAATATATATACTTGCTGTTTGATTATCATTACTAGGTTAGGTTAGGTTAAACCGGCGATCCCAGGGGGATCCACTTAGGCCCATAGGCCCATTGTGATACCGTATTATTTAGAAAACCCATGGGCTAAAACCATCCAGAACCTTTAACAAAGCTTACAATGCTACATAGAGGGAGTTCTCGAAGTTCGTCAAGATCCTCAAAAAAGAAAGCCCCCAAAAATTTAAGGTGACGCCGTCCATGTGCCGGACACGAAGAAAGCAGGTGAGAGGCACTTTTGTCATCCTCACCACAACTGCGGCAAAAATGGTTGAACGGTAGATTCAGTCTCCTAGCATGATTACCTAGAATACAATGACCTGTTAGTAAACCTACTACAAGACTGATATCTCTACGGGATAACTCTAAGAGAGATTTCGATTTTCTATTGTTGGTCTGTGGCCACATTGCATACAGATGCCTGCATATCGCAGAGTCTTCCCATCTTTTGTTAAAAAGTTCGGCACAGGAAGAACTCAAAATCAATTTGCATGAAGTCAACGATATGCCCAGATTGTTTAGGTGTTCCGAGTGGTTCCCTGAAGCACCACGTCTGGCTAGCTCGTCTGCTTTACAATTGCCGTAAATATCCCTATGACCGGGAACCCAGATTAGAGAAATATTGAACTGCGTCGACATCTCATTTAGAGATGTGTAGCAGTCAAGGACCGTCCTAGATGTGAATTGGACAGAACTCAAGGACTTTAAAGCAGCTTGACTATCCGATAGTATATATATATTCCTTTCAAGTATATTACCTACTTCTAGACAAGCTAAAGCTTCCTTAATGGCAATTACTTCTGCCTGAAAAACACTACAGTGATCCGGAAGCCTATAGCAGGAGGATATATTCAGCCCCTCTGAGAAAACTCCACTGCCTACGCCGCTCCCAATCTATCATTACTATTGTGGCTCAATTTATTGGATCATATTAGACGGTGTGCTTCCTTGATCACTAACATACTATATAACATATTAAATGTTTTCTTTACTTGAAGAGATATGAGCAAGAGAAGAAATACCTAATATAAAGGTTCGAATAAGAAAATAAAAAAAAATTTCTCTAAATAATATCATCCTCCAGAAATCTTTTAAAAGCATATAGAGTTTTTAAACTGCATATTATTGCGATACGTAGATTTCAAATACATTGTTTTTCAGTGCTCTGTCAAAACATTAGAGTTATTTTGATATATAGCAGAGATATTCTGAAAATCACTAAGTTTACAAATCATATTTATATAATTTATTTGCGAATTTATGATCCTAATGGGAAGCGCTTCTAGGTCAGGTCGAACAAGTTACTGTTTAGACTCTGATTATGCTATATGTAGCCTAAGAACATACAATCCAACAAAACCTAACTTGAATATGAAACTGTTTCCTTCGGTTGCTGTTGTCCAAATGTAGAAAGATGAATTAAGTTCACGATATATAGTACCACAATCTTATTTAATATGTACACTTATTGAATCGAAGCTTTTAAGCCAATTTTCGAAGGACTTCGTAAACTTACTGCAGTATATCTCTCGGTAATCTGCACTCTATTACTCAATACTCTCTTGGGCAATTACTTTATTTTTTTGAATAAGAAATATTTATGTCTTTTATTCATCATAAAGGTTTCCACACTTATAAAACAATTGAAATTTTGTCGTAATATTTACGATTTATATTTTCATATACTAATTCCGCAGGAAATGTACATTATGTTCCAGTACTTTTAATAGTTAAATTCATTAAATTTTATATATTCCATCGTACATTAACTTGCTGGGAAGAAATTACGATTAAATTACTTGACAATTGAAGCAACAATTGGCGCTTAAGAAATTCGTATTCTGCACATATCAACTAAAGTTTTTATTCACGTCCATAATTATGGGAAAATCACTTCCGATGCAAATGAATCAAGTGGCGTCTATGAATGTGAATAAACACTCGTACCAAAACTCATTAATACAAATTCACTAAAAAGAACTAATGACATGATCACTCAGTGTTTCTTTAATAATTCTAAGAACTTTTCTGTTTTTTATTCCAACAATAGTTCGCCATAAAGCTCGCTTATGCAAAGTTGAAGATTTCCAATATTAATGACACTTAAATTAATAGATAATGTAATAAGTCATTACATAGTATAATGAGTTGATCATCCACTATGAAATAACTAGTTAATGAATCATTAGGAATGTCATATATTACTTGGCAAAAACTTTTACCGAACTATAATAGCAAATACCTAAACTAGAGGAAAATTGAGGAATGTGCACTGAATGCAATTCAAATTTAGTAGTCATCGTACTCAGTCACTCAGTCTGTAATCTTCTTTTTACTTAATGCTCTCCAAAACTAGATTCACGAATGTGAGTGTGTGTGGATATGTGTCTGCTGAAATATGTTCATTTTTATGCTTACATTCTTATGATAGAGATATAAAAGTTAAATTGGTAACTCATTCTTAATTTGTTGGCGGCACCTTTGAACATTCTTCCAATTAGCTCTTATAGAGCCGACACCTTAGGCTTTAGGCTTTAGCTTTGGCAGCACTGCAACAATCAAGCAAGCATGCTCGTTTAAAGTTTTATACGTACTGCCCTCAATTGTATATTCATACATACACAATACTCGCAACAGCAACAAAAACACTGCAGTATTCCCGCACAACAACAAGCTCCTTAAGCTGTGCCCTCCAAAAGCAGCCAGCGACGAGCAACAGGAAGACAACTACAATGAGTAGACTGAATTTGTTCGTGAATTTGTTGGACTTTTTGAACGAAAAAATTGGATAAACGTATGAATGGACCACACCGATACGATTAATACGATGTGGTGTGTTGTACGGATATGTGGATTGTGCGTTTGGAAAGGTCTTACGAGCAGCAAAAATTTGTTATGCGCTGCGTGTTGCACAAATTACTAATAGGCCGGTGTCTGTTTACTTGTATGCATAATTTAGTTTTCATTTGTGTTGGGCAGGATGATTATGCGAATATCAGAAAGGGTCACAAGAAATTAAGGTTACTTCCTTTCCTTTCCTTTCCATTCCATATAAAATAGAATGCCACGTAAAAAATTTTCTTCACTTTAACGTTTTTTATACTTCCTATGACATGTAATTTTTTTAATGTTTTTTATCTCATTGCAGTCAACTAAGAAAATATTTTAAACTTCACTAAATGTATTTAGATATCCAAAATTGAAAATAAGTAACTATGAACGAGAATGAGATAAGCATAAAGAGTTTGAAACAGTAGAATTAAAGACTATATTGAACCTCCTCTTTTCTAGATAATGAATTAGGAAGAAATTATATATATTTATGACAGGTATATATATATGATCAAGATATATTTTAAATTGCTTGTTTTTCAGTCATTGCATATTTTTTGAAAGCTAGGCAGGTCCTTCCCAGCCGCATCTAGTAGCCTTCTCCATCCAGGCAGCCCAATCAATTACTTGCTGTTGCCAGTCGGTATTACCGAGCACCTTCATATCGTTGGACAACTTGTGCTTCCACCACAAATGCAGGCTTGCTCTCTCTCATTTTCCAACACTGAGCACTGAATTAAACATCATTCTACTCGAAACATTTTCTTTCAATCGCACGAAATCACCAAGTCAGAGAAGCCACTGAATTTAGTTTGGAACTAAATATAGACTTAATATATAGCGAAAATCTCAGTCGCGCTTTCATGCAGATGTGAGAGTAAAGTAATTCACTGTTATTTCCTAACTTCTATTAAAGCACATCAATGAGTACCCAGATAAGTTAAAATCCTCCATCCTTAAGAACCCACACGCAATCCTTTTGGACTTTTCTATATCTTAACTACCTTTTTAAAAACAGTTGAATTACTGGGTCCCAGTTATAACATTGGATTTGTAAAACTTTATCGCGCCCAGTTGGTTGGTTAAAAAATAAATATTGTGTCATCTTTACTATTATATATCAGTACTATATAAATACTATATGTTTTTAAATCTGCTAATCATTTCTTTCTTAAATTTGTGATTTCACAAACAAGAGAGATTCGCTATCATATTTATGACACTATGACCTTGTTCCTAGTCATACTTACTCTATTTACTCTACTCTTGAAATATATTTTTAAACATTTATACTTTCATTACACATTATTATAAACAATTATCATAAACTA
>NC_051847.1:221319499-221466164 GCF_002237135.1 Teleopsis dalmanni
ATTAGAACTGATTTTAATGAAACTATTTACAATGTATGTTACAAGGCACTGTACTTAGAAATAATAATTAATTTGTGTTTTATACCGGAAAAATCATGAAATTAATGCTGATATAGTTAGAAATCTTTTTTCCTCTTCATAGTTCAGATGAAAATGTGAGTATTAAGATCATTAAAAATACGACTAGTGTTGGATGGCTGCATGAAAATGAAGTAGTCGTTGGTAAAAAAAAATTTGACAGAGGCCTAGGTAGGATAGGGATATCTGCTGTACATAGGTTAAGAAAAATGGGACTAAAACAGAAGCCTGGGAAACACCAGCAACGATGGGTGAATTTGGAAATTTCTTTCTGTTAAGAACCTGTGGAGACCACTACCGAGTATTGAGAAGACGTCGAATTAGTAGAGCTTGTGTGGCAAGTCCACAAGCTAGACCAAGTCAAAGGCCTTTTATCAGAACTTAATATGAGAAATTATTCCCATGGTTGTTAAAAAACCAGATACAAATCTTGTTTTGGAAATGGGTGGAGGAGCTTTGTTTTCCGAAGAGAAGGATTTTAGTTTGCTAGTTATAAATGTTTCCTAAAATTTACTGGCGGAGTTAAAGAAAGAGATGAGGCAGTAGCTGAGGAGTTCAATATCGGGCTTATCACTATTGACAATTGGAACTAGCATTTTTAACCCTTCTTGTTTTATTTTTCTGTTTTAACTTTTGAGTGTTTTCAACTGTCATTTTGATTATTTCTTTTGTTTTTCTTATTTTTAAATGCTGTTAGTTGGTATATTGTCTTTTGCTCACATACACTTTGGTTATCTATTCTTTTCCTCTTCTTTTTAAGTGCTGTTACTTGGTATTTTGGTTGTTGTGTACATAAATTGCGATTGTTTCTTCTTGTTTTTAAGTGCTTTAAGTTATTTTATTGGTTTATGCTTACATAAATTTTTGGTAACATATACTTTCGTCATTTATTCTCTTTCCTTATTTACTATATTATTTACTATATTACTATATTATTACTGTGGTAGTTTTTTCTCTTCTTCCTCAAAACTAAGAGCTGTACTGAAAATAAACCTCGACTTATTCTAGATTTCCCTATCAGAAACAACATAACCCAAAAGAACACTAGAAAAATGAAATATTTCAATAATATATAGAAGAAATAACGAAGGCAATGCAATTACAAAATTTTACTTATAATATATAACTTTAGATTCTTATTAATATATTACTCATAATACATTCTTTTTAATTACTGTGTATATTTTTAATCATATGAAATCTGTCAAATTACTTAAATCCATATATCTCTCATAGAGACTTCTAAATTTAAATAAAAATTACGTAAAACTATTGTATCAAAATGTATTTTACTTTATTAAGTACTCATATTTCCATTTAAAAAAAAACCAATGAAAATAATCTGAAATTGTTATTAATTTATCGGAGCAATTACTTTTGAATTAAATTGCATCCAATTACTGATGAAATGATATACACAAGCCACGTCGTGGTTATGGCATCAGTGAAATGTAAATGTCTGTTTTATGAAGAAATAAGGGTCTGATGGTGCGATGGTGGGATGAAACGGCGCTTATTGGTTCAGATTTTAAATGTAAAGCCCATTTCAACGCTACGAACAATGTCAGCCAAATTGCAGATATGAAGCCAGATATTCTAATACTAATTAAATTCCAAGTGAAATTGTAATTTTATAACCCCAAATACCGACACCGCTTAATTTATATAAAAAAAACATTCAAAGCACATACCCGGACTCCACCGGTACCGGACTCCAAACACAAAAAACTGGTGGAATAATAGTAAAAAAGCTGCCGTCGTAAAAAACCAATTAGGAATTGTAGTTTAAATGTATGGCACGGTGGTTGACAGGACATGAATTATTATAGTACAATTATTTTATTCAAAAAATAAAAAACCATGCAAGCAAACAATTTTTAGGGATTGCTGACGTATTTATGCCGCGCCGACGCATTTATGTATTTTGTCTGCTGATTGGTTGTTACGTTGATGACGTCATAAACAGTTGCAGTACAAATTGTAACGCCTTTACTGAAACTAGTTTTTGTGCTCTCACTGCGCTACTCTCAAGAGCTAAGAAATTGGTTAATGGATATAAGCCAAAATTAGAATCCACAAATGTACACACTTAGAGACACAATCCACAAACACAACATTTTTTTTGTGGTTGTGTGTATTTTCAGTACGTGTACTTATGTACTTAAAACATAAATTCAACAATATATAAGTTTCTGTTAGGAGTGCAGATACAAGTTTTCTGCAATTTAACACTGATTTATATAAAACTCAATTGTAATTACTTTCATTAAAAAAATGAAATATAATTAATATTTTGAAATGGAATAGATCTATTAAAAGAAGAGATAAGTATATGGGATTAATGTCAGTCGGTTACTAAAGCAATTTTCAATCAATCTTAACTTTCTATAAAATCAAATCAATTCAAATTTAAAACTAAAATTCATATATTTTTTGTTTTATATCAGTTTAGAAATTAAAAGATAATTATATTATTTATTAATATTGCTAATAAAAAAAACTAAAAATTCTTGTATAATTAATTTTGACATTTCAATACAGAGAATAACTGGACGCTTAAATAAATTGATTTTGTTAACTGATATTCAATAATAAAAATTTAATTGTATGTATTTGTATGTATTTTGAAAAATCTGAATAAGAGACAAATAATAAATATTTACTAAAACAAGCAGAAATAAAATCATAGTCTGGCTCTAAGTCTGGTCTTAGTCTAACAATCTAAGTCTGAAAAGTCACTACATAAAACAGGCAGTCAAAGAAAGAAAAATGAATATAAGTCTGTATAAGTTAATCGCACACATAATAGGTATATGCACATTAATATTAAATGGACGATGTAAATGATGGACAATATAAACGAAAATAGACGATCTGAAGTATTATCAATTTTTCTGTTATAAAAAAATAATAAAAAACACAAATCAAAATATATTTCTAAATGTATTTACCATAAACCCTGATAAAGTTGATTAAACGCTTTGCCTACTTCTTCAGCCCAGATACTAAAATTTGCACTACTCTTCAAGCACAAGTCGTCCTCTTGTCGTCTATAGATGCTATATGGTGGTCTCTTTTTATTTAATAATTTCTTTTAATTTGAATATCTGAAACAATTTGTTGAATATTTCTAACAGGAAAGCAATTACAGTGATATTCAAAAAAATTATGTTATGTCAGCCGGTGACTCTGAGCTTCAAATTGAGCAGGACACGAGTTCGATTTCTGGTACTTGCAGTCTCAAAAAATTATTAACGTATAATTAAATACAAGAACTATTTTCAAGACCACTGATGATTGGTATATGATGGGTATTAAAATAATACAAAATGAATTTTATTTCTTGTAGTTCACTACTTTTCAAAAAACGTATTAAAGATTATTAAATAATTTTTACTATTTTTGTCGCTCCAATTGAAAAATTCTATTAAATTGCAGAGTGCTTTTATGATAAAATATTGTTGTAAATAACTTACAAGACCGTAGTGACAGTTAATATATATAAACGATAGAGAGATTTTATTTAAATTTTTTTATGAGAAGTGTTATCGGTACTTTACTAGTTCTTCCAAATATGTTACTACTAAACACTACTAAACAAAATTTTTTCTCATTTATTCCTTTAATCATTTAAGATAATGTTAAATTTTAATAAATATTTTGTCATTAACCTATAGGATTTCATACGATTTCAACTCAAACTAATACCTCCTAGCCATAATGAAACTTATTATGAAGTAACGCCCCCACTCTACAAGGACAGACCAACATCGAAATCAAATAATCGTCCTGTCGTTTCTGCTACAAAACCAGTCTAATGATGTTAATGAATTGATTTATGTATTGTCACCTGGAGTGAAAAAATTTATTATTGCAAGGAAGATAAATCACGTTTTTCCAAGCACTGATACTGAAGCTATCCGTAATGCCAACATGACTAAAAGTTAAATTGAAAAGGATGCGAAATAGGATAAAAATTAGTTCCGCTGTTCAGCGAAAGTTTACTTCACCATGACTTATGGGGTAAGAACATATGAGTAATGAGTTTGTTAGTTTCTCAGTTTGGGGGTTTCGTTGATATCTGTTGGGATGGCATAGATATTGATAAAATGTTTGAAAGATAAATTGTGTTCAATTTGTTTTTGTTTTGCACACAGATTTATTTGATTTTGAGAAATTAATTGTGCCCAATGGACTTCTTTAAGTGACTTCTCATTCTAACTGCATAGAGGGATGCGAATAAAATTTCATTCCTGTTCATTTTAGGCCATAATTACTTATTTTAATTGAAAATTGTTACACCAACTTAGGAATTCAAAGAATGGGATATTTAGCATTAAGGAGCAGCGATTAAAATGATGTTAAATAATTCTGTAATGTCAATTTGAGTTTTATTACTTCCGGCTGTTGATGCCTAGATACTAATTTACATGATAATGAATATTAATAGAAATCAATGCAGAAGGTACAAATATCGACTACTAACTACTTACCTTTTTCCATTAAAAATAAATGCTTTTAACAGAATTCAGACTGAAGTAGAATTTTACATATACTTTTACTATTATTAATAGTAAATTAATATAAATTAAACAGCAAATTTTATTTCGACTTTATAATATAAAATAAACAAAGTGAAGGTAGATCAACTTATAAACTTCACACCAAATGAATTCATAAAAACCATAATTACAATAGGATTTTTGAGAAATACAAGGGATCCTTCTCAATTTACGCTAAAATTTATTTAACATGATCATAAATTTTACACCGTCAAATTGTTTGAAATGGAATGAGTTAGACATTCAATAACTAACGCATCCTTCAAATTGGAGGCAACTAATTATGCCACAACTGAAATTATTTTAAGATTTGTGTGAGATCTTTAAAGATAATAAAAATCATTGAAAGAACCAAATATAAAACCTCTTAGTTTTCTCAGCACCTGTACCCATTTGCGCTGGAGATAATCATAAAAAATATACCGGGCAGATCAAAGCGCTTCGTTAATTTACACAATCCGGACATTTTGATTGCAGCTCGTTTACAATTCTCCACGGTATTCTTACTTAAATTTTGGTGAAACTTTCTCATACAAAAGGCATAATACAAAGGTGTGAAGTAAGTGGCCAATGTTAAAATGTATGAAAGGTTATACTTTCATTAGCCACCAGAGGTGCAAAATGTTAAGGACTTTATAAATGTTGGTAAACACCCTCGCACAGTATGTTTCCCACTGACATGAAAGTAACAAAAGTGTTTGTTATATTCCAAAAGAATCTTCAGGTACTCTATACTATGCTGTTCATTATTTTAAGGAATAGAATAGGTCGCACTGGATGTTGCGCATGCGCAAAACGCCTATTCCTTCGTCATTGTCCTTCGTCCTGCCGTCTAAATATGTGTGGCAAATGGATTTCGTAAATGCAATGTATCTGAATCGTTACAATCTTTTAAAATCTTTTTACACTGCATGGAAAAGTGTGCATTATCGCACAATGTTAATGGTCTTCACACTAATATTATATTGGACAGGTATTTAATTAGCAACAAATTGTCTACTAATAAGTTTTCGTTTCAAGAGCAGAACGAAGGTTGCTCTTGTGCCAATTTATTTTTAATTTGATTTATGTAGTTCTCAACTTCAAACAATAGAAAATCTAACAATGATTAACACAAATCCAGACTTCTAGTCTACATGCTATTTATGTAGACTAAGAAAAAATCAAGAGTGAATTAATTCTAAAAAAACAACAGAAATTATATAAAATTATTCCAAAATGCTACTCATTATGGAACTCTATAGAAAAATGTTGTATTAAATTTCGTTTCTAGATATACTTCAAATTTATCCAACATGATAGTACTTGTTTAGTTCACAACATGTTAGTCCAAACTTTACCCACTGGATTATGTGTATTATAATATTAATATGAATACTTATCTTATAGTTCGTATAGCAAAAACTACGCACTATCACCAATTAATTACTATCCTAACAATATCAACAGATATTGTAATTAAGTATTCTGCCAGCGATCCATAGTTTCTAGTTAATCATGAAAAGTCACAAAAGCCGCAGTAAAACCTCACTGAAATATTACAACCAATAACTTAAAGAAACACTATGAACCACATTCCAATTATCGACTCCAATTTTAGCAAGTAGGGAATATTTTAGAAATTCTTGGGTTTGGGCTTGCATTCCTATACACCAGCGACCAGAGAGGCTACTGCAGTTAGCCTTGCAGAATTCATGCAGTCTATTTTAATGAGTTCCCAAGATCTGGTCTTGTTTTATAATGCCATGTTAAACGGGAAGTTACATGTGGCTTATTTTAAAGTATAATTTTGCAGTATTATAACCTGGAAGCATTTATTATATATATGTACATCTGTGATAAAAACCATCATTGTTGAACCATTTACTTACAATATTTATTTATTACTTATCATTTATTAGTATCTTAGCAAATTTATTTTAAAATAATTTCCTCCTACAACTTAAAAATGTATAAAACTTCCATATATTTTATTTTCATTTCATTTATATATAAGAACATCTGATTGAAACTAACTGAAGAAGAAATGATTATAAGCCACAACACAGGTGGCACACTGGTCATTAATGATAATGGTATAAAATGAGTAAAGCTAACAAAATTAAACTTTTTACAATAAAAAGAAAAAGTAACTTAATAAAGCAAGAGATGCCGTCGATGCCATTATCATGCCAATGAAACTACATTAACAGGAACAAAGAATAAGTTAAGAACAAATAACACAAGTCACAAGATCCAAGCATGTTAACTATACTCGCATACTCGCACATTTCTTTTGCAACTCAACATTCTCGCAACGCAACAACGCAGAAACGGAGTAACGCAGCAACGCAGAACGCAAAGCACAATATGATATGAAAGTTGAGACGCGCTTAACCAATCACGCAATTGCGCAAAACTTCAAAGCTAATAAGCCTGGTTTGGAACACACACAATAAACTGCCGCAGAGTCAGCATTTTGACTCACCTCAATCAGTTTCAGTTTTTCTGAGCTGCTTAACGGCTAGAGCAACCAACCTAACGATATCTTACTGATGAGCCTTACATGGTTGCCAACATTTTAGTTGAACGTTCTTAACATGCCCATAACTTGATAAATGACTTGGCAAAGTAGATAGTAACAAGAAAAGCGCTACAGAGTTAGAAGAACATTCACGTATGGCCATGTCTGTGCACATTTAAGAGCTGTACATATGACTACAATATAAGACAAGGAGGGAAAAGAGGGGCTTAATCACATCACAACTCAGCCATTGGCCGAGACTTGGTCAATGGATGATGCTGCTACATTCTTTCGGTAGAGATCAAAGTTTTCAAAAGGAGTCAATATTAACGTGGCGGTAGGTCGTAAGCAGCAGACACATTTGAACGAGTGGGGAAGTGGTGTGCGGGTAATGTAGTGTTATGCTGAAGATTTAATTTAATAAACTATAAATTTTAACACGAGTATATATTCGTACATAACATAAAAAACGTAGGATGTAGCATAAGTAAAGGTATAGATAGGAGAAGTACTTTTGAAAATTAAAGTCTGCATTGTACACAAAATCATAAGTAATGAATTAATATATTATATATATTTTGTTATAAAGAAAAAGTGTTGTCTTTTATATACAGGTATGTATATGAATACGTAAGTAATGTGCGAGTAAGTTCACTTAATATCCCATATCATTGTAACGTTCGCTGACGCCAGCAACGGAAGTATTAAGTGAGTGGCGTTAAATGCAACGAGTGGGAAAAAATTAATCAATTGACATTATGACTTGCAAAAATCTGTCAAATTAATATTCCCTTATGGCGTTTGTTTTTCTTCCTTAGGCTTTTTGCTGCTTAATACGTAATTATCATGTCTGCTGTCGCTTGCTTTGACACTCTATCTTCTCGAGTACTCAAGTTAACCAGATGAGCTTTCTTCATGCACTGCTGACATTTGATAAAAATCGCATTTGTAATTCGCAGAATTTTTGAATAAATTTTTGGCGCTTCTTAAACTAAAATAAGTAAACACATGCGAATCCAAATTTTATATCCGCTGAAAACGCACTATGCTAACTGGCAACGTCATAAACTAAGAATATTGTTCCCATGCTTATAAATCAAAAAAACTATAGGAAGCATTTAACAAAATAACTTAAGTAAATATAAACCGGACTTAAAAAGTATTCGGTGTATCTC
Source organism: Teleopsis dalmanni (assembly GCF_002237135.1). Taxonomy (NCBI): domain Eukaryota; kingdom Metazoa; phylum Arthropoda; class Insecta; order Diptera; family Diopsidae; genus Teleopsis; species Teleopsis dalmanni. The sequence continues at coordinate 221,327,818 of NC_051847.1, forward strand.
AGTTGCCACCTAAGTTGCGATTGTAGAGGCACATTATGTTATCCAACATATGGGAAAAACGCCTCTAATTACACAAGACAATCAAAATGCACTTGTGTATCTTTTGTTCATTTCCTTTTATTGCTACTAATTTTGTCAGACAATATCATATTGCTTAAAATAACAAGTAAAGCAATCAAACTCACAAATATTAAGAAAATGTTTTTCCAAGCCTTTGTCCATCACCATTACGTCATTTTTCCTTGCGGGCCCTAAGTAGCCCGCACAGTTCGCACATTTAGGCAATAACTTCAAATGTTCTATAGACACAGACTACACACAGCACACAAATCTTCTGACATTTATTAACGTCAAAATAAATTCCTTTTGCCCGCGGGAGAATAGAAAAACAAGAGGGACAAGAGGAACGAGAGGAACATCAATGCTGCACACAGCACTTGTCAAAAATGTGTGAATAAAAACGTCAAACAAGATTTCAGGGGTTCATAACTCAATTCTTCTACAGAAACGTAGAAATCGAAGTGCACAAAGGCATCAACTGTGCGCTTATAAAAAAGAACATAGAACTGAGTCTCAACCGAAACGGAACTGCTGAATGGCCGTGATTTAGGCGTACGGTGCCGGTCTCTTCAGTGTAGGAAACCGTATTCTCTCTAGTTGAGAAAAAAGTGTGTAGGTAATAAAATTATATAAACAGTAGCTACTATGGCAGCGGCACATTGTGTTCAACTCTATTCTTCTTATATTTTTATGATGATTTAATTAACAATACATTCGTAGAAAAATGCGGTATATGATGTTTGATCGAGTAAAAAAAAGAATGCAATGTGGAAATATGTATATTGTTAATAATGCTAAATTTATAGAATATTGAAAACCAATGTTGGACCCCTTTGTCCAATTTATTGTTTTAAATACCTTCAATTATTTTTTCTTTCCAAAGTAATATAGAGAGTAATATCAACTTTTATTGGATAAGATTTTATTTTATATTTTAAAACAGTACATACTTTCTATTTCAATCCCTGCTGTTATCAACAAACAAAAGTTATTTCTTGTTATTGTAGGTAGAACCATATTGAAACCAGCCGAACATATTAATAAATGGATTTATTTGTTCAGTGTTAATATCCCTGCTGTTATCAACAGACAAAAGCTGATTTATGATTTATTTTTTGCGAAAAGTAAATAAGAATTGTGCTCAGATTTCCTAAGCAGTCAGGTTAACAGCTACATGGCTCCTATACTCCAAATGTAGAGCCTCCGACTTGGCAAATAGAAATAAATCTGTATTATCTATATTAATGTCTGTCTTTATGGGACACTAAGTTATAGAACGGCATGCATCTAAACTCAGACTGCCCTATGGAATCTTCTATAGTGTTTGTCTACTGGTACTCGAAGAGATAAGACCAGACCGCTGTTCGTATCTACATATGTCCAGGCGTGTCCAGAACTGGGCTTAAGCTATTGACCTAATTTTTTAATACAATTGACTGTATTTCCAATATTAACACTGAACAAATAAATCCATTTATTAATATGTTCGGCTGGTTTCAATATGGTTCTACCCACAATAACAAAAAATATGGACTTAAAACGGCTTAGCATAAAGTCTAAAACGAAGTTTTTTTAAAACAATCAATTTAACACCTATGTCAAATATCATTTAGTTTTATTTAATCATTTAGTTTTATATCGTTTGACATCTGGTCTTTCTACGAAAAATATGGGCGTCCGTTACTACGTTTTTCAACAGCGTGTTCGGAATAAAAATCCTTTCTAGCCGTAGCAATTTCCATTCGTATGAGATGACCAAAACAGTTAAGCTTTACTATGTCAATGATTGGTATATCTTGTACAGCTCATCGTTCAATCTAATTTGATACTTGTTACCAACGCTTACTAGACCATAGTTCTTCTGAAATATTTTTCTCTCGAAAACTCCTAACGCCTTATTACCGCAGTTGATATTTGTTCTAGCTTTTGCACCATACAGCGAGACAGAAATGTTAAGAGACATATAGAACATGATTTTTGTTAATTAAGAGAAAGAGTTTTATTTCTTAATTGCCAACTTAATCCAAAATAACATTTGTTATCAAAAGTAATTCCTCGTTGAGTCTCTAGGATGACGTTTTTTTTTTTGGTGTTTACTCTGTTTCTCAACTAAACAAAATATTTGGCAATTTAAAATTCATAGTTTTCCTTTTATGGTTTTATGGTAATGAAGACATGGAATCCTATTCAAATAAGGGAGCTCAGATATGGTTAACAAACTAAACGATATTTGGTAAAATGTTGATCGGCAGGATATAAGAAAGGTGTTTGTCAAGCTATAACGTAATAAATACAAGAAATCCTTAAATTGCATTGGTGTTATTCATGACTTTAAAATAAATTTTACTAGTTGTCATCAAAGATCTTATTAAATTTATAGTTTATATATTAAATTTACTTTCTTCAAGCTCAAATCGTGCCCCTCATCATTTTCAAAGTAACAGAAATATAACTACCAGTAAAAAGATACATAATTCAGTCTGCTTTGTCTGTATTTTAACACCTTCGACTATACAGTTTGAGTTTGCATTTTTTTACACTCCATTATATAATTAAATTAAATATTTATTTATTCAAAACACATACTACCATCCCCAAACATACAGGCATACCTTAATTAGAGTATCACTTCGAAGTTGGAAGACGGTAAGCCGTTTGGCTTGCTTCTTTTACGCTCTTTGAAAGTTTTTGAACTGTTTTAACCCATTAATGTGTTTCTGGGCATATTAAACGTCTTTTTATTAATTAATGTAAACTTCATACCGTAGTAAAACCAACGAATCTTAATGTAAACTTTTTGTAAATTTGTTCCAGAGCAGGTGTAATTGACGATACATTTAAGACGCGCATAAACAGGCACAAATAGCCGACAAATTGTGCAAGTGTGCGTATACCACTCGGACGTTCCACTGGACGTTATGTGAATCACTCAAAAAAATTAACATGACGATCACGTCCAAGTTTTGATCGTTGATTACCGACTTTGAACGGCATATTTGCTCGTAACTACATACTATATCTGCCGTGCTTTTACAAACACACATATTATTTAGCAGACCAATGTACCTATGTAGGTATGTTTCTTCTTTAAAGCGTGTCTAATGATATTGATTGATGTATATTCAAGTTTATTCATAAATTTCGTTGAAGTTGATTTTGAAGTTCGCCAACTTCAGTAATAATCGGAATGTGTAACACTTCATTGATGTATCGAATATCAGAATAATGCAAAACATAAATGGAGAATTTGTGGAAGCAGAACGGTTGGAAATTATATACGAGTGTGAAATTTTTTAAAAATATGTTATACTGTTTGTGATGATGATATTACCCATTGTTTATAAGCTCCAATCATGTTACTTATTCACTATTATATTGATGATATATTTATTATCCAATAGAATAATGATACAACGTGACCTATAAATTCTATTTTGTTAAGAATGACGTTTTACTTGTACTTAATTTATATGTTTATAACATTTAAATATTTAATATCTTATATCATTGACAATATGTATTAAAAAAAATAAATTTTTCGTTAATTATAATTATTATTTACGTATTTCAATATATAATAAAAATTTTCGAATATCTTAAACTGGGTTTATATACAGATATTTTTTGAGAGATAATTTTCATTACTGTCATTTTAAGCTCTTCTGTTTTTCTCTCTTAAAAAAAATATTTTTTCGTCTTCTAATTGAAACCCACTTCTAAATAAGCAAAATGAAAAGCTTAAGACACAATCGTTCTCTTATTATCTTTGACATAAGACGGGATATTGACGATTTTACTTTTGATAGTACGCAGTTTTCATTCTCTTTTATAAGATGCCAATATGTAAACGTTAATGTAAACGTTAATTTAGACATGTTTCTTGAAAGAGAGATTATTTAAATTATCAAATTTTTTAAATTATAAAATTTAAATATTATATTAAATATTATAATTAATAATATTTCACCTTCAGAATAAGTTATTGCTATCATTTCTGTATTTGTCCTAACATTGATAAATATTATTTAATTATGAAGTTATCCAGATTTAAAGATTGTTGAGGGAATACTAAATATTAATTAAATGCAGTCCAAGTTTTGGCATATATAACGTATAAAATGTTAAATAAAATAAATATTTTATGTAACTAATGGAGTTGGTTACATTAGGTTATACCGGCGATCCCTAGTGGATCCACTTAGGCCTATTGGCCGATTGTGTTAAACTAATGGAGTAAAAACAAATAATATATGTATATTAAACGATTTCCAAAAGGTATTGAAAAGGTTATGTATTAGAAAGACGCTGATTCCAAATAAAAAAGACTACAATACTGATTTTCAAGCCTTGAATGCAAATAGACTGTATGATCTGCAAATAAAATAATCAAATCAAGTTATAAAGAAAACTCGAAAAAGTTCTAAAAACAATTTTCTGTTTTTTTTGTTATTTTTGTTAATTGAGAATATTAAAATATATGATAACAAACATATACAATTGCTTAAGCAAAGCATCATCAACTTAATTACTAGTAAAACTACTGAGTTTGGATAATCTTTATTATTATTACTTGGACTTCCATTTATTCCCAACTCACATTTGCTTTATGCAACATTTCACACGAGGCTCTTCTGCATCAAATCCATCTATTGAACTTTATAAATAAAATTAATTTGAATTGATTTTCTATTAATGATTTAGATTTAGTTATGTAAATTTTGTTGTTAATTTTTTTTTGTATATGTACTAAAATAATAATCATAGACCAGAAAATGCCACCATGAAACTGCGAATGAATATTTGATTCAATTAATTAATGCACTAAAAATCACAGACCATTAACATCTACGACGACACCTAAAATATATAGTAGAAAAGTGTCAAATACAAAAACATTTAATTTGTCGCTAACATCATATATGATATTTGCATACGGGGTGAGTAAGAAAAGTTTGCTGCCTACATAATACATTGTTGACGTTTTTGATTATTAGTATCATCATATAAAATATTTGAATACGGGGTGGTTGTAATAAGTTTTATGCTTAACATAACGTATATGTAATAGAACGTTTTCATCGTTTTTAATTATTGCTTTTTCTTTAATATAAACTCTTTTTAAATCGATTTACTTTTAATAATTAGGCCCCGACTTCTTGAATTCTATAAACTGCACCTTAGTATGATCCAATAGGGTGGCTCAGAAAAACTAAAATGCGATTTTTAATGAGCGCACCCCCTAGGAATATGCGATTGACCAAAAAAATGATATTCCCAAAGTTTTGGAACAATAGGATTAAAAATGACGTTGCGCCACTCGAGCAAAGTTGGGTTTTCAGGACAAAAAACAGTAATTTTTCAATTCAAGGTCATTTTTTATCTTTGTTACTTGTTTCAACACTTATTAATATATACTCATTTGATAGATAATTAAAATATCTTTTTAATAAGATACTGATGAGCAAAATCGGTTAAAAACTATGCGCAAAACACAATAATTAGTTCAGCGACTGTGCTCTGTTTTCTATTTCATACCTTTTAGCTGGCATGCACAATGCTATCGCAAATGTTTACAAGAAACGGAAGAAACATAAATAAAAAATAAAAATAATACATTTCTACTTAATAATTTATATAGATATTTAAGTAGAATTGAAAAAGTAGTCAAAACAAGAATTTTTCGTAAGCAAAGAGAAAATGGTCGTACAGGGAGTATGACTGAAGTTAATATCCTTTTAGCAAACGAAGCAAGAGCGGCTAAAAATTGCATTGATTTTAATTTGAATAAATTCGATGAAGAAATTTGTCTCAAAATGGAAGCTGAATCTTTAGACACAGTTCAACAAAATTGGGATAACGCAGACAGAACGATTCAATTTATCACTCCTAGTTTAGTTTCCGCCCTTGACAAATGCAAGGTTTCGGATCGCTACGCTATACATATTTTGTAGTTGTAGGTATGGCACCCAGGTGCCATCTAAGATTCTCGATGGATGGCGAAAATCATGTACTTACTAAAAATATTTCTTTTAAGAGATCAATTTACATATAACTCGGATGATTTGTACGAGATATATACATTTTTATAGTGAGCATATGTGTGAACATTTTAACCCACACTAGGTTAGGTTATGTTCGGAAGGCACGTGCTAACAGTTGTCAGCACTTCTAGTCGGAGACATATATTGCCCATTGGGATGCCCTTAAAAAATTTTACCAGGAGATGCGAGTTGCTAACCTTTGTTATCCTTGCAAAACCATTTGGTTTTCCAGATGAAGTTGAGGAGATTCGATAAGTTTGCTTTCGTTATCTCTTCCAAGCCAGTAAAATAAGGATCCCCAAGACATTAAAGTAGGCTTGTTTGAAGTCCTGGACAGAGACACAGGAAGTGGTTGATAGATTTTACCTCCTCTTCATCTTGGCAACTCCTGTATAATCCACTTGTTGGAACTCGCCACCGTTGGAGCATAGGCGCAATGGCACAGTGCCCCTGCACACGAACTGCAGGTTTGCTCAAACCTTGAAGGCTTTTCGTTTTATTTTTGTCCAACTTAGGCCTTAAGATTCTAGCGACCTTACAGTCTTCGCGGTTAGTTTATAAATTGTTAGTCACCGTATTGATTCCCTCTATTATTCTAAATAGTTTACATATCGGTGTATGTATTGAGAGGTCGGCCTCTCCGGTATGCAATTCAGAACCTCTTCTGGCCATCTCATCTGCTAGGCCATCTTATCTGCTAGTTCATTCCTTTCAATATTGCTATGTCCAAGTATTCGAAATGTACTATGTCCAACAAAGAGAGACCTTATGATGTTGGATGCTCATCAGTGATGCGAGTATCTTGGAATTTAGATTCAATTGTTTTCAGTGCGGCCTATCTACAAAAATCGTGATATTCGAAGGACGAATTGTACTTTGTTGTTTAATGTTGACATCTTTTTCGATAGCATATATCTCGCCGTGAAAGACGCTGTAAGTAGCAGGGATTCGGTAGCACTGTCTTATCTGCATATCTTTCGAGCAGATACCTGCTCCCGTACCGCCTTCCATCTTTGAGCCATTTGCGTAGATAGTAACTGTAGAGTTACCGGTCACAGATCCAAGCTTCCAGCTATCTATCTCTGGTTAGATAAAGAGTGGGAACCCACTAATGAAGTTATTTTCCTCAAAGAACCTTATTGATTTCGTGACCGAAGAGATAACAAATTTTTTTGATCGTTTTTGCCTATCTAATAGTTTTATCAGTTTCGATCCATCGCCATGGATGGAGACGCAAGATTATAGAGATGCACTTGAACTCTGTGCCAGACTTTATATGATAAATGATTGAAAGAGGAATTAGGCTTATGATGGATTATAATTCGATTTTGACAAAATATGAAGAGGAAAAACAATATGTTCTGCAAGTAGTCGAACATTATCATAAAAATTATCCTTCACATAGTCAGATTTATGTCATAAAACATAATAAACACAATGTATTAATTACTGAAAAAAAAAGTTTTATTGAAATTATAATTTTTTATAAATAATTAACTAAATCGTAGCATATACCTATTACGTAATTGTGCATGCCAGCTAAAAGGTATGAAATAGAAAACAGAGCACAGTCGCTCAACTAATTATTGTGTTTTGCGCATAATTTTTAGCCGATTTTGCTCATCAATATCTTATTAAAAAGATATTTTAATTATCTGTCAAATGAGTATATATTAATAATTGTTAAAATAAGTAACAAAGATAAAAAATGACCTTGAATTGAAAAATTTCTGTTTTTTATACTAAAAACCCAACTTTGCTGGAGTGGCGCAACGTCATTTTTAATCCTATTGCTCCAAAACTTTGGGAATATCATTTTTTTGGTCAATGGCATATTCCTAGGGGGTGCGCTCATTCAAAACTTCATTTTTAATTTTCCCCCTTATAACGTGAGCCACCCTAATGATCCAACGTGTTTTTCATTTTAATGAAACAAAAAACTTTTCTTTACTAATAGGAACATAAAACTGACATTCTATTTATGCAGTGGTACTATGAAATTTGTTCCAGTTGTTGAGTGACCAATATCAAAGTAATTAATCTAAACTCCCCTTCTCAAGACATAGAACACATGATATTCTTGGCATAAAATAAAGTCATGGCAAAGTAAAGTCTTCAACCAATTCAATATTTTTTAACATTTACCAATCCGCTGTGTTGTTTATTATTAGGTATCTAAAGTATATTAGTGAATTAATGATCAATGAAAAGTTTTTAATCTGCGAAACAAATCTACTATGTTTCCCCGTAAACCTACATTCTAATAGAGTTATAAATGCAACACCTAATGCACGGAAGACTTTGCCATATCAAAATTTCCTATATGATCTAATATAGAAAGGTCAGTAATTTTTAGGTAATCATTGGGCCCGTTTTTTGCATTTTACCAACTAAGTGACATCTTTACTGTTGCCAAGGGGGCGCGATACTTCCAGTAAACTTACATCCTCTATATATGACGCTAATTAATAATAATAATAACAACTTATTATCTTTTCATCTGTCGCATGTTATTGCAGATGTATTTGAACTAATAAACAAAGACGGCTACTGTGATGTGTGGTGGAAAGAACGATGGAGCTTTTCGTTCCTATACAGATTCTCTGAACTGGTTTTTATGGTTCTGATGACAGTACGTTTGGAGCTCTAAGTGTTATCACAAAAAGATTATTAATTTTAAAAGCCTAATGAAGGCATATCATACATGTATGTAAGGTATGTATAGTATTTGCACTTTATACATAATCTCTATACATCTTCATCTTTTTATGAATATAAAATAAAATCTTTATACGTTTTTTAAGTGCAGTGAAGTAAATATTAAAACAACATTAAAATTGTCAATTTCTGTTTATGCTAGAATTATGATTTACTACAAGCAGCCATGTCAGAAACGTATATTAATTGAATTGTTCAAATATAAAGAACCATTACCATCAATTTTATGCACACTATTTTAAATAAATAATTCACTACTGAAATGAACAAAGACTTTTGCCGCAAAACTAGCCGCAATGCACGATTGCAATTGCAGTTCATATATATTATGTCAATAATATTAAGATGATAGGATGATTTATAATTCTCATGTATAAAAATCTATATGAAAATATTGATATATATTATTATTGTCAGATAGAATCAAAGGTATTTGCCGCTACTGATTGGAGTGTTTAATATTTGTTTATTTTTAATATTAAAAATTTTTACAATTTATTATTATTTATAAAAATTTATGAACTTGTCATCCAATTAACACATTTAAATTGCATAAAAACGTCTAGTCTCAGGGAAGATTAAAAATAGATTTTAAATTGAAATATAATAAAAATACATCAACGCCAATAGACTTCTGCAAGTCAAAGCATAGGAGTATATGAAGAACGTGCAGTTGTCGATGCATTTGTTATTGCATATTAATTGCATTATAAAATTTTCCGCAAAATATTGCAGTGCCAATGAAATCAAGATTGAATTGATCTGCCGAATGTTGTGCATATATACTATGTTTTTTATTTTTTTTTTTTTTTCATTTAAAAAATACTATGTAAATAATTTAACCAACTGCCACTGCTGCAATTTGCCGTGGGGAGTTCCATTGCAAACTTTATCTTTAGCGTTGAACTCAGCAAACAGTTGCCAAGTAATCAACGCTGAGAAACAACCCCGCTAAGCGCTTGCAACGCTGTTCACTTGACTTTTGCTCCGATGTGGCAGCACTTGCATATAGGAAATATTGTGCCAATTTGTCTAATTGGCTATAATTTAAAGGATCTTTGACTGCAGAATGTGCAAAAGTGCATAATTGCAATCACACAAAGCCAAATTAATTTTTTATACATTATATAGAAGATAAATATATATACGTATGTTACATGCAAGATATAATAGCATTAATATTTTTATTCAGTACAATATTTTACAAAATAATCATAATTTATTGTAAAAACCCGAATATAAATTTTTTTAATTTAAAAATAAACTCAAATAAAAACTATAAAAATTTTCAATAGAGGTATTTCTATAAAACTGTTCTAAATGTCCTGATTAGTATAGTGTTAGCTGTAACGTAATAAATAAATCTATAAAAAATTGAACGAAAATTCGTTAAGGACACTAACATACAATTAAGTTCATAAAAGTAAGCAATTCATTATATTCACTTCAGATAAAATAACTTCAATCATTTGACATTTTCATTATGCCTGCATAAACTGTACAAAGAATAATAACCATAAAGATATTGTAGTAACACAATAACAAAAACTACCCTATAAGTCCTCAATTGAACTATTTAGTTTTAGTGTCAAAATCTTAACAAAGCAATCACTCCACATAAACATCGCATTTTTTTTATCAAATCACTGACAACGACATACCTTCTGCCAAATTTTACGTTTACACTGAGCATCTGCAAGTAATGATTTTACGCTGACAATCAGAGTTGCCATTGTGTGGTGACAATTCTGTGAGAAGGCCTTTGCAAACACGAATTGCCAATGTTAATGAATTACCTTTTGATAGTATTCAATCGAGATTAAGCGTAACCGTCTCAGTTAATATTTTGAGGATGAAACAATTTACAACTGGAGAACTGCAATTGTTTAATTAGTTCAGGTCCTTGGTATTCTAAAGGCGCTTGACTATAGAATACCATTAAATGACTAACGAATTGCAAGAATCTTTGCATGTATAGATTGATAATTATTTATTAATATTTAGCAAATACATATTAGTCTATATGACAGATGTTATGCCATCTAATGCATATTTTAAAATAAAAATAAGAAATAACCTAGAATATGAGCATTAAATATTTATTTAACATTTATATTTTTATATTTAATAATAAATCGTTTATTCCAACTTTATTTATCTAATATAACAGATTATAAAACATATGTTCAGATAATCGACCTAAGATATCAACTTCAAACGATTATGATACTTCAAACTGGTTATGATACTTAAAAATAAGTAACTACACAATTTTTTCAGTCCAGAATATTAAGAATAGTAAATTAGAATTTATCCTTTTTTTATAATATGGGATCATCCGCATGCGAGTATCCACATTCTGTTTAACATGATCTATCATAAACAAAACGTCGAAAATCTATGTCAGGAAAGGACTCTAACAATCTATCTAACTATCTATCTATTATTAACATGCATGTGGAATAATACAAACCTCGAATGAACACACAACGCTCAATCAATCTGATGATAAACAGATCAATCAAAGCAATATTTTCTGAGAGATAACAACATACAAACAACGGAAATTATGTGTTTTAAAAAGTGCATTCCCTAATACTGAAAGATACTACATACTACAGTAGTCTGAAACTTTAAATCCAACACATCTATTTAAAAATATATTGTGATTACTGTAATAATATGATTGCATAAATATTACTTAACTTCAAATCCAAATGTGATTAGACGTAGTAAAATACTCGTAATATATCTCATCAATAACAGGTGGGTAGTCTAACATATATGGTACATAGATCCGTTTTAAAACTATTTTCAGTTTTACCAAGTTTTTGTTTTCTGCTACCAGTTTCTAAAGCCCCTTGCTTTAAATCAATCTAGACACTGATTTCCGCGCTTCATCGAACTTTTTATTCCTTCTTTTTCAATAATTATTTAGAATATATTTTGCAACTGTGTTTTTTCGGCAATCCTTTACATTATATTGATTATTCCTTCCCAATCTCTTTACATATATCATCAATATAATTATGAGATCTATAAAATCCATTTTGGTATTAAATTTTAAATAATAATTCTAATTTTAAATAATAATGTTGGATATTGGGCAAGAAATTCATTGTAAAGTAAGAAGAAGAATAAAGAATAAAAAACCACGGACTTATCATTTACAGGCTCTTACGAGACATCAATTTTTAAGCAAGATTGACTTCCTGCAGTTTTAACACGAGAAGTTTACTTTGGTAGACGTTAACATCAAACTAGGTTTATTTGTATCTCTTTAAAGTATCAATATCAATCTAATATCAATCTGACTTTTTCCCAGTATATATTTTCCAGTTCTATACAAATAATGCTTTAGTTTTGATGGTTTATTTGGTTTAATATCCATAGTACAAGTACTACCTGAATTTTTTCACTTTCCTCAAACATATCCATTATAGAAAAATACAATTCACATTGTAAATCAAAAATAAGATTTGGTTAAAAAATTATATATAATTTTCTATATCAAATACATAAGTGTATAACAATTTTCATACGCCTTCAAAGTGTTAGCGAATTATAATTTTTTTATATCTGATATACTTATTAAAAAGGGGAATAACCAATACATTAGAAAATATTAAAAATATATCCTTGGAGCAGTTTTAAATTTACGAACGCTTTTATAACTAACTTATAATACTTTTATTAATTATTAACAGATGCCGATTAAAGCTTTATTCGAAATAGAAGTCCGGAAAGAAATAAGTTTTAAAAATTAATAATAAAATATGAATATACAATAAAAGGAATTAGAAACAAAAATGTCTGATCATATATGGCAAATCGATTTGGTCAATTTGTTTTTGTTTCGTACTCCGAAGATTTTGTTATTATTTAAGCACAACTAATTCAACAGCTTTAAATATTTCTGCTTTAAATTTCGCATTACTTTTACTAAGACTGATACAACAGTACAATAATACAACGATACAACAACAATAGGTGTACATTGACTCATCCGTCGGTCGAGATGAAAAGTGTCGGTATCCTTTGATCAATATACATTATAAAATACTATGGTCACGCCTTGAAGGCATTAAACGAGATGGCGCTCAGCTCCAACAGCAAATTTAATATATCTTTTTTGCACTTCTGTTGATGTGGCTGCAGCATTTATGCTCAATACGAGTGCTGCACTTCTTCATCGCAATACTCCTTTGAAACCAGCATTTGCAAATTTTTTGCAGTACTCGTGCGAGTATTGTCTTTGAGACAAGAACGTTGCAATTCTTTAGTCTCTATACAGCACTTTAACACCAAAGATGCTGAACATTGGTAAGAACCCAAAGACCAAAGAGAAGAACTGTAGTAAAAGTTTATTAGTAATCAGCAGTAGAAACATCACATGTGAATGTGTGATTGTGTGTTCACAATTGCGAAATATACGAATGCATATGTTCAACCATATTTATTTATATACGTCATAATTTTTATACATATATTATAATTTCTATGTAGTAATAATTCCTTTCACTGAGAATGAAATAATATCGGCTTAAGCTGAAATGAAAAACTATAATAGGTACTTTAAAATTACTGCTAGCAATTATTTAGTAATCAGCATAATTTTAATAATAATTATTGACAAATTTAATAGAAAAGGAATAATTAATTTTACAATATTAAGTGTAAATTATTATTATTATGTTGAGGCTCGTTGAGTCAGTGCACTTGAGCACTTTTATTCTCTATTAACTGCGAGGGTTCTTCATAACGCCTCTCTATGCCTTGTCTAGATTATTGTTTATCACTTCATCAGACTAAGCTAAAACTGACCTCAAATCTGCATACCTCCCCGAGGAGCCTGTAACCATTCTGAGATCTGTAACCATTCCGGTGTTAGTAAACCTGTCAGTTTTCATAAATAACTTCAGGGCTTTATTCTTTATGTATGTATGTATTAATTTATTTTATAACCAAATATAGTGACATTTGATTTAAAATATTCATTTGTTGTATTAGCTAAGGGCATTACACTAGGTTCTTAAGTAGTTAAAATGGAAACTCTTAAGTAATTGTACAGAACTATTGTCAGTTTTATCTAAAGTTGTACTCTGTTCATAGTTAGCCGAACTTTATGTGACTTTAATTTTTTTTTATAATAATAAAAATTATGACAATTTATATTAAAAAAAAGTATATTAGCACAGTAGAAGAAAGTAGAAAATATAGAAGCTTCGTATCAAAGAATGAAATGAGATCGAATACAAGATGCATTGAAAATAAAACACCAGAAGAAAGTGGAATCTGCTTAGTATCTACATAAAACTAAGCATGAAGACAACATTAAAGATTAAACGCCCTAATAAAACCCAGCTCATGTCGTGTACTTTTATTGGATTCTTATGTTAGGACAAGCCAAACTTATTAGAAATGGAATCCTAAAATGTGCATTTAAAATATGTGTACAATGATTGAAGAAGTGAGAAAATATTTGATTTACAACTTATTTTCAAAGTTATTTATATTAATGATATGAATCAAACGCCTCATAACACGAACTAACCAATAGCCAATTGATAAAGAAATAATTCAGAGGAAATACCGAACACCGAAGTTGTTCATGCTGCAATCGAGTGGAATCCGCAGGGAAGAAGAAATCGTGGTCTGCCGACGACATCATGGAGAAGAACCATCAGTAAACAAATGAGCAAATCATTTAGGGAGCTAAGAGCAATAGTACACGATCGTAGTAATTGGAAATCTCTTGTGATTATACTAAGTTCATAAATGTTATTTTTGAACATGTCAACAATAATAATATGAATCAAATATCTGTATACAAATAGTGTTTCATATAGTTTATCTGTTGAAAGATATATGTACTGCTTTTGATTACCATTATCCTAAATCTTTTTTTTTTACATGATCTATTTCTTGTCATTTGTCTAATGATATATAATAATAAAACATTTTTAAAGCAAGGTAGCGAAACCATACCACATTATTCAGTTTTCATTTTGTATGTTAAATTACTGTAAATTACTAGTAAAGGATTTATATGCATTAGATATACGTTACCTTGAACACATCTTGACATTATGGACGGGCAAAAACAATATAAACACAGATACATTGACTCACAACTTAGAAGACAACATTTACAATACAAGATTCTGAGCAATACAAGCTGCAGTGATTAGTAATTTTTAATACTCAACACTGTTTGAAAGCTACTTTCATCAGTTCTTTCATTTGATTCCGGTGTAACTCTTCTGGCAACTTATAATCTGGCCATTTTTATAATTTGTTCTGTCCATTAGGGAAGTAGCGCCAAATGCACGCTGCCATCCCGTAGGGCTCGAAGGAATTACATAGCAAAAACTTATTAAACGCGGCAAGAGTAGCAGCAACGGCAGCTAATTTATTCAGCACTCGTGCTTCGCCATTGTCAGTTTTGGACCACCAACAATACAGATGTAGTCGTTTTTATTTCCTTCCATTAAATGTGATTTTTTATTTAACAATTGAGATACGTTTGATTATTCTTATTGTTTTATCACTGCAACAAAATGTAACGTTTTTCTTACGTTAGGCACAGCATAGTTATTTATATCAATTCTATAGATAAATTGTCTTCGAAACCCTTTCACCAAAAGTTTTTCATGTATCTTAAGTAGTTTATACCATTGTATTTTTATATTTTCATAAAGATTTACACTTCATTACAACACACAACATAAGAGTCGTAATTACGGAACCGAACAAAATAGAAATTAACCGAATTTGCAAAGCAATTAAGCTTGCCAATATAAAAGTAATTTTTGATTGATTTCTCAAAATATCTCTAAATGTTATTAACCTAATGTCTTCTTCGGATACACAAAAGAAATTGTAGAGAATTAATCCGTTATATGCCACCCACATAGACTGGACTGTTGACAACTGTATTCACTATTGATCGTACAGTATTAAAATAAAGTAATTTTTTACGCATTCATTTACAATAAAATACAATAAATTTCGAATTATTTCTTTACGAGTAAAATTTAATTTGTCACAATTCAAAAGATTTTTCAAACGTATCTCAAGTAAAGGAAAAACAAAAGACAACCCACTCATATCTTAATTAAAGAATCTTAAAAGAAATTTGTTTATCTACAACATTGCCAGGTCGTGAAAATAAAAGAAAACTCAGTCCAATTTATGGCCATCGAAGAATAAATAATTTCCTCGGTAGCACGATTAAGTATTCGCTTGGAAAATTGACTGACTGAGTGCATTGCCACTACGCCAAGCAAAATGTAAATATTTGATGATGCCACACTGCACCAAAGACTGCGGTGCGGTGCGATGCGGTGCGGTGCACATGAGCTGGAGAGCTAGCTACGTCTTATGTTTACATTAGCGCTGATTTAGTGCGAGTGCAGTAGTTTAGTTTTCGTAGAATTTGTAAACAATTTTCGGTGATCCCTATTGATCAAGCTCGAATTGATCGACTGTGTTTGGGCACTTTTTCGACTGATTGCCATATTCAAATATTGGTGCGTGTGCGGTTAAAATGTCTCAATAGAATATTGTGCTTGGCATTACCAGTTGCTTACCAGTTGCTTACAGTTGGTTACCAGTTGTTTATTAGTTGCTACTTGCAAGTTGCTACTCGCTAGTTTAGAGTAGCGTGTTTACATGGTGGGAAGCGGAATGAAGCGCTGCAATCAGTGCACGGACGCGTGGCTGTAAATTAAATATCGGTAGTACACAAAAGAAAGCAAGACATATGGAAATGGAGCTGTAGCTTTTGAAGTTATCCGCTGACTGGTGTTACTTTTTGTTTGCATATCTTGTGGGCTTAAATATTTTAACAATTCATTAACATAATTAAGTGGTACCAAGTAGAAATATAACTGAAAGGTAAATAATTAAAAATGCTTTATTTTAACAGTCTGAAGGTTAAGATTTTTGTACTACGCCTGAATAAAAAATTAAATACATAACAATAATAACGCACGTATATAATATACTTATAAGATCTTACCCATTTCTTTAACTATAAATTGAGACATTAAAGTTAAATTTATTTTACCTTTTTTAATATTTTTTACACTACTTCAATTCCAGAACATAAATTCGCAAAAAAAAATTTGTTTGCACATATATGGGTTAAGTGCGGAAAAGGCGTATTACATTAAATTTAGTTATGATATATGTTATTACAAACTCTAGAGACAATATTTAAATATTGTTAATTTAAATTAATTTTAAGCTCAAATGGGTACCTTTATACAAAGGGGCAATAGTGCAGCAACCATACAAAAATATCTAAGCATAGCTAAATAAATTTGAGCTAATGAACCCTTCTGTTAAATCTCAAAATCAAGCTGGCCCAAACTGGATCAGGCATAACCTGCTCAGCGTTACAGTATCGCAGCTGAAAAATCACTGCGTACTAGAAAGACATCTGATGAGACTGTCATCTACTTTATATTATAATACCTATTGTCGTTATTGTAACTCTGTTGATAAGATCAAAACTGTACTCCACGACATGTGTCAATATCCATCAATGGCTAGGAGAAATTTTAAACAATTTTCGAAGCCAATTTTTTTACCGACCTGACAGATCTGTCATCCTATAAAATTAGTGAGTTTATATACTTGTTAAATTGGTTTACTTTGAATGGGGAAATCATGCTTAGTTAAAACGGGCCATTGTTAGAGTTCAAGTTGGGTTTACATACAAGACCGCCGTCCAACCTAACGTAACCTAATTAAATTTAAACACAGTCACATTTTTTCAATTTAGTAACTAAGGTTTATATTCAATTTAGTATATTCATACGAAACAAACCCACAATTACCCATTTTGGAAAATTTGAAGACCAATAACTATCTATGATTAGACAGCCATGTGCACTCAAGATTTTTAAAAACAATTCACATAATCAATATTTAACATCATAGATGATAGACTTAACGTAGATTACTGATAAAGAGAGTGCATCATCTGAGGCTCCCCAAATCCGTTAGAACAACTTAAAACAATAACAATAATAACAACAACTTATTAATAATGAAGTATTAAAAATTTAGTTTATAATAGACGAATTAATTTCTTTAAATCTGATTCTAATTTCACAGAAAGTATAGTAATACATAGCAGGACCGTTTTATTCTCAATCTTTCTTCTTGTATTGAATGGAGGCGCAGTGGGTTTAATGGCCTACTCGCACTGAACTCCTCCCGATGACCATGGTATATAATCCTGCAATTAAAGAGAGACTGCTTTGACAAACATTGTGATTAATTCAAGCATATTAACCCAGTTGCACAATTCTTCAGACTTCTTTATCTTCGTATTAAAATACTAATAATAGTCAAATTATTTAAAGCTTTTTGTTCAAAAAATATATGAATAATTTGTTATCTCTGATGAAAACGTTTATTTTATATTATAATGCATATTTCATAATAATGATTTTTTATTAAACATTTAAAAATTTTGCAGTATAATTCCAATTTTCATAAGAAACAATTACATATCTACAAGGTAAAATAACTTACCTTGATTTGTGCGATAGACATGATACACAATATAATATAATAATTAAACCATGTAATATAAAACGTTTCAAATTTCATTTAATATATAATAACATTTTTATCTATTTGTCCGTCAGATAATTCATTTAACCACAAACGAATAGAATTACATGAAACGAATTGTTAATTTCATTAATTAAAATCCATTAGCATAAATTACGCCCTCAATAAACAAAAACAACAATTTTATTCGGAGACTAGCAACATTTGTGGCAACAGGCATCGGCAGCGGGCAACGGGCAACGGGAAACGGCAACGGCAAATGCAATATGAAAACAATTATATTAATAAATTACCACAAAATTGTACGAAGTCAGCAAAAAATGTTAAAATGTACAATTGCTTAATAATTCTGGTAGTACGTGTATTAATTTATTCCAACAATAGTGCAAAAACCACATAAATTCACTAATAATTCAGCAAATATCGGTGTCTATTATTTATCTTTCCGGCAAATAACTGCGGCCGGCTATAGTTTGAAATGTCGTTAAGAACGACAAAAACATTTAAATACGTGTGCTACACAAAAACAACAAAGCGTTTTCGCTTTGCCCAAAATTGAAAGTCATTAGTTAATTATATTTTAATATATTTTTATAATTTTTAACATTTCATAAGCAACAATACTCAACTTGAGTTGAATAATGGCAAAATGCTTCGATTAATATGCGAAAAATACTCAACAGGAGCGGAATTAATATTCATATTGAATTCCTATCAAATTTATTAAGGCCGTGTGCGAATTCGAAGAAATTGAGGTAAAGTAAATTGAAATCTCCTAGGGAGTTTTTGCACTTCACTTATAAAAATATTTATTTAGTTATTTATTGCACTTATTTATTATTTTTCTATTGAAAGTTTTCAAATTTATTTACCTATTTATTTATTAAATATCTTATAAAATTTTCACAATGCTATTACCTAATTTTTTTTATTTACCTAATTTCCCCAACTCGAAATTCTGGTAAATACCAACATTCGCTGCCATACCGACATTTACTATTTCCCTCAAAATATTTCTAATTTTACATAGTAAAAATATCTAATCTATTATACAACTTAATAACGTTGAAAAGATATATATTTTCAAAATACATACAAAGTTTTAATAGGAACTAAGACAAGAGTTTTAAATGTAGAGACATCGCTTTCGTAACCTTGATTTGGTAGCACTGGTTCATTGACATGTGTATATAATCCAAATATAATCCAAGGCATCAAGCTGTTTTGCTTTCAATTTGTCATATTGCAATGTAGATCGTTTAAGAACCATTATGAATTCTTTTTAAGAAATACGACAAAATATTTAAAAAAGGGGTTGTCTATATCGTGAACTTGATTTGGTAGAACTATTTCATAATTATGTGTCAAACAAAACTGTCATTCAAGCCATCATACGTTAAGCTTAACATTTTCCATTGTATAATATGGATCGTCTAGCAACCACTTAATATGTTTAAGTTAAGAAAACGGTGAAGCTTCCATAATGCTCGTAAATACATTGTTGCATTGAATATTCTTTAGTCATGAGGCTTATTTTCTGCTTGGTTGATGTGTCACTAAACAGAGTTGTTCTATCTGGGACAATAAAAGTCTAAAATAGTCATGTAATTTTTTAAAAATAACAAACCATCAATTGAGACCGCTACAAGCTCAACTTATGTTGAGTTTTTTCCGAGTTGGTGCAAATGAACACTTTTACTCTTTTTTAGGTGGAAAGTTTCTATAGGTTCTCTTCTTTCTCTTAGACTAATTCATGTATTACTTACAAGCTTCGCTGATTATGCGATGACTGATCTAACATCTCCATACCTCATGACTCAATTTTCAATTTTTATTTTTGCGTGAAATGAAAGATATGAACATGGAAGATATTTGATGTTAACAGGACTGTGCCAAAAGTCACAAAACATATCCAATATTAACCTTGCTTCACGAGAAATTTCTTGGACGTGTAGTTTTACGTTTGGGTGATGTGGCTTCGTGGATCAAGGAGAATTTGTTCAGCTCTCTGCTAATTGTGAAAGGCTTAAGATGTGGCTTCGTTTCGTGAAAAAATTCCTTAACGTATAGTTTTATAGTTTGATTATGTGAACTGAACTCCAAGATAATGCTATTTGTCACCACTGAACTAAGTTTTTTTATAAGGTTATGCGAAAGCTTATTGTGTTTAAACTCTTGGCTCTATGAATACCAATATCCAACAAGTTGTGGGTGATCTATTGCCTGCTATGTAAGATTCGATGACATTTCAATTATCTTATATTTAATACCTAGGAGTGAATTTATACTGATATATATAAAAAATTGATCAAAAACTCATTATAAGTATATTTTACATGCCTTTACTTTTGGAATGACCATGTTTATAGAATTATATATTATTTGCTAATTATTTATTAAAGATCTTAAACTGATCATAACTTCACATGATAATTTAACGTTAATGTATATAATACATAATATGTAATAATACTATAATAAATAATGCATAATATATAGAAGTAGTACACATATTTATTCTTCATAATTCAACCAAATCAAAAATTTAAATATTTATTATATTATTATATTTCTCTTAATCATATTAAATAATATAAGATGTTTAACATAATAAAGCCTATGTATATCTGATGTATAGTGTATATAATTTAATTTTTTAAATTTCCAAATCTAATATATCATTGTTCTGTTTGCTTCACTTTAAAATTTTTAGATACTTATAATTTGAAATAATTATCTATTAATAATTTAATAATAATAATATTTCCTGTTTGAATGTTAACATTTCATCATTGTTGCTTAATTGCTAGTTTAAATGTTAAAAAAAATTTTAATTTTTTTAAAGTTTTAATCGTTTAATAGTCATTAAATTAATTTAAATATTTTACATATATATATATATATATATATGTACTCATTCGTGGAATTGAAATATTTACTTTTACGATGTATCGACTTAATCAAAATTACTTTTATTATTGTGTAATGATATTATTGTGTAATATTTTTTTCACATAAATGTGAATTAAAATATTACATATCAATTAGTATTAAAAATAAGAAAAAATAACATATGTATTGAAATGAAATAAAATATTTATGACTAGTACAGCACTACTTATAGAAATAAATTTTAGAAAACTTTACCGGAGAACAGCAGTAATAAGCGTTAAGTAAAATCACAATTTTTTAGAGATTCACTTACATTAATGCCTTTTTATAAAATGCTTCATCAAAATATATATTGATTGATTTATCGAAAAAGGTTTTCGTCCGACATAACTAGTATGTGAGGTCATTCTTCTTGATAACAATCCATTTAAATGTTCCAATGCACCAATTCTCTTAAGATATTTGTCAAAATTTTATAATGTTTCTACCTCCACAGAAGAGCTTCAATAGTTTATATTAAGAACTCTTCGATATTTTTGAAATAACATAATGTATACAACCGAATTTGAAATCTTGATATGAAAGTATCTATTGTCGGGGGAGAATACCGCTGAAATAAAAGAAAAAATAAGTTTTCTGATAACTTGCCTTGGAAAAACTACCCATAGATTAGTAGTTTACTCCGGATTTGTTTTTATTTTGATGTAAAACATAAACCCGATCTATACAGCCCATTTACAGCTAAAAGGTCTGTTCTAAATAACATTACTGTCTGACTAGATTTGCTAAGGACTTACCTACAGCAGTCAATGATTTAAACTGTAAGTGCAAAATGTTTTCCAAATAAATTAAGAAAGTTTTAAAATAGTTAATAATAGTTTAGAAAACAATACAGTAGCAAGTTTCATTAAAATATCTCGATTTTTATTATTTTAATATTATTAACTAAGTTTTGCTTTAATAGTGATATTAGTTTTTCAAAATAAAGAAAGGAATGAAAAAAGCAACTTTAATTGGTAATATATTAAAATTGAATTAGTTAACAAATTCAGTGTAAATCAATTCATTACAGCGGTAAGCTTCAACCAAAAATCTCTCACATAAGAAATCTCTCCGCACGTGCGTAGGAAAACATTCTACCCAAAGTCAAGCTATATAATTTACATATAACCTAGTCTAGCCAACTTGTCACTAATACAGTGACTGCTGATACTATTACTGTTACTGCTAACACTGCTGCAATTAATACTGCTGCTATTATTATTGCTGCTGCTGTTAACTCTGCTGCTGCTAATATGATGTGATCATATAAATAATTTAGCGGGGGCAATATTTTGTTGATTTTACTGTTGCCGCCATCATTATGGATACAGTAATTACCGCTTTTGCTGCTGTTAAAAGTCTACTAATTGACAATTACGTTGATTTGATGGAAGCCTAATGTTGCTGGACAGCTCCCAAATTCAAATTATAGCAAATTTGTTTATTTGACTGAAGCCATATTCCACCAGATAGTGTGGGCGGTGGTTCAAGTGTTGGCTGCGATGCTATACTAATCTAGGCTATAGTGAAAAACAAAAATTTTTATATACAAAGATTGTTTTTTTGTAATTAAAAATATATAAAGAATTTATTATAAAAGATCAAATACTAAGCATATTATTAAACGTATGGAATGTAAATTATGCAGAACCATGGATACGCTGACATCATTTTTTATTTTTATGTAAAAATATATTTTGAAAGTTAAACTAATTAAACACCAGAAAACTCAAAAAACAAAGGCTAATTTAACATAACAAAGGCGTTCGCTATATCACCTAGGTGATGCGGGAATCAGAAAACAACTGATTTGAAGAAGAAAAAGTCATCTTCCACCCAGACAATGCACCATGCCACAAGTCGTTGGATATAATGGCTAAATTGCATGAATTCAATTTGAATTGTTTTTGACCTAACATATTTGGCCCACAACGATCCAGGAAAAGATTTGGCGCTGATAAAAAGTTATCGCCGATGAATTATTCTACAAGAGAGGGGTATCAAAATGTTAGATAAGCAAAAAGATTTCGTTTTATTGGTTTACCTATGGAGTTAGCAGTCAATGTGTTATATATTATTATTATGTTGAGGGTATTATCCTGCAAACTATAAAACTATTGTACCGCCTACTAGAAATCAAAATGTTTCTGTAATTTCAACTTTCTCTACAAATTGTACCGTTGAATCTACATCATCCAATATCAGATCGAAAGCGCACCTTGTTATTTCTTTCGCTTATGGAGTTTTAAGCACCGAAGATAAAAAGTTACAGGACACTAATCGCATTAATATTAGAAATTAATATTAAAATACCAAAAACATCAAAAAAAATTTTAATATATCATTTTACATATCTACATAATATACTCAATGTATCTATATAATAAATAAATTCTCAAAATCGTTTACTTAAAGAAATTCATAAAATCATTTGTGAGGCTTTAAACGATTAGTCTAAAAGAGACTTTCTTTTATTTTAAAGTGAGCTTATATTAATATGTTAATAGATTTTAAAAATATATGTTATATTTAGAAATAGGATATCAAACAAAAGTTCTAAGGTTTCTTCAAAATTAACATAAATATTTTATTTATTTATTTATTAATAATGATAGTTTAGTTTATAAAACTAATATTAATATGTATAGATATAGCTCTAGCTACTGAGGCCTTCAGCTATAACATACATATAAATAATTAAATAATTTTAGTTTAAGCTACTTTGTCTACAGTTGTTCTACAATATGATTTCTTTGTTTTTACTATTATTTTCATCATTTAATATCATATCGCATATCGCGAAGTTATCTAGCACTTTTGTCCTGTTAATGTTATTTTTTTTATAATGTAGTAAGCATTATATTTTTAATTTTTGTTTAATTGACTACCAAAAGACTTACTTTAATTGGGTTAACGTAATTAAAAAATGCTATATAACTACACTTACAAAGCTAGTTGTATTTAGCTACCATAAACATAACTTTTATGTAATAAGTAAGAAAAAAACGAGTAGCGCAAACGGCTAACTAACATCACTAACAACACGTTAGTGAATTTATATTCCCAAAACCATTGGGAAGACAAAAGTGCTACCTAACTACACTAAAACCACGAAATTAAATTAAAATTAAGAAAACTTGCATCAAAAGCTCTGCATAAATATTTCAATGTTAACTTCATTAAATTTTATTACATTTCTATTAAATAAATATTAGTTTACTTAGTACTACCAACTAATTCCACCATTTTTCAATTATACTAATTTACAAAATGAAATGCCAATGAGAAGAAAATTAAACCAAAAAACATTATTAAAACAAATTCAATAGCATTGAATAGCTGGAGAGCTGGATAGCTGTTTTAAGCAATACGTTCCAAATTGATTCGATTATATCAATCGACCTATTAATAAAATTACATTATTGTTACCAGTGTGTACGTCTAAGCACATTACCAGGGTATGAGTAGTACCACAAATACACGAGTATCCGACCACCAACTTGGAGCTCATTTGCGGCAAACAGACGGACAATCAATGCCGTTTTTCGTTCTAATTTAACAAACAAAACTGAAATTCATTTCAAATTAATTAAAATGAAACACGAAGACAAAATTCGATAAAAATAAAATTAAAAATAATCATGAAAGAAATCGGTTATTTACGATCATTAGCGCAGTATTTAGTGTGCGTTTTGTAAGTTTTGTCAGTTGCGTTGCTTTTCTGAAGATATTAATTTGGCTTGAAAGTGTGGAGAGCGCGATTGAACGTGTTGTGGGGTCGATCGCTTGAGGTTTGAACACTTTAATGCGATTTATAACAAAAAAAAACACTAAAATACACAAAAATGGGTTCGCTTAATAAACTAAAAAACACTCACTTAAATTAACAAACAAATCAGACTAATGTGAGTCAAGACTGGAAAGCAGCCAAGAAGTTAAATATGACAATACGTAAATTAATCAGCATCTGCACAAAGTTGATTAAATTTAATCAGTGAAACAATACTGAATCCCTTAAATCTTTTCTATTTTCTTTAGAATATAAACACCTTTTCTTTTCTTTGTACCCCTTTTAGAGGTACCCTTTACAGATCATCGCAGCTGTCTGCAACGAATCGTAAATATTTATAGTTTTATCTTTAATATGAATATTTTATAATTACTAGCGACTAAATTGAAATTATAAATGCATTTATAAATAACTTTCGATTTGAAATTGAAATCATAGAAGATATTATTCCTAAATGATTAAATAAGTCAAATCGAAAATAGAAACAGAAACAGAAATGGAAATTTATCAGCGTGTGAATAGAACCACACACAATGTGCGATTCCGATGCGACTCCTTTCGTATCTATAATATCCTTTTAATGCATTTATTAGCATCTTGTCGAATGTTCTGCACTACAGGTGTACAAATTAAATTAACAATCTATTAAAACCTTTTGTTTAGGAAAGGATTTATACCCTCTACGCTTCTATCAAAAGACAATGGACATCAAAATGAGGTTTAATATTTAGGCATAAATTAACACATTTTTATAAGAAATTAAAAGAAAATTAGAAATGAAAGAAGAACAGCGCACAAATATTTTCCCACACCAGACAAAGCCTTCAAAATTTTACTTGTTAAGTGGATACGATTGTGAGTATCTTGAATAAACAATAAAATAAAAAAAATACAGAAGCGCTAAAGATAAATCTAAACTGGGGTCAATCCGTACGGCGGCGCCTTTTGTATGTTACTTTGTTCCGTTTTGTAGAACGCTTTAGTCGTAACATCTTTCAATATTTGTGATTAGCCTCTATCGATGGGGGTTTAGCACGGAAAAGACAAATCAAGGAAAAATGCATAATTGAGCCAAACATCCTTACACATTTGTTTAAATTATTATGATAGCATGATATCGCCATACGAACTGGTGATATCCTGTGCTGAAGCAGCAGGTAGTATCTAACGATTCACCATGCAATCAGACTAATCGTCGCCGCAGTAGGCCAATACTGATAAAGATATACAGATGAAAATATTGTGTGCTCTTAGGGAATATTGTATAGATTGCACATATATTAAGAAGTAAGAAGTTAACTGGTAATATTTGTACAAAGTTTATTATAGATATATAATAAAGATTAAAAATATCATTTCATGTACGAAAGAACAGAAAAAAAATATATTATATATATTATAGTCAATTGAGCCGCGATGCTTAGTATTCCTTAAACAATAATAGTAATAGTAATACGACAAGATTTCACTATTATTTTTTATTATTATTTTTTTTTAATAAGATTAATAAATAAATCCATGCATGGGTTGCGTTTTTATGACGGAGATCTAAGGAATTCCTAAGATTACTTATTGACCATTAATTGAAATTTTTATAAATACCAACATTCTTAATAAAGAAATACGTATGATATTGCTTTAGATTTTATAACTATGTTCTTAACGATCCATATAGGCCTGTTAGCACTTAGACCCTTGAATAAACACCAAAATACTTTTGAATGGGAGATCTTACAACTAACTAATGTTACTAAGAAAGTAAATTCTTAGCATATTTAACCTAAGTCGTAAATGTATAATATAATACAATGGCAAACTTATGCTTTATGTGATATGTTTTGTATCTTAGAAGAAAATAAGTATTAATCTAACTACTAAGGATGAAATATCATTAAACTCGCTATAATTCTTTGAAATTTTGGAAACTAAATAGCTTTATAGTGTATATCGTAGATAGTCTACATTTATCAAACTGTATATACAAAGTACTTGAAATTGCAACTGTGGATAGAATACTCTATATATGTTTTATGTTTAACTGGAATGTTTCTCTAATCATAAGACCCTATCATAAGACCCTATGTCGATGTATCAAAATATTATGTGAGCAAAAAAGATATCTAGTGTTTGTTTTTGTTCATACTGTCTTGCTAGACCTGACATATATATTCTTCCTTGGACATTATTTATTCAATTTGAGGATTTATCAACTAAATAAATCAATGACAATAAAACATTGTTAAGTGGAATGTCTGCAAAATTATTTATTCCGCATTCAATGCATTTATAACATAACTGTAGAATGTGTATGAGAAGAATTGAAGTCTTAATTAAATCAAAGTTTTGATTTAATTAAAAGTTTTTTATTTTTCTTTGTAAAGTCATGTTATGAAATATAAATAATTATAGAAAAATAAAATTTTTGATTTTAATGAGCATATGTGATGTGTTATAAAATATAATTTAATATCAAATCTTCTAAAACATTAATATACTTCTATTCATATATTATAATCTCATATTTGAAAATTTTAACTATTGTAACTATATGGTATATCCCATAAAAACTCGAAAAAAAAATCACATAATTAAATATTCTTCCCAAATTATTTCAACTCATTTTCAAAATTTTGGATTAATTATTATTTAAAAAAAAAATTGTTTAGTTTGTATTATATGTGAGTAAATTGATTTTTATATATAGTTCGGATATGTAAAGTTAATTAAAATTTTTTCAAATTTTATTTAAAAAATCATTTTAAGGTAAATTAATTATACATACTAAGACATATAATACGATTTGTTGAAAAATACGTTTAAATAAAATTCATTCAATTATAAAATTAAAATTTTTAAAACTGAAATATTTATTAGTCAGCAGAAACGATGAAAATATAAAACTTTTACTAAAATCGAAAATATTCATTTAAATTACTCTTCCACAATTAGTCTCTTTTTTAACAAATTAATTGTAAAATATTTTAAACAGCATAAATCCATTGCAATAAAAAATTAAACGAAAAAAAACTAATTTTGGATTATACTAAATACAGTCTCGTTACAATGTTCCTACAACACTTTTTCTGGCTTCTGCTTTATAAATGTGAATAGTTTTTAAGTATGACGAACGCCATAATTAGTAAAGGAACCACCATTACAATTTTTATACTGAATGTGTTTGATTGGTTAACGACAAATACCTTAAATCTCACATATTTCATACTCTTCATATGTAGCAAGTGTAAAGAGGACGGAAAAAACCAGACTGTTGGCTTATTTCTTCTTTTCAGCGCGTAACGTTCCCTTTCAAACATATTGTAGCTGCCTTCGTCATTTACTCTCATTGCTCTCAGGTTTCTGCTTTTATAGCATTGTTAATCTCTGGTTTTTTATTTTTGTACACATTTAACCACCATCAAACAAGAAACACATATCCAACGAAAAAACATGAAAATCAACTTGTCTAGTTAGCAAGCTCCAATCTAGTTTAGTTGACTGCAAATCGTCGAGTGAAGTGGTTGCTTCAGTCCTGTTGGATTTACAAGCTGTGTTTTTGAGTTTGTCGTACGTCAAATTAACAAGCTTACCAAAAAGAAAAACAAGAAAAAAAAGATGCAATAATAAAAAACTGTAATGAAAGAAACACAAAGAAAAATGAAATAAAGAATTACAAACGTAATGAGCGCCTTTTACGAATAGTGGATTGAAGACTGATTTGTGTTTGATTGATTTCAGTATTTAGTGAACATTTAACGAGTTCAGATGTACGAGTAGCTAATGAAATATAACTAGTGAATTGTGTAATTTAAAAAATATAGTGAACAATTCTATGAAATAATTAAATTAAGTTTATTTGCTTAATAAAATAAAAAAAAAACAAAATAAAAAAACATAATTAGCAAAACAGTGATATATTTAATAAATTTATACACACATTCAGCTGTACACTTATAAAAACAAAAATTAATTGAGTACAAATAATTCAAAACTATACTCTCGCAAAAAATTTAATAAACAAAATAATATTTAAACATAATATTGATGTTAAAAATGCTTTGTCAACCCACAATGCGTCCAGCAAGTCCAGCTGAATCAGAAATATCCGTCGGTGGGGCACCGAGTCCACTACCACAACATCACCATTTGCAACGTAATAGTGCTTTAGATTTACTACAACATCAACAATTATTGATGCAACAACATGCAGCAGCAGCTGGCCTCATATCGCGCTCAGCCGTCGGAGCTGTCGCAGAAGAATACTTTCAGCCGCTGAAACGCTTGCGCATGTCAGCTGAAGCTGCTGATACTCGTGATCGTACCCCCAGTCCAGTGCAAATTTCAGTGGCAACAACTAACGCAACAACGACAACAGCAGCTGCTAATTGCAAATCTAATATTGAGGGAGTGAAAAGTTTCTCTATTGCAGATATATTGGGTCATGAAAAACGCGGTTCTTCAGCTTCACCGCCACCACCACAAACGCGGACGATGGCAACTACTAGTTTGTTGCAACCGCGTACAGAACCATTAGACGTAGTAAGTGCAGCAGCCGCTGCTGGTGTGCCACATCCTGCCGCAGCTGCTATGTTATTACCTACTGCACAGATTGTGCGACCTTGGGATCATTTACTGGGTCCAATGCCCGTGCGCCCATTCATACCACCCGCACTATTACATTATGAGCAACGTTTAGCTTTGGACTATCATCGTCAACTGCAAGAACATTTTAATGCACAGGCACAAATATTACGCCATATGGGTATGGATATAATACCATCGGAAAGTGGTTCGGAACGCTCTAGTTCAGCAGCTAGTGATTGTTGTTCCCCCGAAATTTTACGTTCTTCAGGAGAATCTGGTGCTCAGACTCGTCATTCACCACATACTGGTAACGAACGTGAACGTTCGGGTAATTCTAATTCTACGAATGGTAACTCAGCTTCAGGAAGTGGTAATAGTTCCAGTAATACTGGCAATTTAAGTTCCAGCAACAACAAAACCAAAGCAAATGGTACACCTCTAGATGCACTATTTCAAATGACAACGAAAGATTTTGATGAATCGCAAGGTAAGTTTGTATTTACTATACATATATTGACAATTTTTATACCAAATAAACTAATTTCAAAAATAATAATTATGAATAGAAAAACTAATATTGTTATTAATCCCTTATATTAAAGCAATTAACAATTTGAGTCTTAGCTTATATCTAAAGACACAGAACTAATCGCCCAACGATTAGTTAGAATAGTTAACATATATCTTAAGACGCAGAACCAATCGTCCAACGATAAGTCAGAATAGTTAACATTTTTTAATTTTTGTTTATTTCTACAACTTATTGTAGATATGAGTAGGTTTTATATCTGTTCTAAAAGTTATAGCTTTAAGTACACTCAGAAAAATATTCTCTAACCACATACTTCCTAAATTAACCTGATAATTTTGTTAAAAAAAATTTTAGTTGATATGTATATATACATATAATATTATATATTTATGCATATAACATGTATATATATAAATATAGTGTATTAATGTCATAAACTGTTACATAGAACAATTTAAAAATCTTTTAAGACTGTGAAAACATTCTATGGTGTGTGCTTTTAAAACTTTAAACTTAACTAAATTTGCAAAATTACTCGTTACATATATAAGAGTATATATAAGTTGTAACAAAAAAACAATTATTCGTTACAAACAGTCATTACAATCACTCATTAAACCAGTACGTTAGTTGCTAACTAAATTAAATTAATTAATGTAGATGCACAATTAATAATTAGTAATGAACTCGTGAACTAAATAACACCTCAACCAAATTAAATTAACAAAAATTATATACCGATTTTAATTATATACCTTGAACTTACTTAACACAGTATTACTTTACAGAATATCATAAACTTAACTAAACGAAGCTGTAAATCAAAAAGTCCCTATAAACCTTGAATCAATTCCGAATGCATTGAAATCAATTAATTTTTTTTAAATACTCGTGTTTTAATTTGTTAACAACTTAATTCAAAGAAAAAAAAACAAATTTAAATAAATAAATTATTTAAAGCATTTATAGAAACAAGTTCAAATAAAATTGGGCAATTTATTGTATTTAGAGAAAAATAGAAATAAAAATTAATACAAATCAAGTAGCGTTTTTCATTAAACTGCTCATTTAAATTAATAAAATTAAATATTTAATTAAAAATAAAAATTCTGTTCCAATTTAAAATGTTGCCAAATAGTTTTAAATTAATTCTCGTCGATTAATAAAAATTGAGAATGAAACAAGTTTCGTGACTATTTCTATTTTATGTGCTCTGTCCCGCACACTACACTAGTAGGTTGGTATATGTGAACAGTGTGAATAGGTAGTAAGCGGGATACTGAAATAGGTATGTTTAAAGTTATGCGCTTATGATTGCAAATTATGCGATATTGCTGAATTGCAAATAAAATATCTATGAAGACCTTAATTTGCTTATTACATGCCTCGACTTTCTAAACATGGAACCAAAGAAACAATGATAATAAATAGAGAAGAAAAAATAGATAATATACAAATGTATTTCTCTGTCATTTTATTACTAATTATTTGCAAAGACAAAAATTAAGTGTGGCCAGGTATCGCTTAACAGAATATTTTCAAAAATATTACGTAAATATGCTTGTATAACTGTGAATAAGTTCGTGCGCCATTTTCTTTTTTGTGCATTCCATAAAGGTTTTTTATCTACATTTAACTGCCTACGGTAACCCACCGTAACCCTTAATGAACTCACTTATTTCAAAGTAATTTTCTTTTCGATGATAATATTGTAATTAGTTTGCTTTTTACGACTAGTTTTTCAATTTTATAGCCGTACGTATTTCCATTTAAAGTGGGCGGTGTATGAATTTTTACTACCAGTACTCTGCCTCAAATTTGACGCCATCGTGGTTAATTGTTACACGCAGTTAATCATTAGAGTTAATGACTTTTTGAATAACACATACCAGCATTTACATTTAACTCTAATGACTAGTTACTAGTCTAATATACGAGTACTTGTTATTTGTAAGTAACGAGTACTAACTCGCTTTAGTTTTTAAAATACTAGGCATGAGAATGAGAGAATTTGGACCCCACTGAATATGATTACTAAGCAAAAATCAGTTATCAAACCACTACTGGGTGGAATTCATATAACTTGCATAATCACATAATTATACGAATATTAAGTATATTAGAAGTAATTATATTGATATTATTTGACAATTTTAGATAGTTACTCTATAATAATAATAAGAAATTTATAATAATATAATTTATAATAATATAATAATAATAAGAAACATAATAAGAAATTTAGTAACTCATACGATGAAAACTACGATTGCTTAATTAACTAAAATGGTATTGTTTTATTTTTTTACTTTTACCTTTCCTATATTAATAGATATATGTTGAATTAATATTATTTTTAAAATTATGTGGTTAGATGCTACTATCTGGTAAGATAGATTGATTCTGTCTTTTTGAATATAATCTCCCAAGGGAAGCAAATAAAAACAATGGGCATATTTTCTATAACCACATTTACTATTAGCCGGAAGAATAATATTGAGATGGGAGCTTATGTACCCATCTGAAGTTAGGAAATCTTCAACAATACACATTCTGGTTTTCATCCTAAGACCTTACTGTCATCTATTCGATAAGGGTCGATTGTTAGCACAAAATATTAACGATAGTCGCAGTGCACCGCCGCTAGAATCCATTCTTATTCTAATTTTAACAGATTTTTAATTATATTCCTAAATGGTTTAATATACATATTCAGAAGTCACAGACCAATTCTTTATATAAATGTATTTTTTTGCTTAAATATTTTAATATTATGTGTTATTTAGATTATGATATGTTATATGCAAGTGTTGATCTACAACAGATTTTTATTAATCATCAATGGGTCTGTTGTGTTTCCCAAGGACGCTTGTTATTAGTAAACTTACCTCCACTACTATATTGTGAAGATATTTTCGGAGACATAGGTATATTTTCTGCTTCTCCATAATAAGGAAAGTATCTCTTCTTGGAGGTACACAGATAATTTTAAAGAGCACAAAATATTGGAAGGCATATAGCTTACACTAGTAAGAAAGCACTGTTTTACAAAACTTTGTTCCCGATACTTTTTACACTGAATGTATGCCAAAATATTTCTTTGTATTTATTTATTTTATTCAATATTGGGAAACCTGGCAATTTATATATCGCTTTTATTGAAAAACTCCTTTTTTGTGTTTAAAGTATCACGGAACGGATATCGGCAAATGTTTACTCTGTCTCTTGAATTCTTCGAATCAGAACTAAATAATTGATGGAATGAGTTTCTCTTCTGTTAAATACTTTAGATCTTCTAATCTTTATGGAGTTGGTTACAAGATCACTTACGTCTCAAACGAAAGATCGCTGTGAATATCAGAATTTTTCAAATATCAAAGAGCTTTGAATATCTTTTTAAAAGTGATGTTTTGAAATTTTTGCGTTTTATCAAGATTGGAGTCACCTAACTAAAAGTGGTACCAACATATAGTCAAAGATAGTTTGATTACTTGCTTCTGTATGGGCATCCGGTCGAAGCTGATTGAAGTTTATGTACAGTATTGCAAGTAAATGATTAATTCTTACTATATCCAATAGAGGAAATAAAAATGCGTATTTGTTCTCCACTGAAATACTTGAACTCTTGATAAAAAATTTGATGCACAAACGGATGATCGCTCTCATTAAAAATTAAATA
Organism: Teleopsis dalmanni; assembly: GCF_002237135.1. NCBI lineage: Eukaryota > Metazoa > Arthropoda > Insecta > Diptera > Diopsidae > Teleopsis > Teleopsis dalmanni. The sequence continues at coordinate 221,361,744 of NC_051847.1, forward strand.
TTTTCAATTTTTAATTGTTTATTAGTTTGTTTTCAACACTGCACTTTTCTAGTCTTTTTCGTCGTTGATATATAAATATATGCATTTAAATAGGTCCTTCACCTCATATTGGGTTAAATACTATCGATAAAATGGTAATAATATTTTTTAAACATAATTAAATCTTGAGATTATAATATATTTTTTTCAATTCAATAAACTGATAGTTTATATCAGCAAAATGTTAATATATGTAATACATAAAACTGAACTTGTCTCATAATAATTATATGAATTAGAAGATAGGTTTTAATGAATTCAAAAAATTTAAAATTCAATAAAAACTCATCTCCACAAATTATACCCTCACATATCGTAGATGAGTTTCATTATCAAATAACTGCACAAATCAATTAATACCTACCGCACTCACATTTTCCAGTCATACAAACTATTTAAGTTCAAATTATTTTAAATACTTTTTTCAATTTTCCACAAAGTCAACACTAATTCATTTTATTAATATTCCACAAGGGAAATCTCTTTGTCACTAAAGTGACAAAAACATGTTCATGACAAAATTATGTATATTCATTCATATAATTCGATTGTATCTGAAGAGCTCGGCAGTGTGCAACTCTATGCATGCATTTAAACTTACGCATACGTTTATGTAGATATAGATATATATATTTATGTATATATAGTAGAAAAACTATAGTCAACAAAATCGTTTATCAATCATCGAATATTTTCTTGATGTTTTCGATTTTTTATTATTAGTATTATCTACTGCGCTACTCCTCTAGTTCATTTGAGTTTTCGAGTTGCCTCTACTATTGCTCGTCTGGGTGTTGGAAATTTTTACATAAATTTTATTAATTTCGTATCACTCATTCATGAGTTCACACATAATGAAAATGCAATAAAATTTATTGTTTTAGGTAGCAAATGGTGAATTATGCATTCCTCATATGCAGCCATTGTCGTGTTAGTTTTTATTTGATGAAATGATTGCATGTTTAACTAACAGATACATTGACTCTCGAGACCCTACGACTATGTTGGATTTGTCAGCAACACAATTAATTTATGATTTTACAATTATTTTATTGTTTCACGTAGGTCCCCTCGTTTTTAAGAGGATTTAATTACTATTAAGCGGGTGTTGTGTAAAATAATTATTTATATGTTCCCATATTAATAGTGAGTTTAGCATAAAATATTTTAATTTGTATAAACTTGTATTTCCACAACACTATAAATTGTTTATTAGAAACATTTTTGAAAATCGCAAATACCATATTGCTATCATATTTAAATATTTAATATAATTCAAGTAAAATATATTATTTATATTAATAATATCAAATAATTAAATTATTTGTATAGTTTAATATTTTTTCCGTTGTAAAAAAATTAAAATAAAAATTTCATGACCTTTATGTTGGAGTTCTATATATCTCAAATTTTTCAAACGTATTAATATATAAAAAATTATCAATATGGTATATATATATGTGGTGGATATATGTTATGCATATGTGTTATACTACATATAAAGATTTTGTGAATGATTTTTTTGCATTTTCTGTACAACTAAAATGCTTAAAATTAATTAATGTATAACATTTTATTTACAATATTTACTTCACATATTAAGTCATAAATGTTATGCTGCATATAAATTCCCTTTATAAATTGAACCCGGATCAATTACAAAGTAAAAACTCCACTCGTAATGCAACGATACTAAATTTAAATTAAATTTATAAATAATCAAAGGTCGAAGAGCCAGTTAATTACACCAACAAAACGTAAAAACTAGAAAATTACAGTTAACAACACCAAAAAACGCAAATAAATGTAAATGTAGTAAAAAATTATATTACATTATTTCACAGAAACAATTTTACATACAAAAGCATTGTTAAAATGTGCTGAAAAAGTTCAATAAGTGTAAGTGTAAACATATAATAATTACGTGTAACTTTAAGAATTTTTAAATCCATAATTCTTAATACGATATTCTTATTTCAAAATTTTTGTACCAAAATTATGAATTTAATACTTTGAATTTAATATTTTTTCTTAATATTAAATTATTTTCAAATTTTAAAACATCAATGTTATTTTTTAACATACTATTTGATATATCATATACAAAATATTACACTTAATGCAATTTCTTATATATCAAATTTTCAAACTATATACCGTTAAACTTAATACTTTATATAAATAGTTTTCATATTAAAGTTAATATGAATAATTAGTTTTTGAAATATGTTCTTATTCTGTCCAATTACTCGAAACTGTAAGTTTATAAAAACAGTTTTCATATTAAAATTACTAGGCCAAAAATATTTTTTTTAAATATCTCATTATATCCAACTATTTGAAGCTGTAAGTTTATAAAATTGGTTTTCGTGATTTTATTTTATTAACTAAAAATTAGTTTTTATATATATATAAGAAGCTTATGTTACCATTTTATGTATATATTATATATAAAGTAGTATTCGATTCATTTAGCAGTTTTTTTTTTTTTTTAAATACATTCTCAACAAATTCACTTTTTCATGGGAAAACTTATTTCACCAGACAAACTGTCTCTTCCATTGTAGAATAAAGTAATTAATAGCTTTCACTTCTATAGTTTGGATATAAATTCCAAGAATAAGTACAATTCTGTACTCGATTTTGACCTAGAACCAAATAACAGCATATATGAGGCACTCTGCAGTAACCATAAAGTCTAGCAAAATTTGATAAACTCTATTAAAAGCTAGTATTCATATTTCTTACTCAAATTTCAGTGCAAGTGTTAAAAAAAAATTTCTTAACCTTAATATATAAATAAATAAGGAAAACGAGAAATAATAACATAAGCTATTTTATGTTGTAGGCAACAACTGACAAATGTAACTAAAACAAACCGCCCTTAACACCAAACTATTCATAGGAGTCGCCCCTTAGATACTTAGGCAGAGGTTAGGGTCGAACTAAGCGAGGCAACTGAGACACACTAGCATTTAAGGGTGCAAGCGAAGTTCTAGACTTAAAGAACTGACAAAATATTTTTTTTTGTGAATATTTTAAGGATTTTGTTGTTTGTTGTTGTTTGTTGTTGTTTGTTAGTAAAAGTAACAAATTAGTTACGTTTTTGTGCCAGACTTGTGCAGGTTTCAAATATTATTTTTTCTAGATAAAAAACACAAGACTTAAGTATGATCAATTGCAGTTTGAAGGCATAAATTACTAATAAAATTTTTCTTAAATTTAATAGTTTCAGTAAAAAGTAGGTTCAAGTGGTTAATAGGTTTTGAGTTACGCATGTTGCACTTAAGGATGCTCTTTAAACGTAATTACAAAGTATCTACTTTCATTATTAGTTTCATGTTAAACAACAGTTTAAGCATTTTTACACTAAGATAACACTAAGATAAGAAGAGCCAGCAGAGCTACGATAAAGACTACGATTACGTACACCGCTTAATGTAATTGAAAGCAGCGTTTCTGTGATAAATATTTTATAATGAGTTTTTAATGTTTTTTTTATTTTTTCAGTTCAAATTGTTTTGTGGCGTTAAATCAGCATAAAACGGTGAATTACACAAAAGCAAAAGCAATTTGAAATAATTTCAAATAAAATCTAATTAATACGGTAGCTGGTCGAAAGAACCCTACAGCCAATATTTCACTTTAATCTTGTAGATACTCTTCTAACTCCGTGTTAAGTGAAGTAGTCAATAAACCAAAAAACAAATCGAAAAATAACAAAAAAAACGAAAAAAACGAAAAAACCAAAAACAAAACTTAACAAAATCGGTAGCTAAATGAATTTTGAAAGCAGCAATAAATTTCTTTTGAAATCAGCCGAAAACATTAAAACAAAAGCGAGAATTGTGTATTTGTGTGATTAAGTAAGTCTATAAGTCTATACGAAATTCTTTATCTACATGTGTACAAAGATATATCGGATTTGAATTTAAAGAGATACGTTAACTTAATTAAGCCGGTTTTACAGAAGCAAATCTTAAGTTACGAGTATTGGAAAAACAAAAACAGAAACAGAAAATCAACCAAAACCACAATATAAACAAATACGAAAACCATTAATTCTACAAAAACAAAAACAATATATATGTATTATAAAAAAAACTATTTTTTAATAGATAGAAACCAAAAAATTACCCAAGCAACAAAGTATAAAAATTTGTGAAAATTACTTTTAAAGAGGTTCAAAATGTTAAATCAAACATGAACTTAGCTCAAAGCACTTCAGCGGACTCTATCAACCTGTGAGCCGAACAAGTTTTGATGATGTGCTAAGTAGAAACTATATATAATCACCTTTGAATTTTGTTAAATACTGTTTGGTTTGTAGATACTCAAAATGTACCGTTCGCTGCTAAGAAATATTTAAAAAAATTACTGTTAAATGCATTTACCGCATCATTAATCAAATGTCATTTAAAACGTTAACGTTTAAAAAAAAATATTTATACAGGGCTATTTCATTATGGCCATTGTATAGTATTGTATACTGGTTAATATTTTGCACTTATATACGAAGTACCGAAGTTCAAAAACCTAGTGAGGGTCACTACTACTACTACTGTTGCTATTAACACAGTGTTATATTTGCGAATAAATCTATATATACTTTGAAATAGTAACTAAAATTTATAAATTTTAGTTCATTTCATTTCATTTATAAAATCATTATTGAAAAGGAGAGCTATCCACACATGGTTCTAGTGTAATTCGCATATAAAATTTTTATATTTCCATAAATTCACTTGAAAGGAAGAGTTTATATTTTCGCATCTTACACACAAAAGAACTTTCTACATAACGACAAAGCAATTCCTACCAAACCAAAGTACAGATAACAACAACGTTGTTGTTGCAAACTTTTTTGACTTTTCTTCTCATATATTTTCCCTTTTCATTTCTATTTCTTTATATTTAATTTTTAGTATTTTAACTTTTCGATTACATTAGTAATAAACACAATATTCATTAAAAGGAAAAAAGACTAAATTTATGTGTTATAAACATCTCACACGTTCCAAATATCGCTGAAACTGTCTGGATATTTAAAATAAGCTTTGCCATAATAAGAATTTTATGTTAAAAATTATTTGAATATTTTCATATTCAAATAATAGTCTCGATATAATCCCTCTTAATGCACTGACAAATAATGAATAAAACAAGTAAAGAACCAGAATTTGTAAAATCACAAGAAATTAGCATCCAGAAGAAATAGGTATTTAGGAAGTTATTTCTTTACTCATCTTATCAGACTTTTCTTCGATAAAGACGAAATTTCAATTAAATTATATAAATTCGACGGGATGGAGTCCAAAATAAATTTTTCTACTTTTTAATATATTAAAGTATGTAACATAACTCCTTAGTTAGTTTGTATAGATTTGATGACAGGAACCATAGATGAGTCTGTTCGTATCCGCAATATAGTTGGCTTGAACTATAATAAGCAATCCAATAAATTTAAATTCACTTTTACTAAGTGAAGGTTGTTATTGTATGTGTACTCTTGATTCTACAACCTTTCTAAAAATATCTTGTATGAAATATTTTCAAGCAGATAAATGTTAATAATTATGTTTAAAATTATTTTAAAATTCATATAAAGTGATAAATATTAAAATAAAATTTAATTTTATGTATTAAAACAATTAAACTTATAAGTAAACACCCTGTTTAAAAATTTGCGAAATTTATTTAATCAGTAAATTCCATAATCGGCATTTGGACATACATAGTTCTCTAATAGCTTACAGTTAAGCATCGTTTAGAAATAATTACTCGTACTTTTGACATTTCTAGCCCCAAACGTATACGCTGGTTTCCCATGTCACGTAGCAATTTAATAATAGGAATAATAATTTTCTTTATTATTTAAATAATAAAGCCATTCCGAACGTTAATCATCGCATTTAAGTATAATGTTTGCATTTAAAATACGCGCATTAAAGTAATTTAATCATTCGACCAGTCGATTTAATTAATGAAATCGATGGCAATTTGTCGAGTGTTGGTGTTACAACTTGTCTAAGTCTCAAGTACGACTTGGCGTACTCGTGTAATTAAAAAGTCAAGTAAATCATTGAAAATTGTTATTCACACTCTTGTTTTCGCTGTAATAATTTCAATTAACATCGATTAAATTGAATAATTTATTATAAATAATACAATTTATTAGTTGAGAAAATCTGTTAACTTGACATTCAATATAATTAGTTTAGACATAGATTGAGATTGAGTTCAAGTCAGAGCTTGTTAACAAACTTAACAGCAGTATATAATTAATTAATTTTTAATATAACTTTATTCCTGAAAAATTTATTTATTTATACATATTTTTTTCTTATATTTTACAGATAAATCTCATTTGGATCTCTTTTCTAATCGGCCACAACCAAAGAAAAAACGCAAGTCTCGTACAGCATTTACAAATCATCAGATTTTTGAGCTGGAAAAGCGTTTTCTCTATCAAAAATATCTTTCGCCAGCAGATCGCGATGAGATTGCTGCTGCTCTGGGTCTCTCCAATGCACAAGTTATAACTTGGTTCCAGAACCGTCGAGCTAAACAGAAACGTGACATCGAAGAGCTAAAAAAAGATTTTGATAGTGTTAAAGTCTTCTCGGCGCATAAATCATTTTTGGAAAATGTCAATGATCTCAGTATACTAAAGAAAAAACCCATACATGAAGCAGATATGGTTGGTTTGGCAGCGGCCGCTGCTGGTATGGTACCCGTTCCAACAGCGGCGCAAACTCTGAGCCCACAGAAATGAGCATACTCTAGTTACTATGCCAAATACACTAAACACTTACCGAGCATGTTATAAAGAGCTGGGCCAGGAAAACAATTAAATGATCATTTTCAGTTTAATTTTATGCAAAGCGCTTTTGTTTGACTTTATTGCGCCGCTGAAAAATGCTGCACAGACGACAGAATGCGCTTTTATTTACGTGAGCAAATATTCAACTACGAACTATCTGATGATTGAGCAGTGATCTGCTGATGATAGATACACAACAGATTGGCGAAGAAGACTTCTTGCAAATAAGTGCCACAGATTGGCAGCAATCCGTTACCAATGATGATATGCGGAAAAGCACATCTATGGTCTACAATAACAACAGAACTAGGATGTGGAATATAGCAGTAGCTATCATTACTATTTGTTTTGGGAATGCTGATATTTAAAATAATATTGCGACAAGATCCATTATATTATATTAAAAAATTGAGTTCATATAATACATTAACAAATCAAAATTAAAAAAAAAATAAATATATAAAAATTATGAAAAAAAATTTACAAATATTTAATAATGCTTAAAAGCTACAAAAAGGCTCTTATCAGAGCCACCAATATATTACTAAAGTTGATAATATCTCTCAAACAAATTCTTAGTTGTGTATATATACTTTAATCATCACATAACAAAATTATATATTTAACTTTATATCCGTATAAAGTTTTCAAAAATAGATGTACCATATTCATTTCCAATTTCCAGAAAGCCAATGAAGGAAAGATAATGCAACAAAATCTAAAGATCTCTCGTTCCAGCATGTACTATGACTCCTCATAGTAAAAAACTTCCTCCATAGCATCTAAATATGTACACAATGTAATTATAAATATTCATACTTATGTATTTATACATTTTTAGATATGTGAACGAATCGTCAGTTCCAAATTTGCTTCCTTGGTCTTTGGCTTACGTTTTACTATAATAGCATAAATCGTAGCAGATCGCGATGAGATATTTGTGAATGTAAAACAAAGGGAATGTTTATTGGCAAGGAACCTAAAAATAAAAATATTTATTTTTTTATTATCAGGAAAATTCATGAGTTATAATTATTAGTTTGAAAACCACTGAAATGGAATTGGAATTGACTGAAATGGAATTGCAATATACCATAATCATCAGCACTGTAATCATTTGGATTTACAGGTCATAGCAAACATTTGGTTTCTAGACAATATGTTTTTTTGGTTTTGATGATACCAGATAGTTTGTCAACCCAACTTCAAGTAGGATTACAGACAATGAACAATATTTGTACATTTTTGTGTATAGGTGCACATAATCCAGTCACATTTATCTTGCGAGTCTCTTCTTTAAAATGGGATGCTTGTTTGCAACCATATATCCTTGGTGTACACTCTTGCAACTGCGGTGAATCCATTAAATTCATTGTGTTGAAGTAAAACTTCCTCTCTTGTGTTTATTTACAAGGTTACTATATACACTTTTTTTACCTAATCAGGATGTACGATAAAGACATGAGCATAAAAATTAAGTGCTATAAGCCAAACTATAACTACAAACTCTACTGTGATCACATAAGGGGTACGTATGTTATGTTCGCCTCTTATAATCTGGAATGAATAAAGACGTGAAAAAATCAAATCTATCTGTATGCTTGGTATATTTTACTCTGCTTGACCTGAGATTTTAATTCATTTGGAATATTATAAAAATTATTAATCCTCAAACTGGTATCAATAAATTGTTATGTGCTTAAATTAAACTCGTGCCACAAATGCGTAATTAATAAATATTTTAAATTAATGGCACTGATTATACAGTTTGTCCAACTCATAAAATACGAGTATTTTGTTTTTGTTCACAAGTATTTTTAGTGGCTCTTTCAAAATTCAAATTCATTAACTCTTAATTTAATCATTTGGCTCAACTTCAATCTTAGTGCTGTGACTAAACTTGCAAAATATTTTGTTTGGCACTAACCACACGGCGAGTATGGTATCTGCAGATCTATAACAATTTCTTTTTTATTCGATAGCGTTAATTATGGTCATAATAAAAATTTTTAGATCGCGTAGCTAATTTGCATACAAATTAATTTTAATTCAAATTAAAACAATAAAATTATTGTGATATTTTTCACTCTTCTGCTCATTAATAAAACTCATACACCGCGCGATGAACAAGTGCCACTGTGGACTTACCAAAATATTTAAGATTTCGAATCATTAGAGGTTTTTCCGTGCAGCAGAGAACGACTGAGCATAGCTACTGTGCACCTCGGCGGTAATTGAACCCAACGCCATCAACTCCTCTGATTTTGTAGCAAAATATCGGCTTCATCAAAGTACGACGCCGTTCCCTTCTGGTGGAATACAGTTGCGGCGTTAAAGGCTCGTGGTGCTCCCGCCGTGTACGCCACACAATTTATACGCGTTTGCTGTGGCGATTGATTGTGTTTCGAACTAATTTGAATAATCAAGCCATCAATTTTGTTGCTAATGATATCAGAAGCATATGCATATCTGTTTCTGCTGTTGTATCTATATCTGCGTATATGGAAATGTGTGTGCTTTAATAAAACTTAAATTTCAGCTGATATACTCGTATCTGATATACTCAGCTTAACTCGAATCTGGACTGAATGAAATATTTGACTGTAGTTACATTTCAACTTCTTGTTTTCGGTAAAATTAAATTTTATGTGCTGAGCAGTTTCTCTCGTTTTAATATCGATCGTTAAGCCAATAAGACTATGTAAATTATGAAAATTAAAAAAATTATAATTAATTAAAGTTTTCTTCAACACGGTGGTCAATTTCATTTTGTTTTAATTTCACAATAATAATGCCTGTTTAATATTTTTATATGAAAACCACGGTGACTGTGGCAAATGTTTACACATATTCGATACAATAAAGAGCGGCTTATTTCTGGGTATCCATTCCAGATAAATTCTCAACTTTTTTTCACAAACTTGTGCGCCGGAGTGGTATTTATTATCTTCCGATTCTATGCCATAAATTGACTAATATTTTCTATTTTGTATTGAACTTGTTATAATTATGGGCTTTTATATATTTTATTGACTTCTCTTTTCAAAGATTTTAAATCAGATTTTGTTCGTGGGAGACTTAAAAGTGTTTGATGTGCACCGACAAAAAGAGCGGCACAAAATTCCAGAATTAGGTGTGAAATATCGCAAGATATGGAAAGTTTATTTTTAATTCAGACTGAAAGTGAAATATGTAGATAAATAAGTGGAAGTCAGTTATTTTTTATAATTATTGTCAATTTTTTAAGACTCTATTGTATAAAAAGTTATTTTTGAAACCACTTAGAAGCATCAAATAAAAATTTAAGCATAGAGTTGCCAACTCTAAGTCAAAATTAGTATTATATATATTTTTATAGAAATTTTGCGACATTTTTATTTCATAATTCAAGTAAAATTATGTAGTACATTTTTATTATGAAGATCATTTATCCAAATGCTTCCAACAGTCATTTTTTGCCATTATGATTTCAAAATTTGAGAGAAATTTTTTTTATCACTTTAAAAATATTCATACAAACATTTCCTATTTTTTATGGAATTATTTGATATTAATTTCATTTTATATTTTTTAGCGCTTCGAACTTATTTTAATGCACATATTTGAGTTGTCAGGGGAATTACGAAAATTCAATACAATATATTTCCTATGAATCTATGAATTAACTTTTTAGTAAACGTTGATTATTATTTATTATACAAAAATGATGACAAATGATTGAAATGATTTTAAAGAGGAAATATTGCGTCTGTAGACTATAAGATCTATTATGCCCCCTATAGACTATATTATTGCGTCTGTAGACTATAAGATCTATTATGCCCCTTCTTTCACCTAGAGTAAATCAGTCAGTCATATATCTTTAATAATAATATCAAAAGTATACGCATATCTGTTTCTGCTGATGTATCTATATCTGCATATTCGATTAGTACAACTTTGTGGATCCAAGCATAAGAATTAACATAAGAATTCAAACATAAGAATCAAATTTTTTTTAATTACTTGATTAGCAGCCTGAAGATCCCAGCTAGATTCAGTCTTGTTTTCTTGCTAACTCCATTTAGTTTTTGTATTTTAAAATAATTAATCTCTATCGTTTAACTTATACGAAATAAGAGATAGATCTATATGAATTTACCATAAAAATTCGCTTAAGACCGCTTAAGATATGTTAAAATTAATTTGAAACACTTGCCAACAAAGTTACAGGGGATCCGAGCCCCTCAGTACGACAATTCGGAAAAAAAACTGCTAACAACTAGATGAAAGCCTTATATATAAGACTTATATTAAACACATGTGATGGTTACTACAGCAAACATCACAAAAACATAACAATTGATTACAATATTCAAATGATAGCCTTTATATGCAATCACAGGTATCAGAATCACGACCGAGCTTGAAAACCTATGGTACTATAGGGTGTGGTTTGAGTATTAAACAAATGAAGCAGTAACACCAAAAGGAATAAAACTGAGAGACTTTAAGAGCTATAGATATAAAAACAAGAAAAGTGTTTTTCTTGAAATTGAATTTATGTTTTAATTAAGAAGAGGAAGAGAAATATGAATAGTTTGTTTAAATGAGTCAAGAGTAGTGTTTGATGCCAATGATTTGACTAATGAACTAGTCTATTAATAGTTTCAATTGAATTTTGTTGAGATTAGTTTAGGTTGTATACTGTATATCTTATTTCACGATTTGGTTTTCGATCTAACACGAAATCTAGTTACTGCAATAGAGTTCACTCCAGATTTTGAAAAAAAAATGAAAACACATCTCAAAATACCTGGAGTGCATCCATATCTTAAGAATACATCAGAGTTTCAGGTACAGAATGGCAAGCCCAGGTATTAATTAAGAGTTTTAGTAGATATATGGTATTTACTAATTCGATTTATAAATTGTTGCACTTTGTTTATATAATAAAATATAAAAATATATATACTTGCTGTTTGATTATCACTACTATTGTGGCTCAATTTATTGGATCATATTAGACGGTGTGCTTCCTTGATTACTAACATACTATATAACATATTAAATGTTTTCTTTACTTGAAGAGATATGAGCAAGAAAAGAAATACCTAGTATAAAGGTTCGAATAAGAAAATAAAAAAAAAATTTCTCTAAATAATATCATCCTCCAGAAATCTTTAAAAGCATAATAAGCTTTTAAACTGCATATTATTGCGATACGCAGATTTCAAATACATTGTTTTTTAGTGCTCTGTCAAAACATTAGAGTTATTTTGATATATAGCAGAGATATTCTGAAAATCACTAAGTTTACAAATCATATTTATATAATTTATTTGCGAATTTATAACCCTAATGGGAAGCGCTTCTAGGTCAAGTCGAACAAGTTACTGTTTAGACTCTGATTATGCTATATGTAGCCTAAGAACATTCAATCCAACAAAACCTAACTTGAATATGAAACTGTTTTCCTTCGGTTGCTGTTGTCCAAATGTAGAAAGATGAATTAATTTCACGATATATAGTACCACAATCTTATTTAATATGTACATTTATTGAATCGAAGCTTTTAAGCCAATTTTCGAAGGACTTCGTAAACTTACTGCAGTATATCTCTCGGTAATCTGCACTCTATTACATTATATAGTACTCAATACTCTCTAGGGCAATTATTTTATTTTTTTGAATAAGAAATATTTATGTCTTTTATACATCATGAAGGTTTCCACACTTATAAAACAATTGAAATTTTGTCGTAATATTTACGATTTATTTTCATATACTAATTCCGCAGGAAATGTACATTATGTTCCAGTACTTTTAATAGTTAAATTCATTAAATTTTATATATTCCATCGTGCATTAACTTGCTGGGAAGAAATTACGATTAAATTACTTGACAATTGAAGCAACAATTGGCGCTTAAGAAATTCGTATTCTGCACATATCAACTAAAGTTTTTATTCACGTCCATAATTATGGGAAAATCACTTCCGATGCAAATGAATCAAGTGGCGTCTATGAATGTGAATAAACACTCGTACCAAAACTCATTAATACAAATTCACTAAAAAGAACTAATGACATGATCACTCAGTGTTTCTTTAATAATTCTAAGAACTTTTCTGTTTTTTATTCCAACAATATAGTTCGCCATAAAGCTCGCTTATGCAAAGTTGAAGATTTCCAATATTAATGACACTTAAATTAATAGATAATGTAATAAGTCATTACATAGTATAATGAGTTGATCATCCACTATGAAATAACTAGTTAATGAATCATTAGGAATGTCATATATTACTTGGCAAAAACTTTTACCGAACTATAATAGCAAATACCTAAACTAGAGGAAAATTGAGGAATGTGCACTGAATGCAATTCAAATTTAGTAGTCATCGTACTCAGTCACTCAGTCTGTAATCTTCTTTTTACTTAATGCTCTCCAAAACTAGATTCACGAATGTGAGTGTGTGTGGATATGTGTCTGCTGAAATATGTTCATTTTTATGCTTACATTCTTATGATAGAGATATAAAAGTTAAATTGGTAACTCATTCTTAATTTGTTGGCGGCACCTTTGAACATTCTTCCAATTAGCTCTTATAGAGCCGACACCTTAGGCTTTAGGCTTTAGCTTTGGCAGCACTGCAACAATCAAGCAAGCATGCTCGTTTAAAGTTTTATACGTACTGCCCTCAATTGTATATTCATACATACACAATACTCGCAACAGCAACAACAACACTGCAGTATTCCCGCACAACAACAAGCTCCTTAAGCTGTGCCCTCCAAAAGCAGCCAGCGACGAGCAACAGGAAGACAACTACAATGAGTAGACTGAATTTGTTCGTGAATTTGTTGGACTTTTTGAACGAAAAAATTGGATAAACGTATGAATGGACCACACCGATACGATTAATACGATGTGGTGTGTTGTACGGATATGTGGATTGTGCGTTTGGAAAGGTCTTACGAGCAGCAAAAATTTGTTATGCGCTGCGTGTTGCACAAATTACTAATAGGCCGGTGTCTGTTTACTTGTATGCATAATTTAGTTTTCATTTGTGTTGGGCAGGATGATTATGCGAATATCAGAAAGGGTCACAAGAAATTAAGGTTACTTCCTTTCCTTTCCTTTCCTTTCCATTCCATATAAAATAGAATGCCACGTAAAAAATTTTCTTCACTTTAACGTTTTTTATACTTCCTATGACATTTAATTTTTTTAATGTGTTTTATCTCATTGCAGTCAACTAAGAAAATATTTTGAACTTCACTAAATGTATTTAGATATCCAAAATTGAAAATAAGTAACTATGAACGAGAATGAGATAAGCATAAAGAGTTTGAAACAGTAGAATTAAAGATTATATTGAACCTCCTCTTTTCTAGAAAATGAATTAGAAAGAAATTATATATATTTATAACAGGTATATATATAAGATCAAGATATATTTTAAATTGCTTATTTTTCAGTCACTGCATATTTTTTGACAGCTAGGCAGGTCCTTCCCCGCCGCATCTATCAATGACTTGCTGTTGGCAGTCATTATTACTGAGCGCCTTCATATCGTTGGTCAACTTGTGCTTCTACCACAAATGCGGGATTGCTCTCTCTCATTTTCCAACACTGAGCACTGAATTAAACATCATTCTACTCGGAACATTTTCTTTCATTCGCACGACATGACCAAGACAGAGAAGCCACTGAATTTAGTTTGGAACTAAATATAGACTTAATATATAGCGAAAATCTCAGTCGCACTTTCATGCAGATATGAGAGTAAAGTAATTCACTGTTTTTTCCTAACTTCTATTAAAGCACATCCATGAGTACCCAGATTTGTTAAAATCCTCTATCCTTAAGAACCCACACGCAATCCTTTTGGACTTTTCTATATCTTAACTTCCTTTATAAAAACAGTTAAATTACTGGGTCACAGTTATAACATTGGATTTGTACAACTTTATCGCGTCCAGTTGATTGCTTAGAAAATTAATATTGTATCATCTTTACTATTATATATCAGTTCTATATAAATACTATATGTTTTTAAATCTGCTAATCATTTCTATATTAATTTTGTGATTTCACAAACGGGAGAGATTCGCTATTATATTTATGGCACTGTGACCTTGTTCCAAGTCATACTTACTTTATTTACTCTACTCTTGAAATATATTTTTAAACATTTATACTTTCATTACACATTATTATAAACAATTATCATAAACTAATTGAACAAAATTACTATTCCAATTTTTTTTCTCATCAATTTTGAAAACCGTTTACATTGGTTTCATACGTATATCACAATCCTGATCAAGTACTGTAATGTGCATTTAAGCCATCCATTTACTTATTAGCGAACACTGTTACTCATATACACATACCACACCGGTTTGCAAAAAATAATACTAAACTAAAATGAATAAGAAGAAATCACCATCTCATCAGTGTTGCCTGCCGTCATCATCAATGTTGGATTAAGAATTGATCGTAAGTTGATCTGTTCCATGATTATGCTTTATGTACAGCTCAGTATGCGATATGACGCCACTTACATGTGTGCCTTCTCATTTGGCGCTTTAAGAGTGGAAATGACATTGCTTAATTTTTTCCTTTTCGGTATGATCGATGTGATCTCTGATCAGTTTCTATAGGCTGTTTTTGTTTTTGTTTCTGTTTTTATGAAAAAGTTCGCAAGTTATTGTATTTCTTCGCAGTGGTCTTCCAATGATGTTACCGCATACTAAAGCGATCAACACTTTTGTGAAATGTGTAAGTTAATAAGCTTATTATGAAGAGTAAAATTATACAAAATGATTAATTTTGTTAAATCACTCTTAGACTTTATAATATTTTGGCAGATAATTACTTGAAGAAACAACTGTTTACATATTCGGTTAGGTAGAATAAATATTGTGGATTTTTGGAAAAATTTCTACAGTAGTTGTTCACAATAGATACGTTATTATTAAAAAGTTCACCACTTCCAATAGATGTAATTAAAGAGATGATATGTACTACTATCATACTATCATCTCTTTAACTGGTTAAAAATATTCGAATTTTCAAAACAAATGGCGTTTCCGTAGTATCGTCAAATATTCTAACTCTCGCTTGTGTTCCAAGGCGCTACTTGATCCAGCAACTCATCAAATATAAATAAAACAGGTATAATTTTTTCTTCCTTTTGCCAACAGTTTATTGTCAATTAGGAATTTTACATGGGCTTAGGTGTGCAAAGTCATGTACATAGCAATATCATAATCACTACTGATTTTTCTTTGCGGAACATGATATTGCGCACCTCAGTCTGGCTTTTTACTGCGTTTTATTCATTCATTTCAATATTATTCACATTTGTATCTGCAGAGTTTGTGCAGTGTTGCCGTCTCTTTAGTATGTTAATTGCAAAAGGAAATGGCACAATAAAAAAGATAAGATCTGGCATGCAAGCGCATAGAGGCGCACTGCATCACACAGCGTGGAACACACATGCCGATTTTTTGCAGAGCTTCTGCAATTCCCAATAAATTTTTTAACTGATAAAGATTATGTCTTCGATGTACAAATATAGAACAACGTTTCTTAACTTATCTCAGAAGACATAAAAATATCGAAAACAGTGTTTAAGAGCACATTTGTATAATTAATTAAAAATGCTTCCGTCGTCACACTTGTTCCTGTACAATAAATTGCTACCGATTGGAAAAAAGCCTAAAGCATAGATGTCCCAAACCACAAAGTGGGGCACATTTTATAAAGTCCAAAATTGACAACTTTTCAAACTGTTATAAATAAGAAAATATGGTAGCAAGTTGTCATGACACATTTAAATTTGAAAAATAAATAAACTTAAATACAAAAAAAAATCTTTTAATGAAGAAGATAAAAGGTGACCAATTTAATCTGTAAAAACAGATACAATGTAAAAAAATATACCAAATTCGAAAATATCATAAAATACTTTGACAAAGTATCGCTTTAGAGACTTATCTATACCACAAGAGCGTTAAACTGTAATTTGCATCCAATTATAATATAAGGCTATATGAGACTACAAAGAGGAGCTAAAGAAACCTCAAAAATGCCTCAAAATACAAATAACAGCTACCGATTATGTTATCGATAGCAATTTGATTTATCACTAAGATATACTTGTACAAATTACTAAGCCGATATATGAGCGCACATATTAAAACGTACGCCACACAGATAGCCTCGAGGCGCGGCACTTTGTATGTGGCCAATGCTTTTTAATGCATTTTCAAATATTTCTGCTTTTTATAATCCAATATATTAAACGCCTTTGTTATTAAAATGCTCTTTCTCTTTTGTATCTTAAGTGCTCACGATGAAACGCAAAACGTAAAAGATGTCATTAATGTGATGAATCAAAGTGTACATATCTAGATTTGATAGCGTTTGAAGTTGATATCTCTCAATACAATCATTTGTTGGCTATTCTGATAAAAAACAAAAATTATAATACCAAAACCAACATTAACACTTTTGTCACTTAAGTGACCGATTTAAGTGGATTTCTGGTTGGACGATAATCTTTTCTTTTCATTTCAGCTGCTGTGGTTGCGGTTGCAGTTTCTGACTGCCGGGCATCTGATATAACCTGTGGTTGCACATATATTCAGCTGCTTTATTTTAGTCTATATAAGTGCAATTTTATCATTTAACCCAAAATTTAAATAATTTTACTGTTATAATAATGATATTGCATGAAACCATATACATATTGATATAAGATACATAAATTAACTGTTATTCTTTATTTAAACAACAGAGGATATACAAAAAATTCAGAAGAAATCCTTAAAATTACTAAAAAGCAAAGAAAATAAAAACATCAATTTAAATTATTTATATATTATTATTAGAATATTCCTACGCGGTTTGTTGATAATTTTTGTGATGCTTATAACTAACACGTCTATTACTTTTGCCTCTCATTCATTTATTGCACTATTATAAAGACTGCTCGTCTCTTTCTAACATAGTACTAGGTAACTTTTCTCTATTTCCAAATGTTAATTATTAGTGTGTCTAGTACTTTCAACTTTTATTCATTTGTTGCGTTTGTAGTCAGTTTTCGTTTTCGGCTGAATTCTGTCAATTCTTTAATGTTCAATAGGTTGTTCATCAATTTGAATTTAACATACATTTTCGCATTTAAGGAAGCGCTTCAAATTAAACTTGTCTTCTTAAAAGTAGATATTTGTAATAAAAACATTAAAATCAGCAATTTACATATCTGACAACCACTCATATTCATATTAACAGACTGCTTGAGAATACTGAATAAAGAATTATATACCTGGCATACCAGGAATTAACGGAAAATGTAATATACTTTTTATACAATTATAAGTAATTTAATATTAAACTTAATATGTTAAATTAAATATGTTATAGAATTAATTACGTTGCTTTAAGAATCTTATAAAAAATTAATAAAGAAAGAACACATTTCAGAATACTAGAATATAATATATTATATAATAATAAAAGTATTATGATGATCTATTTATACCATAAGAGTTATTTTTGTG
The DNA here is from genome assembly GCF_002237135.1 of Teleopsis dalmanni. Lineage (NCBI taxonomy): Eukaryota > Metazoa > Arthropoda > Insecta > Diptera > Diopsidae > Teleopsis > Teleopsis dalmanni. Next base: position 221,380,165 of record NC_051847.1, read on the forward strand.
CAAAAATGGGCATTAATAGTGATAGAAAAGCAAAGTAAAAAGAAATACTTTTTTTCAATAAATCCGACTAATTCTTGGCATTTCACTATCTTTCGTCATCATAACCACTGTCACTATTATGATTGTTATATCCAGACTACTAAAATAACACCATCAACTCTATAAAACTAGTATATTAATTTCTAATTTGTAGATGTAGCTGGCGTCAATCTCAGACTATCCAGTTATTTTTACGAACGACAAATTGATTATAGCAGTTTAATAATATGTCTTACTTGTTATAGACATAGAATATTTCCCATCAAAGAAAAGTCGGATCAAGAAAAATTTCAATAATGAAAAGGTGCCGTTTATGTAAAAGGCGTCGACGTAGATTAAACTATCGGCTTGTTATATCTTAAAATATTTTTTATATACATCAATATTAATAGTAAATAAAAAATAAAATATTTATAAAATTAAGATCATACAAAGGAATTGACTGCATACATAAATAAATAAGTAAGACAGCAGAGACACTAATAAACTAACGTCAGCAAAATGCGAATTTCATATAAGTATTGTCTTTAAAGTTATATATTTTGAAAAAAATTTTAAAAATTATGGTTAAAATTTGTAGAAGTTCAATCAAAAATTTTTATTAAAATCATAAAAATTTTCCAACAAAATCTGCATATAAAATCCATAAATTTGTTTTTAATCAATTAGCTCCTCACACGAATCTTTATAACGAGCTTCTTAATCAAAAATACAATACTTACCATATATATTATATAAATACGCCAAAGGAATATACAACAGTATATACTCACTTGAGACTCATAAATAATTCAGATCATATTTGTTAGGAGTATGTGACATGATTCTTTCCAACTTAAGCCAAATGAACACTTTATATGTGCCACACACATATCTTGCCAAGCTTGGAAGATTATGAAAATTTCCATTTTTTATCACATGCCACCTCATCGGCAACATAAAGTAAGCTTAAAAACGTAATAGCCGTGCCAGAAGATACAATTTCTTCCTGCTTTTAGTTTCTAGCCTCAGGCTACGGTTTGGAATTGCGTGTGATCTTGTTTGCTAAATGTTGTAAAATTGTAAAAATTTTCTAGTTAAAACTTCTAGAGTTTTCTGGTATTTGAACTTGGAACTTGTTTTTCTTTTATATTTTGTAATTAATTCATTTATATTAAAAATGATTAAGTTAATAATATGCATACTGCAATGTAAGAAGTTGCATTTTATAAAATTAAAATTATAGGAGCTTTTACCATAGTTTTATGGTAATAACATAGTATAATTTTGTCTTTTTATCATTAGTAAGCAAATGAGTATTATAAACATAAATTCATAATTGTAGACATAAATTATAATTAAACCTTTCTCACTTATGCCAATAAGGATAACTGTACATACATAGCTTGTTATAATGTTTGCAACACATTTAAGGAGATATCAAATACCATATAATCATCGTAATCATCATTTCCTTTGAGTCGTATTACACATAGAGCGTCTATTGAAATGGTTGCAACTGTAACGTAATGTGACCATAGGAAGGCTCTCTCTTCAATACCATAAGAATGATTCATTTATGTAGGAATACTTTAAAGCCTTGCATGGAGTACAGGAAGAGTATGAAATTATTCATTTCACTTAATCTTTTCTTTTTTTCAAACTAATGAAGTTTTAAATAATTTTTTATGGGAGTACATAATTACATTATTTATTTTTTAATACAATTTTCACATTTAATTTATGAACCTTAGCAAATGGTGTTTTTTAGATTTTTTTCATCAAATACTCTTATTTAACACATTTACCTTTATAATAGTAGTAGTGAGTACTTAATTGGCCAAACAACCCGTTATCCGGTATTAGCCGAACAGAGCACTTCTCTCCAGTAACTTCTGCTGCATGCGAGCATTCTTCAGTCTCATACATCAAGAGCGGTTAATACTCTTTAACTGCCGCTTCAAGCATCTTTTTCGCTGGAGCATACGCATTCATTCTCACGACATGATTAAGTCAGCGAAGCCGCTGAACAAGCCGCACAATATCAACGTAACATAAACAACAGCTCCTTGTTTATTTAGATGCGATAGCAGGGCCAAAGATTTTATAAAGATATTTTCTCTTGAAAACTACCAATACTACTTCATCATTCTGTGATAGCGTCTATGCGTCTGAGCCAGATAAGATGAGTAACTTATAGAGTTTAAAAGTGTTATCGATCGAGAGACCTGACAAAACCAATGTGCTTAAGTTGATATATAAGTATATTAAGATAACCTGAAATATATCATAACATTAGAGCTGTGATATATTTCCTTCTTAAATGCTATTCAAGATAATTTTATCAAACAAAAATTTATTTTCTTAATATTATTATACCTGAAAGGATAAATTAGATAATTCTTGAACTCCTTTTAGTATCTATTTGGTTGCTAAGATCTCGACTAAATGATGGAATCATTAAGTAAACATAAACTTTTCTTATTCTTTTAATGTGAGATTTTGAAATATTGTAATACCTAGAATACTTAGAATATCTAGAATTGTAATACCTCTGAAAATCAACTTGGATTTATATTCTGGAATAAATGGGACAATTACTCATGAAATTCAAACTTTTCTTATTGTCTTTTGTCAATGTAAGATTATTTTATATTAAGTATAAGAATAAATTTTTAAGCTTGCGGATCAAATTATAAAGAATGAAATTGATTAATGGAGAAATTAAGAGGGAACAAATTTATCTCTTAAATAAACAAACTATGACTTAATTACTGCACGGCGAATAAATTTTTAATTTCTTTAATTAAATTTACACAGTTATGACTATGATTTGCACATTTTAAAATAAATGAGTTTGAACATATAAGTAATTGCCTAAGAAAATAAAATAGATTAACCAGAAATTAGTTAAACTGAAATAAAAAATGTGATAACATGAAATAAAGAAAAAAGAAAACAATAAAAAAAGAATTATTAACACTTTTAAGCGATTTTCACAAGCTTCCGCCATTTTGTGCCCCTAATTACGTTTAACTCATTATGAAGACACAAAGTTCAACGAAATTGTACTTTCTAACATAATGAAGTGCCATTCAACTGAAAACTGCGGATGCATTTATTATAGCAGTTCCATTGTTTTCATGGCTTACCGCATTGACTTTATCATTTTATTACATTTTTTGAACGTCCCCTATGTATAGCATATTGTCAATCATAATTAGTTGCTCCGCTATTGAAACATATCACCATTGTTAGGGCTTACCGACTTTAGGCGAAATCATAAATTGGTCACGCCTCTAAATTTTGCAATATCACAGCCGAAAATTGAAAACATAATTAAATAATATCCACGTATCTACATATTATGGAAGGGAACCCCGAATGTTGTTCATAACCAGAATAATCAAATTCATATTCATTACTCATAATTACACGAGGGAATTAAATATTTTTCAAGTCGATTATTCTCATATGTTTGCGCTTATGCTCTGTATTATGTATGTGCGTATTTGCGTTTGTGCGTTTATGCGTTTGTGCATTTGTGCGTTTATGGAAGGAAGTATACACAGCTGTATGGATACTTGTGACAACCGGAACATAGTTGACAAAATCTACTTACAAATTTTAATGCGTCTAGCACTTAATAATTTTGTAATAAAGTCATTTATTCTTGTTTTTTTTTCACAAAAAAAAAGAAGAAATTAGTCACGCCCCTCATCACATGAATGAGTGGATGAGCCTTTTATAGCACAACTGCAATTGACACATTTTGGCTTGGTTAGTTCGCTGTCAACACTTATGAATATGACTATGTAGTTGTCAACTGATTGTGATAGTTTTGTACGTGTAGATGAATAGATTTTGCTCTACTTCAAGGTACCAAGAACTACAAATGTGAATGTTATGTTTAATGCTCGTTATACTCGTATTTTTGCCAAAAATATATTGTCATGCTTCCTTTTTAATGGGCGTGCAAGAGCACTTCAAAAAATGTGTAACTGTCAGAAATATCACTTTCTGCTTGTCAACAATACTTTTTGAGCAGTGAGTCTCGCAATTCATTTTTCCACGAAGGTTCTAATACAGTCCATCTATAATCGGAAAGAGCAATGCCTGGAATTTAATTTCGTGTTGTCCGCAGTAATTAACTCGGTTGTTCTCTATTTAAACTGTGACGAAATGTCAAAACTGCTTTGGGAGCATTGCGTGTGAGTGTGCAGTTTTTACTTGTGAAAACTCCTGAACTTATCGCTTATCTAAATGCAAGTACTATATAGCTAATCAGCTTATACAGTGATTATCGTTAAAAATATACTTAATATCGATGAAACTATAGCATTTGAATAATTATTTCAGGGAACAGCTCAATGGCACTTGGTACATTTGAAAAGATAGACCGTATTGTGGACGAATATAAAGAGTCCGATTGATTTTTAATAAGAATTAAGATTAACTCTCTAGTTCTTAACAATGCCCTAAAGCAATTTCAAATTAAGCTGCTGTGATAATATCAATAAACGTTACAATTAAACCATAAGTAACTTAATTTTTTGTGAAATCCACAAATTTTAAATAAATTATGCTGAATTTGATTATGATGATCTTAATTTAATATTGCTTATTAACTTTAAAATTAACTTCAGTAAATTTTTTAAACAGAAAAACAAACTTGGGAACCAAAGGGTTAAAATGTTATTTTCAATGCTAGTTACATAATTCTCTATTCCTTGATTAATTTGTTTACATATATTCTTTATTTCTGTTAATTGAGTTTCATATAATCTTTCCTTATAACTGAATTCACATTTTAAACATTATATGGAGAAGAAAAGATTAGTTTAGACTTTGATACCACTTTAAATTTATTTATTTGGTTTGAAAAAGAGGAAGGGGACAATGGCATCTAGATGGCACCTCTAGATAGTTACCTGACACCCGTTGGTAAATGAAGCATACAGTATGTCTTATCCCCAAGACATCTAGAAAACTTATAGATTTTACATATAATAGCTTGCAGTAATTTGTTAAACTGCTTGATTAAAAAACTATATTTTACCTGATTTTGGAAATTATTTGTGGAAATGGTTGATGAAAAAATTATATTTAACCTGATTTTTGAAATTACGCCTTCGCTCCGGACTGTTGTACCTCAACAGAATTTTTTCGGAGATGGAAGAGCATTTGTTTGTTGATCAAATGCAACAATGTTTTCTTATCATTGTTGAAGTATATTAATTAACCTGTTTGTTTTTTTATAACAAAAATATATATAAGAATTGTTTCCTTTAGATATGCTGCCACTACTATCTAGATTCGTTGGTAACAAGCCATTGTGCATTCGCAAATATAGTTGATGGAATTACTATTGCCTTTTGTACTTCAATTTCTGGTATGATTTCTTTTATAGTCACTTCGAAATACTCCTAAATTTGTAACTTAAATTTGCGCAAAATGTTTCGTGTACCTTATGCATATATACGAATGATAAACACAATCACCTATTAGTTACAAAATAATACAAAAAGGACCAAAGGCCGCTTTACCAATAAAAATAAATTCAATTTATTTTTATATATCTAAAAAGCATACGTTATAATTCAAAATTTGTATATACATATTAAGGTGTTTTCAAGTTGTACCTAACTTTCAAAAACGTTGCGGTACGCCTTATTTTTAATATTCTTTCTCACTTTTTTCCATTTCTTTAGCTTCTTCACTAAGGTACTAGAAAATAATATAACCAATCTGGTTAATCTTACAAGATTTTCTAGACCACCCTATTTCATAATGATATTAGCATCTAAAAAAAAAAGCACAAACGAAAAACTTTCATTAACTAAATTCAACAATAATATTTAACAGTGTAAATAATTAAAAAGCTCTTACAAATGCTAATGACAATTAATTATATTGAGGCAATCAATTAACTTTTTACAATAAATTAAAATGTAGCCCGCATTCCTCCTATTAGCCCCTATTAACATTATCCACCATCTTGAATAAAAAAAGCCAGAAAAAACAATGACATTTACTCAAAGAAAAACAATTTATTGATTGCAGTGTATACGAGTGTAACCAGTTATATAATTTCACTTAACTTCAAATAAATTCAGTAGAATAACAAACACAAACACAAAGCCAACAAAAACAATAGTAAACAAAAATAGAAAAAACAACAAAAACAACAAAAGGAAATGACTACACTCGCAAACAGGCCAAAGGGTGGCAACGAAAGCCATTTAGACACTAAATTAAATAGACATTTGCATGCAAAGCTAAATACTTTTATAATTGAGAAAAGCGTAGAAGGACAAAAAGCACACAAACAAACAAAAAACGAAAATTAAACGCAAAAGAAAAAATGAAAAGAACCATTTTTAAATAAATAATGGAATGTGCCAAAGAAAAAACAACAACAGCAACACACTTGGCAAGTGAAAAGTAAAAAGTTAAAAGGAACTGAAACTGGAACTGGAAGAACGCAAATAAAATGCCAATGACTAAAAGATAATGGATAACGGCAGAAATTTTAAGTTACAAAGTCTAATAAACAAATTTGATTTACTGCAATCAATATATGTATATGCGTTCCCCCGTAAATCTCACAAATCCTCTTTCATATCGATTCTCCATCTTCATTACCAACAACAACAAGTTAAAAATATTGAGAAGAAGCCATATGTTAAGACAATACTATATATACACAGAAATCTATATATATGTATATACCAACCTACTCTGCATATGCACATTAACAGGTAGAAGAGCAAAAAGAACACGAGATCAAAAAAAGCACTGCAAAAAACAAAAGGCAAGAGCTTGCGCCATTTACAGCAAGCGGTTGACTACAACGACGACACCTTCAAAGTTAAATGCTTTCGCAAATTGCTAAAGTCAGCGCATACATCAAGACGAAAATAGCCGACAAAGAAAAACGGGATGGAAAACTAGACATCATTATTGATGACAATTGAGTGCGCAAACCAAAGCAAAACAAGAATGAAGCAGAAAAATAAACAGAAATAAATAAAACAAAATAATAAAAAGAAAGTTTGAAACCAAGAAGCTAAAGACCACAAAGAGTGCTTTTCTTCTTTTGTTTTTCTTTGGAAGCATTGAAAAATAGTCAAAGGGAATAATACTCAGCTCTCTGCCAACGAAACAGCAATTATCATAATTAAGATTGCAACCAAGTGGAAAATATACCAACAATCTGGTATACCCATAAACATGTTTACACTTATACATACACACAACAATACCAAATTATGTGTATACAGATAAATAATATAAATTTACCCCCAAAAGAACACAACAAACGAAACACAAACGAAACACAAACAGGAAAGAACGAGTGAATGGGCTAGCAAATAAGCAAATAAGTAAGTAAGCAAGTATAAGAACGCGTCAAACGTCAAATTGAAAAAATTAATGACGTTTTGTTGACAGCTTTAGGAGCGCAGTATATCAGTGTCAAGCGCACAATACTAAACTGCAGCTGCTCTAATAAGCGAAACAAGCAGACAAAAGTGGAGGGAACAATAAAACGTCATTAAATACAGTATTATGATTGGCTCATAGCAACACACTCATAGAAGTACACCTCAAAAACTATTTCAAGTTGGCTCCACCTTTTCACACTCACTCTCATGGCACATAATGACGTCATGCAAGCTGCTAGCAGCCAACATCAAACATCAAGCAGAAGCCACATGTATTTGTGAGAAGATTCAATAAATTTGCTCAGTGGTAGGAAACCAGTTTTTCATTTTTGCCTTATGCCCACTGTTTACTATCTGCCTGTACTCTTTGTTATGGCCCTGTTTAACGTTTGCCTGGCACATATTTTTAATGTTTTTGCAGTTGTTGCGCTCTCGCTAATCGTGTAGTTTGTCGGTGTCGCGAATAAATCAAGCGCTGTTAGCCATTTTTAACGTGTTTTCCCGACGCAAAACTGAATACAGAAACTTACACGTGCAATTAGCAACTCACGTTAAATTAAAAGCAAAAGAAGCTATGATTTTTGTTTGTGCTCTAACTGATCGTCACTCTGCCTAATAAATGCACCCGAACTACATAAATAAATAAAGTTTTGTTATAACTTAAAGCAGTTCTATGATTTATAAACCTATTAAAATAATTTCCTTAGCGAATATGATGCATTCCAATACGCCGCCACCTGTACCGCCGCGTACAAGCAGCCCAGCTATGTCAGAAATTTCAGTTGGATCCCCGAGTCCACCTATTGCACACACCCATCAAATGACAGCTTTTCGGCCTATTAATCCCAAACGTCTGCGTTTAACAAACGAACGTGTACAAACACCGATGAGAGCGAATAGTTTGGCTTCTGCAGCAACAATCTCCAGACGAAAATCTTGTGCAGAACGTGTGAAAAGCTTCTCCATAGACGATATTCTAGGACAAAAAACTGTATCAGACTCAGCATCAACTGAATCTCAAATAAATTCATTAGCTGTCTTACCATCACCTACAACCCCCGCACTAGCAGCTCCACAACTCTTAAACGAACGTTTACAGGTGCCACCAGCGCACTTAATGCTTGATGTTCCGTCCGCTCTTACAAAAATGCCACTACAAGCCTGGGATCCCATGCAGAGTAGTTTACCGATGAGACCTTTCTTTCCACCTGCGCTACTTCATTATGAGCAAAGACTCGCCTGGGATTACCAAAGACAATTGCAGGAACATTTTCAGGTACAGTTACTAAGGCAGATGAACATGGGCACAAATATAATTGCTTCCGAAGATGGTTCAGAGCTTTCTCGTTCTGGTTCAACTGGCAGTGATTGTTATTCTCCGGAAATAAATGTGAACGGTGATTCTAAAGTTACTAAAACAGATGCAGAAACAAACGAAGAGAGTGATAGTAACATAGAAAGTGATAAAAATACCAAGCAATCAAAGGGTGATGGAAGCAATACTGGAAAGAAATCCAATCTTGATACACCGCTAGATGCTCTATTTCAGTTATCAACGAAAAACTTTGATGAAGAACAAGGTAGGTGCAGAATCTAAAAAACTAAAATAATTAATGTGAGTCCGAATTCTTCAGCACACTAACCATCTAAAATAAATTATTAGAGTAAGACACTATTGTTAAGCAAAGAATTTTTATAATATATGTAAACATCCCATATCGGTATTAAGTGAGATTCCAATACAATTAATTTTAAGTATAATTTATTTAAACTTAGTTTTCCCTTACAATGAGATTTACTCACGTTTTACTGAAATGGCCATAACAAACCGTTACAGCGTTTCGGTTTGACGCAGCAAGTCTCTCTAGGTGCCTCTGCTAATTAAGTGCTTTCTCTAGTCTCGTACGTCAAACTACCGCTCAAACAAATTTTTTCACTGGAGCATCGAGAGAACATATATTTTCAAGACATACGCAACCCCGTGAAGTCGCTGACTGTTTATTTCATAGACTATATAAATATAATCGGTGCCAACTAGTAGAGGACTGACTAAAGATCTTAAGACGAAGTTTTCTCTTAAAAACTCACAATGCTACTTCATCATTCTAAGATAGAGTCCATGTTACACTGTTAATTTCACTTTTATTATCTTTGCATTTCGTATTACTTTATTTTTTATTCTAAGATTAAAAATGTTCCATGACAGATATTCTATGTAAGCTCACACAATTTCTGTGGTAGTTTTTATACCCAAATATGTTCTCTCTAATTCTCTGTAATACTCTGACAATAAGCGACGTTAACAGCTACATAGCCTTTATACTGCAAATATATAACCTCCAATTTGGTACATAGAAGTAAATTGGAAGTATTTAGGATAATATTTGCCCTAATAAGACTATTGACTATGGAGCCCTTTCGAATTTCCTGTAGTTCGAGTCTACCGGCGTTCGAAGAAGAGACACCGAAGTTCCTGTCGTGCCTATGTGTAGGCTTGTTAAGAACCATGCTTAAGCTATTGTGCACGCCATTCTGCCACATTCCTTTACACACTCGGCGATATTTCTAATATTAGTATCGGCCATATAATTGCATTTATTAATGAACGATTAAATGAACGATTATTTAACGACAATTACGAGAAATGTGGAATTAAAACGACTTTTTAACTAATTCAGGAGGATTCGTTGCTCCTTCCTTCCCCTTCACCATTTAAAGAATATATATTCTACGGAGTAACTGAAATCTATGATATCCCGGACACTAGTAACATTTTCAGCATCACTTGTTAAAATATAGTTCCAATTGCTTCACTTTGAGGACTTTAATCACGTATGACTCTGTCATTTGTCAGCTCTCTATGTTAACTCTCACCTTTTCAACTTTCATGTTAACGTAGAATTAAGCATCATTGACGATATCTATATAACTATCAACTGTCTCAATGTTTCCGATTTCATTGTTGTAAGCATTGCCAACATATTGGAAGTCACGGTATAGTTGATCGCTATTTGTACTGATACAGACAAAGATTAACGATTAAATAAAAAATTTTTAATAGTAAACAGATATATATTATATAATTATATAATTATTATATAATATATTATATAGATATATATTAAAGTAAATATCTGAATAAGTTAAGCATTTTTATAGCTGTGTTTTATATATATAAAATAAAGAACATACATAATATATTCACACTTAATCTTTACAATATATGCATACATGTTTGTCAAAAAGATCAAAATACCTTATCAGATTTCGCTATTCAACTCGCTATTAATAATTTTTGAAATATATCACTCTTACTATGTTTATAAAATTGATTTCTTCTACTATATATCTTTATAATTAATCTATTTATAGAAATGAAAAAAAAAGTATACTATAAAAAATGATATTTTCTGTTTGTGTTAAAAAACCTCCAACAAAAGCAGATTTCCTCTTTTATTTCGCGTAACTTTTACATTTCGATTAACCTCAATATCAGCTTAAGTATATCATCACCGAAGCACCGCAAATTATGACAGTATTATCAGTGTATATTACCTGTTCATCCAAGTGGTTTGTAATACATCATCGACATCATCGGCGTCAGCTCTTTCATTTCTTACTCTATTTGACTTACAGACGCAGTGCAGTGTACGAGTGTAATTTCATTGATCAGCGCCATTAGTTGAAAGCTGATCAATTGTTGTCATTATATTTTGATGAGATTCTGCTTAAAGCGTAAAAACAGTAGTGAGGTCAGCTGCCTGAGGTTGCTAAATCAATTTCTACCTTTCAGATATTAACGCATTACGGCATTGAGGAGCAGTTCAGCGTAAAGACGAACAGCGAATAACGTCATTATTGTGAGCAATAAAAACGGCACATAAAATCACCGCACGGCAATACTGAATACTGAATACTGACTGTCTTTATGAAATAATCACGTTTGTCCAACGAATCTTCCGTATGCAATTCTTTCTGTGCATTCCCCGATTTGATTACAATATGCATATTTTGGCGCATGCGTATCTCATTCGTCTCAATTCATAACTCGCTCGTTGGCTGAAGCTTAAGCCCCGAACTGCACTCCGCATTCCTCATTCCGCACTGCGCTGCGCTGTGCTACTGATAGAAAAGAAGCACATCGCCGGACGGCGTAATCGGGAGCTGTTGCTACAATTTAGCTAAGGCACAATTTATTTCTTGTTAAGCTTGGGACCTTACAATCGATCGTGTGATCGGTCGTTGATTGTTCAGCAAAAACGTGGCTACTGTGCTTGTTTTGATTGTTGTGATTGTTGTGATTGTGGTTGATGTTGATGCTGATGTTGTTTCAGTTGTGATGGTTTAATTTCGTTATAACTTTGTAATCAGTTTCGTTGAGGTAAATTGAATTTACGCAAAGCACGTACACACAAATCCATTGTGGCTTTGTTGCACCGCTGATGACTTATGATGTTATGATGTAAGCATCCATGCCTTCCAACCCAATTTAGTATGTTATCCAAGCTTATTTGAACTGCTAACGATTGATTTTGTGAAACCGGCGTCCACAATTGTTCCCTTTAATAAGTTGTTGTGGCGAGCATCAGCTACTGGATTTTAATATTTCATTTCACTTTAGATAGTTTCCTTTAAAGCTGTCTTTAGATGCTTTAGAGATTTTTATTATTATTAAATGAAGTACTCTTTTTAACTAAAATTCTTCAAAGCAATAGTAAAGCATGGAGTAAGAAACAATCCTTAGCGCTATTAGATTACGTGATAGAATTTTAGTGTTTATTATTTATTACAATTATTTTTGTGTCAGAGAAGAAAAATGAGAGCTAAAACCACATTTTCTCGAAAGTAGTAACGTAAACTAACCGAAAATAAACCGTTGTTTATTCAATAAAAAATTAACGCTCAGAAATGTTAAACTTCGTGGGAATTAGGAAAACCCAAAAGTCAATAGTATATTTCTGCAAGAAGTCTTTTCTGTACTCAGCAATACAACGATAGAATATTCACCTTTTTTATAGATATGTATACGTACCGTATTTATAGTTCTGATTACACAATTTTTAAAGTATTTATTAGTGAAAATTAGGTAGGATATATCAAATAATCTTACCCCCATACATCAGAAGATCGTACGTATTTACTTACTATGGCCACTATGACACAAACAGACCGATACACATTTTCTTTATCACTGATGAGCCCAGAAAAGTATATCTATGAGAAATATCTAGTGACGGTAAGCAAACAATATGAAAAAAAAATCTAGTTATCATATATTAAAGTAACTAAATTACAAATTAAAAATACACTAATAGAGAGTAAAAGTGCTCAACTGCACTGACTCAACTAGCCTCAACATAATAATATATTCAAAATAATTAATTTATGATGTATATTGATATATATTTCTTATTTTTATATCAATAAAACATTTTCCAAGTTTTGATACATATAAGAAATAACTCACTTTTTCCCAAGTAATTAAATTATCTCTTAATCCAAATTAATAACTTAATCTCACTTCATGAGCTGGTTCACAGATGTGCCCAGCATCAAGCTGTTGGAATTCGAATAGCATTTCCGGTTGTGAGACCAACCGACAATTATTACAACTCACTACACACATTAGTCAATTGAAAGAGTATGGGGTCCGCAGACTAAGTAGGGGAGCTGTAAGTACATAATAGTATTAACTGTTTAATAATATCTGCGTCAATTTTTCACTGAACATTAACCAACATATTTGTTGTAATTTTTATATCTGCGAAGCTGAAGCTTTTTATACCCAAGCTTACTACAACAACGAAAAATAGCAACAATCAACAATTGTATATTTACTTTTTTCCTTTTTGTAATACATTTGAACATATTATTACTTTTAATGTTTAATGATGATTTCCTTTTTAGTGTGAGACTCGAAGCGTATTGAGTGTGAATATGTATCTACGTATATGGTAGATACTACGTATAGATACTTTCGTACTGCGGTTAAAATGTAGTGCAATTTGCGAAGAAAAGCATAATTCAAGTACAATTCATGCATGCATTATGTGTTCAAAGATAAACTGGTAGATTTTCAATAAAGTGTATAAGTTCAATTAGCAACTTGTTTTGCGGTTAATTAACAATTGATCAAAAGGCGATAGCCGCAAGGAAGTCTCATACTCATACTCATACTCATACTCGTACTATGTATCTGCCAATGTATAGTAAGCTAATCCAATGATATTGTAGTGAAAATATTTTTTCATATTTTTATTATTTTTACTACACACACTTTAGATACTTTAGTAATGACTGAAAAAAATATGGGTTGTATGTTAATAGTAATAAAACAAATTGTTAATAATTTTTTCTGTCGTTGCTCAATAATTTGATTTTAATTTATGTTGATGAATTTTCTATTAAATTATTACCATATGCGATTGGGTAGGTAGGTGAGTATTGCACAATAAATCATCGATCTTATTATTCACGCCAGCACAAATATTCTGGTATGGAATTTTCACATGAAGCTTACCGTTGTGAAAAACTAAATTTGAACAAAAAATATTAACAAGATATAACTTACTCAAATACTCAAATAGTTGCATGCATGTTGAAGTATTGCTTAAATGGTTCAGAGGTAAATTTTATTTATTAAATTTTATTATAGACAAGTGATTTGCATATAAATTCAAACAAACACATGATTATATACAAATCAATACATATAAAATCATATTTATAGTATATATATTATCTTTAGATAATATATTTTTAGAACTTATATTAAACTGAGAAAATTTTAGTAATCGCTTACCTAGAAAGTTTATGGTAACACTAGTAAGTAGAATAATTATGGTTTAAACTCTATGTTGTCAAGAGTTATTTCGGAGTTTGAAGAAGACGTCTCCGCTCGACTGAGTAAAACCAAGTCAGCTTTCGGGCAATTAAACAATGTATAAGTCTAATCACACAAACACTCGTACTAAGCTTTAAATATTTAACTCGAACGTGAAATCAACGTTGTATTATTAATGCGAAACGTGGAAAAACTCGGGTCCTATTCAATCGCACATCCAAATATTCATAAACAAATGCTTAATGTAAGGTAGCTGTCGGCCTAGAGCCCCAGCTAAGACATGGCGAAGAACCGTGAACCAGGAGCTTAAAAACGCATATTACTCCTGAACTCAAATTACTAGAGAAACAGACAACGAAATAAGATTTAGAGGAATCATTGATGCTGTATGCTCCACTAAGAGAGAAGGGCAACAGTAAGTAAGTTATTTCGAAGTCTATCACTGATTTAAAACTATCCGAATACATAGATATAATCTAAGGAAAACATATGATTTGTTTATTAGTAGATTGATTGTTACGTGATTATTTATTATTGAAACCATTTAATCATATTCAACTTTGAATTGAAAAAGTTAACATGGGCAAGGATACCATAACAGCATGGGGAATATATTTCAATACCAACGCACTCAACTTCCAATATTTTATTAAAATTATTCAATGATCCAATATCCCTATTATCCATCATATAATGTTCACTTCTTTACTTACTTAATTGATCATAGCAGCCTTACGATCAGTCTTGCTAACCTTAGACTTCTCTAGCTTACATGCACTGATGCCAGTCAGAGATATCAAGCTGAGATAGGTTTCCGAGTATGTTATCTTTTTACTCTGCCCATTTTTTGACTTCTTTCTCATGATATTATTTGTCCGTTGTATAAAATATAAACCAAAGACATGAAATAAATCGTATGGAAAGTGAGAATTTTTCTACATAAGCCGTTAACGAGAATATTAAAGAGAGTTTGAATCTAATGCAACCTTTTTATCTACATAGAATTAATTTTTAGATCGTTAACTACTAGTACATTTAGTTATTTAAATTGATAACTACTGCGTTATTTCATATCAATGGTTTGGGAATTATGAAAATTATAAAATCTGAAATTTATTATTTTTAATTGGGATGGTATGTAGATATATCTCACAACTTTTATATCAAGTTTTTCTTCCTAAATTTTATGTTTATGTGGAACAATCAGGTGCGCCTGATATAGATTCTGGGACATGTTGGCATCCAAGACAATGAAATGGCAGAAAAACTTGCAAGATAAGAAGCGATTTATGAATGATAGACTGAAAACCATTCTGTGGTCTAGGCAAAGGAACTCTATCCATTCTTATGCTTTTAGGGAATTACAACCTAAAACGCTGCAAAGATTTCATAGCACAATCAAAAAATAACCTAAAAATTATTACGGGATTATTGATCGATCATTGTAGATTGAATAATCACCTATCGAAGTTAGGAATTCAATCTAACTCAGACTTCATATACTATAGAGAAGAGAGAGAAACTGCATACCATGTGCTTGGGAAGTGCACCGATGCACAAGCGGAGGAGAGTATTTCATGGATCATAAAGATTCAAGAGTGGGAGAGATAGCCTCTGTACTGTCTTTCATTAAAGAAATCGGACTTGGAGAAACGCTCTAATCCGACTAAGAGGCACAATTGCTCTTTTAGGTCGCAGTTCACGATCTCTTCTTTTAATAATAATAATAAGATTGTGTATAAGATTGTGCCTTGCTATTTGGTGAAGATTTTCTGCAAAGAATACCCTGCCATTTCCTGTTCTACTACAATATGAGGAAAAAATGTACGCTACAAAGTGAGCTAGAAATGAATGTACATCATATTTTATTGTGCATAGATCATATGGATATCTCTGTGTACATATAAATATATATATACATATATTTTCGACGAAAAGATTCATCTGGAAAGATGGTTACTTTTACAAATAAATATCAAACCATGGACATCGATTTAGCTCAAATAAGGGAATCTATTTTGCTACTACTTGGAATGTATACTGACAAATACATAAAATTCAAGAACATTTTTTTTATGTTTTTCAAGGGAATTTATGGATCTAAGCCCACTCCATAATAATACCCACATTTTTCAAAAATAATAAAAAATCATAAAAAGTAGGCTGACAACTACGCATTTCTGTTAATTTGATTTTTGACATTTATCCATACAATTTTGAACTGAAACAACTTTTTTTTAATTTTTATTTGTTAATTGAGATCTGAAACACACACGAGTTTGTTTCACTTACGATTTTCAAAATATTTGTACGTATATTTTGCATAAATTTAATTAAAACAAAGAAGAGTAGGTGTTAAAAATTTTTAATTACGCAAAAAATAAAATAAAACCAAAAAGTCACCGAAAAGCTTCATGCTAAATTATCGGATAATTAGCGTGCAAACACGTTAATGTAGTAGATACACATATATCATCTATTACATTTAGCATATCTGGGTATGAACGCCTGAGACGAATGTGTGTAAGTGTAAGTGTGAAAAGTTGGTGTTTGATTCATATTAAATATGCTTTTATGTTAATTTATTTTGGCATGCATAATAAAAATAATAAAATAACACGCAAAGTTGTTTCATACATAATTATTTTTTATTTACAATATAATCTTTTAAAATAAACCTTAATACATCTAAAGTATTACAATATTACAATATTATTGTTGTTAAGCCTCAATCAGCCTCAATCAGAAAGACTAACTTATAATTAACCCATGCCAGCCCAAGCCTCTTTGCTAAGCGCCGCACCGATGAGCTTAGCCGCACGACAATCACCGCCAAGACCGATAAGTGTTAAGCCAAGACCATGTTTGCGCCCAAATTGCTTACACGAGACACACTCGTATTTCGCATAATTTACGATTAGTTCGCCGGTAGCCTATAGTAATGAATTAATATTTGAAGACTATGTGGAGGTTTTTAATTAAAATTATTATATTATATCTTTTTCCCTAACATTTTACTATTAATCATCTTAAACATTGTATTTTTTTAAATCATTCTTGCTAAATACTTAATGGTTTTTGTTTTCCATATTCTTCTTGATTTATGAACACTTTTTTCATACATTTTTATGGTGACGAATATTTTATTTTTTTTAATTTGATTAGACATTATACATATAAGTATAATAATATATTTTTTGTATTTATTTTTATTTTATTGTAATTTTTGTTTTTTTTTTTTTTTTTTGATTATATGTTTATGACTTTTTTAAGTTGACTAAGAGCCCAGAGGGCATTATAACTTTATTAAATATTAAATTTATACATTTTTACTGAGTGGGTATTAATAGACTTATTAAAATCCTCAGTTAATATGTGCGGCAAAGATGAAAACTTAATTGTGCATTGTTTTATAGGATAATTATTGGAGATATAGCTTTGAGTGTTTTAGCTCGCAATCTTGATATGTATAATTGATATTTCATATAGTATATGAAAAAGTTAAATAATTTTGAAAGTATTAATATATAATAATTTTATAATCTAATATATTAAATTTCTTTTAATATTATAATTAACCTAAAATGTTAATTAAAAAATATTAAAAGCAATTAAATTATTAACTGAATTGGAAATTTTAAAATCGATTATTTTACATAAAAAAGCAAATTAGAAACGTTAAACTTTTTAAAAATATAAAACAAATTAATTAAAATGAATTTTTTAATTTGATGTGTGGATACTAATTGCCCTGTGTGCTTCGCGTCACCCAAAATTCAAAATATTTTAAATACTTCTAAATTTATATTTTAATCATACATAACAATATATAACAACCAGTGTACAACATTAACTACTGACAATCTTAAATAAATTCAAATTATTATAACACTGTCTATCATCTTTCTCACTCTAGTCGTACACAGTATTCATCCAAATCCGCAGCTCCGATGTCCGCGGTTTTATTAATCTGCAATTTTATTTATTTGTGGTTTATGTTATCCGCGGTTTCTGTTATCCATAGCCTGAGTTATCCACGGTTGCTGAGGTTTTGTTTATCCACAGTTTTAGATATCTGTAGTTTCTGTTATCCGCGATTTCTGTTATCCGCAGTTTTAGTTACCTACATTTCCTTAAGTTTCAATTAATGTGGTTTCAGTTATTCATGCCTTAGTTATGCGTGATTTCAGTTATTCGTGGTTTTTGTTTCAGTTCTTCACGATTTCAGTTATCCTCGGTTTCAGTTATCCGCGAATTCATTTATCCGCCGTTTCAGTTTTTATTATTATAAGTTTTATTATTAGTAATAGCTTTTAAAACAAAGGAAAACTTTATCACAATATTTTCGCTTGTTTAGTTCCATCTGTCTACTACCGTCTAGATATAGGTAGATAAAGACGATAGATGCAATTTTATGTGATTTTCGTATACACAGTTCAACATTTCTCAATTGGTAACTCAGATAGTTATCACAATTCTTAGTTACAACTACAGTTATACTTTTTATACTTTTTAATAGTTTTTTAAAGTTCTATTCTACATTTAAGATTTTTGAGGATTCCGGAGGAGTTCCAGTATATTAAAACTAAAAGCCACAAGATGTCGTTCTATTATATACATATATGTATGGCGGGCATCTCAGATAAATTTCATTATACTTGTATAAGCTCCAAATTGTAATTATTTTGATTTTCCTTCATTTAGTTTAATATATTATTTATTCTTTTAATAAATCAACAAAATACACAGTATTTAATAATTTGTTCTATTTATATAAATTTATTACATCAATACATAATTCCATTAGTATTTTATTTGTAGTTACATTTTTTAGATTTTAGTAAATGAATTTAGAATGCAATTTTTAATATTTTACATTCTATTAATTACTTTTTATTAATATATATATAAAAACAATGTAATTATTCACGTATTTGTCTAGCTAATGTTTGAGCTACACTGTAACTGCAATCAATTATTGCACAATGCTCATAAAGTGCAATCATGAAGTGTACTTTTTAAAAATAAATAAAAAATAAAATTTCACACACATATTAAATTAATAATTTTTACCTTTTTTACATTGAATAAGTTAGTCACGCCATATTTAATTTTAAGTTGTTGCCAGATTTTACAACATTTGCACTGCTCTGCAATTTTAATAATTATTACAGGAAAGCACCCATGTGAAATAACCCGGCCCTTAGGTTACTTTAGAATACCTGACGTGACTAAATGTGTTTACACATACAAAAAATCCATCTAACGATGTATGTTGTTATAATTTTAATACATTTTCATGGCTGTTAACTATTTACATATTTGTATATTATAATAACAATTATAAGAAATTATTATTAACTTTCTAACTTTTCTTTTAACATTCAAAACTAATTAACTTTTTGATGATCTTAACCAGTTCGAGCAATTAATTTCCTTCACTTTCCTTTTAAATTTCTGCACGACATAATAACATATAAACTATATTCAATGTTAGTTTATAATATTAGCACTACTTTATATATACTGTAATGAAACCCAATAATATGTATATACCATTATAATTCCAACTATTCTAGTTATACGGGTTGGAATATTAACTTGACACTTTTGTTTATTGTGGATTATTGTATAATGCCCTAACTGTAATCACTGCAGGATTTCTTTTCCCTGAGCGGTATCTAAAAAGACAACATTTTCTAGATCAATGTTTGATCACCCTCATTTATAGATCAATTCTTTGTGGAAAATTCTTGTCCCATATTGTATAAGAGCAGGAACGTCTCTAAGGATAAGTATACGATGGGAATAAATATATTGTATTTGTCTTAGACATTCTGCTTCTTCATAATTTTTTTATCAAAACACTTAAGGAAAAAATTATCAAAACTATTCCAATAAACTTTTAAAAATTCCCCATTTTCTGTACAAAATAATATGTACCATTATTTTATTGATTAATAAAGGTTCTCAAACCCGTTTGTCTCTCTTTATATATCGAGTTATATATGTATATTGTGAGACGTTGGGATAACGTACCGTCCAGCAAGTGCCCCCACTGAAGTGAAAGATTAGCCGAAGTAGACCACTTGGGGCTTGGGTTTTCTTTCGTCCTTCGATTCTAGGGTGTAGTTATTGATTTAAAGCTAGAGAGGCTTCCATTCGCATCTACATCTCTTGTTATTACAAGCAGCTCATTTAGCTTGAGGATGTCTGCCAAGTTATCACCAACCCAATGATGTCCCAAGACAGTCATCTTCCTCCTTGCCAGTACTGAACATTGGCACTATATATGCACCGCTGTTTCCTTTTCTTCTAGGTATAGTCTGCATGTTTCTTCCTCAACAAGAGTTATCTTTTTGAGGTGATACTTGAAGTTTCCATGTACAGTAATTAATAAGGTCAACCAACTTAGGATGGTTCCAAAAACAATGAAATGACACATATTAAATCAACTTCAAATAGTCCTGGTGAAGATAAGCATGCAATCGTTACTTAAAAATTTCTAAATACAAATACTTGTCACATGTGTAGTTAAAAATAGAAGCCAAGAACTATTTCACCTGTCAGTAAAGCTTCTTGATGAAATATTGTATTTACAATACATGAAGTGGAACAAATTAGTGTAAAAATTGCAATAATAAAAATTATTAAAATAATTGAAATACTCATAATATTGTAACAAGAGCAAAATCGGCAAATGGACTAATTATTTGGCGCGCCGGCGTAGCTTTTTAATTTGATTTCATTCTATGAAATTCATAAATATTTTTGCTCATTTTTGTGTCATTTTCAGCGGCCATATTTTCCGCTCAACTCATCACAGAAGCGTTTTTCTTTTCCATAGGCTTTCTGCTCTGCAGCTAAGTTTCTTCTGATTTCGTGGAGCTGCAGTAGATACTCGTACTGAAACGCGTACTTCCTACGCTCCACTGCCTCAGGCCGTCTGCAATGTGTGTGAAAAGTTTTTGGTAATTAAATTGTAATTAGGGAAGCATTCGTCGCACATTCGATTTTAGTTGTAATTTCGTTCGCATTGTTTATGAGCGAGTATCTGTCAGTTTGTTTGCTGAAGTCGGCATTTACCAGTTGCCAACATTCAAACTAAACAACACAATCAACAATTTCAGTAGTATTTATTTTTAATTTTATCTCTGGTAAACCGTGAATTATATGTTGAATACATGGAAAATGTGGAACCGTTTGTGCTTATCTCAGTTAATTTTTTCTTTTCCATTAAATTGTTATTGCATTGTTGATTGTTGCAGATACAAAGTATCTGGTGACAATTGCATATGTAGTTTTCACCTCGGACTTACTAAAATTCACCCCCATAAAAATAATTGCGAAATAAATATAATGATTTAAAATATTTAAAAATATTTATTCAGAATTGTAGTACTACACTTCATGAATAACTATAATTTTCTAGTGATTAAATGTTTCACAAATAAAAGTGTTCTAAAAATATCGTTAATAAAATTTATTGGATAAACACATTTAACAGATAATACATCTGTTATAAATATTATTTAGTATTTCAGTCCAACGATAACAACTCATATCTTATTTTTTATTATGTTTAAATTTTTATACTCTATGTTAGGGCTGTCTATGTTTTCTTTTGGTGTACTTTGGTAAAATTACATTAGTTAATTTTTATGATATACCAAACAAATAAATATATTTTAATAAATTAATAAAACTAAAGTTAACATTATAACCGTATTTTTATTTCTATTCAGAACAACTATGGACGTATGTATTTGTTTCTGCGTCCCTCAAAACTGCACAGTCCTTTGTATTGGCCTGCGATCACATCTGATCTTGGCAGACCTGTTCTATGATTTGTATAAGTTTGTATGAAATTTCTGGAATTTCATTATACCAATGCTTTATCTCGAGCCTTGAAAAATTGAAACACTTTGACTGACAAGTTTTGATGCAACCTTCGTTACGTTCTGACATTGCATCAAATAAAATATCATTCGTTGCGATCTCTGTAACGCTTTCTTATAGTTATGAAATGTACCTGCTAAAAACCTGACTGTCAAAAGCACGTATGCAAATTTACCGAAGACAAAACCCTTTAATTTAAAAAAAATCTTGGAGAAAACTGTTACAGACGTGATATATAACCGCTTTAAAACGAATGAAACTATATCCATCATCATAGGCACCACAAAAATTAATTAAATATCGGCAATTGCAGTTAATCATTTATATAAATAATAAATAAATTTAGTTCTGAATTCTTTAATTAATTTGTTATAAGTTCAATCTAAAATTTATTAAGTTTATTATAATTAATTATTGTTTAAGCAATAAAAATCCATCCGTTAGCTATGTGTAAGAAGTTCTTACAATCATAACATTCTTAAAGCTCTAACACCTCTGTCCATTGTTGAATGGATTTAAAATATATTCCTAACAAACTATCGACTGCTACCGCCATGGTTAATATTATATTTAATCATACGATCTTCGTCACCATCATCTAGTATTATATTTGCAACAAATTGTTTTCTAGCTAAGATCTCCTTAGCTTATCTAATCTAACTGCTTTATCAACCGGACTGTACTGAGTTTCATTTTTGTCACCGTGTGTCCTCCTTATTGTTGTTGTAGAAGAATTTAGTGGATTTTTATTCAAAACAACTTATTTGTGTAGTGAATAGTATTTAGTTACAAAATCTCATCTACGTATTCATAGTTCAATGCCTTTTTCTAGCCTCCAAATAAAATCTGCAAATCCCCTGTTGCTATCTTCTTCTTTTACCGCCAGAGTTGCCACTCTCAAACACAACAAAAGTTTTCATAAGTTCCAAAATTTACTTACTTTTAGAAATCTAAAAAAAAAATAGATTTATAGATAATATAATTGATTTTCATCAAATAAACTTTTAAAGCTTAATACAGTTTCATCCCAATGTCTGTCTCTATATGAGACAGTGAACTCAAAACAACCGGCATTAATGATTTTGTGCTAGTGAAACCATCTTATTATTGAAAAAATGTTTAGAAATTCTTTTATCTCTTCACACATGCTATACATTTTATAAACTTCATTAAAGTTTTATATTTAGCTATACATTTTTTTAATAAAAACAGCTTTTAAACATCAATTGCGGCTCACTCTAATTACTTTTTATAAGATTTTAGTTTACAGTAAATAACTTGAAAAAAATTTAATTTTAACACACTAATAACGCCTTTAAAAAGTGCACAAATCGTTCCTAGTGGTGGTCCAACATTTTGTATAGTTTTTTATTAAAATTTTGCATAATCTTCCAGTTTCCTTGCAAGCAGCAAACAATAAACCCAATATAAATTCTTATTGCATTCGGGATTTTTTAAAGGTGTTGGCCAACAATTTTGCCGGTGTTGGTTAATTGGCACAATTGTGAAATTTGGCCTTAACTTCATCGTCGCCGTTCTCGTCCTCATCGTCATAGTCGTCGTCGTCGTCATCATCATCGTCATCGTCAACATCGGTTACGTTGTGATCATCAAAGTAAGACCGCTCTAAACTGCAACAAACGTTCAATATTATAAAAACAACAATAAAAACTGCAACAACCATCTCGTATATATGCTATGAACAACCATTAAAGCCAAGCACATCGGAAAGGATACAAAATTAGGTTTGGACTAACAATATCATAATAACTTCATCAACGGTATGGGAGGCCTCAAATTTTGCAAACAAATTAAGCGTACAAGTCATTAAAAGGAAATCGTATGTACGAAACTGTTTACACTTGAAACACCTTGACTATAGGGTTTTATTTAAAATAAAAATTTTATTAAATATCGACAATCAAAGTTAATCAATTATATGAGCAATAAATAAGTTTAATATTTTATATTAATTTTATTAATAATTTTTCCTTCCTTTTCTTAAAAGTCTGTTTATTGAGTGAGTTGATATTTATTATAAGGAAACAAGTTGATTCAATCTTTAATTTATTAAGATTTCTAATAAATTAGTGTTTATAGTTTAAACACTAAAATTCAATCACTAATCCGTGGGTGAAGTTCGTACAATAATAAAGCACTTAAAGATCCTAACACCCCT
This sequence comes from Teleopsis dalmanni, assembly GCF_002237135.1. Lineage (NCBI taxonomy): Eukaryota > Metazoa > Arthropoda > Insecta > Diptera > Diopsidae > Teleopsis > Teleopsis dalmanni. The sequence continues at coordinate 221,404,550 of NC_051847.1, forward strand.
CACTTTTTGCATTAACTTTTAATTTTTGTTTATGCAATTCTTATATTAAACAGTCAGACAAACTATATTATTTTTCTTTTTAATAATTATAAATAATTCTCTTACGATTAATACTTTCACAATTTATAATTGTATGTACTTTTTCATGTTTTATATTACAATCTCTTCACTTGAAATTCAGTTGAAAATACATTTGTACATAATGTATACAAATCACGTGATATCTAACGTACCATTTCAATCGCTACTTTTACCAAAAAATAAAAGTAAAATCTTTTAAAATATGAAAGATAATCTTTTTGAAGAAATCTCTAAAATTCCTGAATCACTGAAATCTTTCAGTATCGTCACTACTCGAGTTAATTAGTTGTTGCAAAAATTGTGTCTAGAGAAATAAAAGAGACATTCTGGATAGCACTATCACCTCACTAAAGTAAATGTAATCTTTAGCAAACTCTTCATTCCAATTAAAGTTGGTCTGGGAATGCTTTCAACTTCTCAATACCCTAGCATGGAGGAACTATGTTACTCTTATATGGGTATCGAGACATGAAGGACATGAGGGCAATGAAATAACAGACTCCCTAGCAAAGAAGGTTCCAGAGCCTTCTGCGGGGTAACAAATAGCTTCACAAATAACTTATTATGTGCACAGAGAAACAAAATCTACTTGAACACTGGAGAGTCCAAACAAACATGCGGCGGTCAAGAAGATTCACTGATCCTGAACACATCAAAGTTGACGCTGTCCTCAACCATAGGAGAAACGATCTTAAAACCTTTACTGAAATTCTTACAGAACACTGTAGACTTAATTCAATGAAGATTTTAGGTGCGATAGAAAGTGATTCCTGTCGACTCTATCATGAAGCAAAAGAAACATCAGAACATATCCAATAGATCTTTTAGATCGGGATGCATTTATAGCCTACTATTTAATAATAATAATAAAAAGTAAATGTATTTTGTATTTGTTTTACATCTCAAAAATATAATACAATATTGAACTTAACAGTAACTATAAGTAAATGAATAACTTTAATTTGTATAAAAGATGCTAAATCTTCAACTATAATAGTATCTGGAACACCTACAGAGTATTTTTAATTAATTTAAATAATCCATTATGAACAGAAATTCTTAAAGACGGCTACTTTGTACGGCGTTATATCTTAAAGATATCCAAAAATTATCACTATATAATTAAATACTTTAATATTTTTAAATTCTTCATATAAATCTTAATCAACATTAACAGTATACATTAACTATACAAATTGAGTCAATGATTCAAGAAATGTCAATTATATAATGTAATACAGATTTTCCAATAATTGAATATCTTTTCTGTTTTCATGAAAATTTACTATTCAATTGAAAAACTTCCAACGGTGCAATCTGAATACAAATTCAAACCTCTTGCAAAATGAAACACCTCATAACGCAATTTCCTTAGTTGTCACATAGTTCATTTGACATTTCTACAACGAAGGTTCAATCAAGTCAACTTTTGTGGCTGCCACTGCGGCAGCTTTGATTTATTATAAGAATTTCTATGCGAACCTTAAACTTTAGTTTTTTGTTGTTTTATTCTGTGCAGTTGAGCATTTGCAGATTGAACGTTAATCGTTAAAATCTTTGTTAGCTGATAAATAGAAAACTTGTCTGTAGGTGTTTCAGATACTGTGGCAGTTAAAGATCAAATGTCTTTTATAAAAATTGAAGCAATTCATTTTGCTTGAAGTGAAATGTGTGGTGGGCAGACAAATCACCGTACTTCAATATCTCGTTGGGCAAATCACTTCGGTATTGAAGCAGTTCCAGGAATACTCATTATCTGAAAAGCAAAAACTAAAACTTGAGTCGGTATCTGTTAATAAAGATCGTCAAGTGCAATTAAAGGAAGTATTCTATGTCCCAGAAGAGAAAGAGAGATTCACTCAGTTACGTTAATCACTTTTTGTGTACTGAGTAAACAAAAAAACCTATTAATAAAACAAATGTTTTCTATTGATGAGAAAGCACATCTTTTTCAAGCCGTTGTTATTAATGAAACTAGACTTGGACACCTTCAACGAAACCTCAATTTAGTGTATAGAAAAGCTTCTTCTTCTTTATTTTTCTTCAGACATAATCAAAAATCAAGCAGATAATCATTTCCACTTACCAGTAAAATATCTTATTAGACTATGTTTTGCTATGAAATAAGTTTAGCAATGAATCGTTGCAGAATATTTTTACAAATATTTAATAGAATACTTTTAAAAAACGTATGTAATCATTCAGTCAAGAAGACATCCACTGATATAGTGGGACAATGCAACACAACATAGCTTAAGTATACAGCCTTTAACATTACGAATTATTTCCAAAGTAAAAGGACCAGAATATTAAACCTTATTTTTCCTCTTTTAAAAGAAGTTAAACCATTTCTTTATTTTATTCAGTAGTCGAATAAAAGTAATAAGCTAGTGGACATTGCTGAGTTTCTTAAACGTTGAGAAATAGTGATTAAGATGAAGGAGCACTATAATGAGAGTCACCAAGTAATGTTACATAAATTACTTACAATATTTTTGTACAAAGAAGCATATTTTTTATTTATTAGCTATATTTTGTATATGATAATGAGTTTTTATTCCAGACTAAGTATTTGGAATAGAATCAATTTATAAATATCAATTTATAAATATATTTAGACTATTTAGACTATACATTTATAAAATTTATATTTATAATGTTGCAACTTCGACTTATTTATACAGTTTTGCTTATATAGTTCTGCTTTTATAGTGAGGAATCGAAATAGTAGAGGAATAATATCACAGAATACTTTATTATAAGTAAACATTTTCTTCAGTAAAAATATTGTTAGGATAATCAAAGCTTTACGTAAACAGAAATTCGGACAGAATTTTCAATGTTAAAGGAATTTTCACATACCTTTGTACCTTTACATCTCCATCGTAACAGGATCGCAAATAAGCCCTGTTGTTCAATTTTTCAAAATATAATTTGTTTTTGTACGACTCGAAAATAAATTCCATAGCTAAATTTTTTATACCACAAAATGCAATATAAAAATTTATAAGCATATGTACGTGATTTATAGGCTTGTTGGACTAAAGGACATTGAAAGAAATGCATTTTCTTCTTTACTGTATCGGTAGATATCATATTTGTGTGACCGTAAAAGAATTTTAATTTAACTTTAACCATCATTTTATCATCAGACCAGTTTATTAATTAATAACGTTTTTCGACTTCAAGCGACATGCTAAGAAAGTAACGCAAGTGTTAATTGCTGTTTAAAGTCACACCAAATGGTGAAATTTTTATCTAGATACCATTACCTTCTGCAATCTGAGTTGCAATAAAATTGCGTCTAAGCATTGCATTAATCATCCGAATAGAATGAAATACCAGCGAACACAAGTAAAGAACAATAGATTTAGAAATAAACTTCAGTCTGATATTTTCTCTGACAAACAGATCATATAAGAACAAACTCATAGATCAAGATTAATGTGCTATTATAAAATGCAGCGGTACATACAATGAACCTGGTAAGAATGTAGGTATAGTAAATATGGAAGCTGCAACGACTACTCAGAATAGTTAAAATTGAAAAAAAAAACTTTTAATATACAAACATTTTACATAATGATTCAGTTTAAGTTAAAATAATTGGCAATAATTTACGTTTTTGTCTACGACTTTTATAATAATCAGAAAAGTTATTAATAGCTAATGACTTGGAATGAAAAAAGAAGAATTTCATCAGTGGCATCAGAAATTGTATATTAACTTTGATTAATGAATAAAAATGAATTAAAAGCATTCAAATTGTTGGCAACGATGCTTACCAAACGAGAGATCAAACGACAAAAAATAAACTTGCATGAACGGATGGAAAATTATTCACAGCTACGCCGTTACGAGACATTAATGAGTCTACTTCTACTCGGCCGCTTATTAGTGAAGAGGATGTACCCGTCGACCAATCGTTCTGGCAGGAACGCATATTTCGTGAACGCATTAAGCACACCTTGTAAGCGGATTCGTTGCAGAGCAGGTGATCAGGTGAAAACACCGTTTTTGATGATGTGTAATGTCAGGCCATAATAAATTGTTTAAAACTATTTTTATAAAGGAGCACGTATAGTTTCAAATAAAAATATTATGGAAAATTAATAAAACTTTCTATAATATTTAAATTACAGTTAGTATTTAAGAAAGTAAAATATTTAAAAGAATGAGATATTTCATGTTTATAACAAATATTCATACAATATGATAAGGAATACTCGTATACGGGTAGCTATACTAGTAAATTGTGGTTTCTTACAATATTAAGTACTTATCTTAGAGTTATTAGAAAACACTTAATATACAACAATGTAGAGAAAAATAAACATAATAATTTGTATCCTACTAGCTAATTTTTAACTTAAACAAAGAGCCGCTCAATTCTTTGACTCATTTTCTCTTAAAGGTTACCACTCCCGTATTTTTACTACAACAGTGACTTGTACGGAAATTACTCAAGAAAATTTGATCAAATTGCTATCATAAACACAACAGTCGGAAAATTTGTGGAATATGTTTTCAAAAATGTGCACAATATTCATTAATTACGTTATGAACAAGTAAAGATTGATTTAGAGTATCACACTGTACTAGGTTAAGCGATTGAAGTGCTACCAACTACACACAGATGTATCTGCCAAACTGATATTGCTAACTACGTGAAATTCATACGAATTACAGCTGTTTACATGGTTAACAAGCTACCACAAACACTTGCGTGTATGTTTTATAGAACAAATGTCGAAAATTTTAGACTACAAATGGCCACCCGAAGTCATTTTCCATAATGGTATGGGCAGCTGAGACCGCCAATGAACGCTCTCCAATCGTTTTCTTATAGCCTGGTGTCAAAGTGAATGTGTGGGCATGCAAACAATTCGGTCATGGCAATTTTAGCCGTTTGAAATCCATAATGAAGGACTTTATAGTGTCTATGACCACTTAGGTGCTCCAATGTAACAAGACTTCTATTGAATTAATAGTAAGTCAATTAGATGAATTAACAAAAGTATAGCTTGAAGCGTAACATATCTTCCTGACGGAATATATAGTGCATTTGATTTAAGAGTATGTAAATCTGAATTACTGTGAGCAACTACAGAATCAAACAAATTCAGCGCTCTGTCTTTAATATACTTTTGTACAGTCTCGACTTTCAAATATTTGTGTATATCTTTATTTCTGGTATAGCATTGGAGCTTTTAGCATAGGGTTCAATACAATATTTTGATCAGTTTCAGGTTTTGTAACGATGGATGAAGCAATAGGTATAATTGCTTCCTTATAAGGCAGAATTTTATTTTTCACACTCAACTTTTCTTATAGTAATGAATTCAGAGCATTCAGAGCATTTTAAGCCTTGGTCTTGCTAGCCAAGTGTTTAAGTTCTAGATTTATTTTGCTGACTTCAAACACAACACCTCTATTAACAAGTTCTTATATATATATATATTCCGTTTTAAAACATTATTCTTTTATAACAATATAATTTAACCAAATTTACCTACAAAACGAAAGTACACGAAGTACGTGTGGCAACCCTAAATAAATTTCCATATTATCCGTAACTATCAAGAAAAATATGCAATACTGCTTGAAATGCAATATAAAACGAATTGAAAGAAATGAATATTTTTATATACACATAAAATTTCAACTCCAACAATGGTCACTCTTTCTCTCCCTAACAATGATCCCGACCTAAACCCAACTGCTGAAACCGAACCGAAATACGTCAATTTAAATTGCAATTGCAAAAACTCATGCAAACGCGTACAGGCAACGACAGTTTGCCCCTTGGCATTTTTATTTTAAACACTTTAATTGTGTGATTGCATCACAACAACAACTCCGACTACAACAACAACAACACCAATGAAGGTGGCAATGAAGGCATTAACTTTTTATGTTAAGTATTAGCCGCATTTTTAAATTACTGACAAGAAAAACATAAATTCGAAAACAGTTTTAACAAGCAAAATTATTAACGAGCGCAGGCAAACTGGGTACGGAACATTAACATGCAAATTATAAAGTTTCGTTTTGAATATAACAAGATTGTCAAAACAATAATTTTAATAAAAAGAATTATTAATCAAACAATAATGGAAATGGAAATGGAACTTTCTGAATGTTTCTGAAGTATGAACTCGTTCAGAATGAACGAGTGGAACTCCCCACGGGAACTTACATTCTGTCTGAAGCTTGAAATGCATAACATAGAAATTCGAATATCAATTTTTTAGTCTTGTTATTTACAGATAAATTTTAATTATACTCTACTAAGAGAAAATAAATAAAACAAGTTTATTTATCGAATTTGAATATACTAAAATATATAGTTAACATTTAGCACCTGTTTTAATAAAAAAATAATTCTTCTGTAAACTTTTTTTTTATTTAATAACATGTCTTTATTGAATCGCTTTATGTTAAAGCCTAACAATAGTTTTAGAATCTTAAAGACTAATAACATTTGTAACGGCCAAAATTTTGTCAACCAAAAATTTGATCGTTACAACATCGTGGGTTCCGCAGCCCAACAACAAAGCTCCAATATCCAGAATACCTTGAGCTGATATAGCACTATATTTTGCCAGTACATCTTCATGTTTGTTGCTTATAACTTCTGCTTATAATTGCATAAAGTAAGTTACTTTTGGTAAAGTTTGGTCAGTATACTTCATTACTATCATTGCCGATGCAATGGATGCACCTTGACAAACAAAATAAAATTTGTTAAGTACGGATAACCACATTAACTTAACCAACTCACCGCAGCCTCCCGCGATACACGGCACACCAAAAACACAACGGGCCACCCCGCAACAACAGAACTCCAACACTGGAAGTGATAGTCATATTTTACCACACACTATTTTTTTATTTAGATTGATAAATATATTATTTATAATTATAATTATCTGATTTAATTGTAATTTATCTTTAAAAAAGAAACCACATTGTAAAAATAGAATAAAATCAAAACAAAACAACACGAGCTGTCAAACGAAGAAAGCTTTTGTGGAAAAGGTGTGGAACTAGGGCGAAGCTTAAAGAAAGAACAAGTTCCAGCTTCCACATGAGAGGGAAAAATTAGAATTCGCCCTAAAGCTAGACTTTCGCTGGTGCATTGCAGAGGGATCAGTTCACGAGCTTCGATCAACGGTCGTTGAACTTTAACGTACCAACAGCTGGCACCGTTGATCGTTGACGGTATAAAAGTTGCGTACACTTGGAAGAAGGTCTCTTGTCTGGTTATGTGCGGTCGTGAAAAGGAAAACTCCTGGCGTTAGCAGCAGCGGAATTTATTTAACTAAGACGGCGGTGATATTTTCAAAAACAATTAAATAGTCTCAGAAATAGTGTAAAATCGTATCTATAAACAAAAGAATTATTTAAAAATTAAAAATTAAATTATTTGAACCAGTAGAGTTGTAACAATCGAAATTGAATTTTTAAAACTCTTGTTGATAAATTGTGAGTACGCATAAATTAAAATTTTGCACGAAAAGATTGTTTTAAGAAAGACAAACTGATTAAACTAGTAAATGTGTTAATATATAAAATTTAAAACTCTTATTGATAAATTGCGAGTACGTATAAATTGTAATTTTATATATAAAAATTATTTTCAAGTAAGATAAACGGATTACATTAGTAAATGTGTTATTACATGAATTTAAAAAAATTTAAAACTCTTTTTGATAAATTGTAAAGACTTAAAATAGAGTAAAGAGTACTTAATTTAAAAAAAAATAAAATAAAACTAAATTTGTATTTAGCTATTTATTTGATAATAAAATGAATATTAATAAATTTAATGAATAAAATAAAAAACTAAACGAGCGAATAAATTGAAAAAAAAGTGTTTTATTAAAATAAAAGCAAAACAGGTATAATAGCGAGGGCTCATAGGTATAACTACCGCTTTGATAGAGTTCAAAACAAACTAGCTTCTCCTGATCGGTGTAAAATCAAGGTGGGAATCCAGCACAACGACACAAGTGAGAGACACAGGTAAGAAAGATTCAGGGCTTCAACAGTAACTGAATCTCGGTTGTACGGGGTATAACTCACGTAGCTTTAATAGTCACGTGAGTCTATACCATAGTGTCGGAAACGATAGGTAGCTTTAATAGTCACCTAACGTCTCCGGCCCCTGGGCGCTTTAACAGTGAACAGGGAAGGGCGTGTGATCAGCGACCTGTAATACCACTCACGTAGCTTTAACAGTCACGCGTGCTGGTATTATATCGTGTCTATTTCAGTCAAGTGATTCCTTTGTGTCTGTGATTCCGATTGGTATTCGAACCTAGGTATCTGTAATTAAGAGCAATCAGAAGTGACGGGGTCTCACTAAATAAATTTCTTGTGTGGACCTTGGGGACGGCTGAGTTCAACCCCAGCTTTAAACGAACCAAAAAGGGTTCATTACACATTATTATTAAATATTAGGCTATGAATGCACACCGACCTAAAAAAACTATTGTGCGCTTCAAGGCCCAACTGAAACCTATTTTACCTATTTGATTTGAGACTAATGTCCCGTTTCCAAGGTAATCGAGTCTACTTCTTGCCACCGCTGGGCAGTTGCATAGAATATGTTCTAATATTTCCTTCTCCTCATGACAGAGTCGACAGGAATCACTTTTTACCGTACCTATAATCTTCATGTAATAATTAAGTCTACAATGTCCTGTAAGAAGTTCAGTGTAGATTTTAATATCGTTTCTGCTAAGATTAAGGATAGCGTCAACTTTGATGTGTTCAGGATCAGTGAATCTTCATCACTGCCGCATACCTGTATCGGGTCTCCAGTGTTCAAGTAGATTTTCTTTCTTCCGTTCACATAATAAGCTATTTTTGAAGCTATTTGTTACCCCGCAGAAGGGCTCTGCACCATTCATAACATTATATTACAAATCATATAAACAAGCCAGGGTTTATTTACCAGATATCACGGTCTATAAGTTGAATTAATCAGGGTGATCTTAAGGCAAGCAGTATGACGAGACTATCATTCCGTTTCAGTCTACAGGAATTTGTGATATTAGCAAGAGGTCTAGCCAGCGGATTCACATAGTTTTTAAGATTTGAAATATGTTTCTGTCTTCTTCTCTCGAACTCGACTTTAACCATCGGAACCCCCTAATCGAAATGTATGATATACCAGGGTGCACCAGTTATTATTTTTAGAATCTTTGTTTTAGCTCTTTGTAGGATTTCTAGATTTGACGAAGAGGCTGTAAGTCATACATACAGATTGGCTTAATGATTTCTGTAAATAATTCAATGTTTTTTGCAAACTAAAGATATATACTATATGGCATTGTTAATATTTAAATAAGCAGTCTGTATATATTGCAATCTGTAAGTTCATATATTTTATTCTAGAACCCAAACATTGCTCCAAAGTATGTATATACAGAATAAATTAAATATAAAGTTTAATAAGTTTGACCAAACACTATTCAAAAGTTCAGTTTACTGTTATAGTATTAGAAAATTTTACTGCATCCAATTCGCTTCGCTTTGATTTGTGCATTTAGGTATATATTTTTTCTGTTTTTGTTTGTCTTCATGTCCGATGTAAACTGAACGCTAATAAATAAAACAAAGTAGATACAAAGTAGATAGATATATATGAACCTTACATGTGAGAGAAACTTTGTATTACCAATGACAATGACTCTCAAGCACGACTTTTAACAATAAATTAAAGTGTAAAGTGATTTTATGATCATATGAATATAAAATAAAAATAAAAATTAAAATTAAAATTACACATAACTTTGCTTTCAGTTGCCAAATGCTTTAATCAAAACTTTAAGATATTGTACTAATTACAGTTAAATCGTTTTATAACGTTTAGCTGATTGTTTATCTATCTTATTTTAGACTCACAAAAGATAATTAATTAAAAACGTATTTAAATTTACGCAGCCTTTTAGAAATTCATTTAGAAAGTTTCCAATTATGGAAATTTAAGAGGAAATACGAAGACAGAGTGCAATCTGCCAATAGAACAGAAGAAAGACCAAATACTCTCGAGCTTGTTACTCTTTCACTGGGCTACATCCATAATTACTACAATTAAAACTTACTAAATACCCCCAAATGGGTAAATTTATGATACATACACAGATAAAAAAAACATGGTAAATAATGAAAACATTTCCCATTGTAATCTAACCGAACTCAAGTACTAGATTGTGTATTATTTATATACATTTATGAAACGACGCCAACTTCAAGTGGCTGGGATTTTTGTGCCTGTGTCTTCCAGTAATGGTTGAGGCCAATTTTGTTAATGAAAATTGTTAATAAAATGTAATTAATGTGTCTGTAATTAGTATAAATTGAATCTTAAAGTGTTGCAGACGGCAGCTGAATTTTAAAAGATGAACAATGTTCGTATTATTTTATCATAAAATAGAAAATGAAATATTTTTATGTTAAATGAAAAATACAAGTGCCGGTAAAATTTTAAAAATCTTTTGAAGGAACACCAAATTGGAGACATTTCACATAAGTGCCATTTACTCGACACGTAAGTAGGCAGATTCAACTTTAATAAAGCAAATATACTGATTCAATAGTAGATATTGTTCAATGCTACACTTATGTCCACTCAAATTTATATCTTTTACTAATAAATTTTATCTTAAATTTTTACTATTATTAGAAAAAAGAATTTTATTTTAAATCAAATGATATTAATTTCATACTAATTTTATAAATTAAAAAACTCTTAACAAAGATAACTATAGTACGTTATCTTGTCTTATATTGTACTTTTTTATTTTTAGTATGGTATATAATAATGTAGTTACATTTTATATCTATTTTGGTTATGAACCTACGGTAATGACTGCTGTAGTAGTCTTCCGGCACTGCACTCAAATACTATATCTGACTTAACTGTTATTAATGCATATCTTGAAAGTATTTTTATATTACCGCTTGCCCATCATTAATCAATTATGCCAGCCGAATTAAAAAAAAATGTCTAAAGTGCAAAATCAAGAAAATTTCTAAAAGGATACTGACCTCGTCATGTTAACAATAAGCCTCAATTGCATCAGCACTACATCCATAATTCATATTTTTACTGCATGACAGAAGCGCGGACATTCAAGTGTGTAGCCAAACAATAGGAAGAACAAGTACCAATGATAGTTGCTGCAACAAAAGTCTTCAGAATTGGATTCCTACCATCTTTTGTAAGATATGATGATAATCTGTATATATGATCATTTATCTCGATCTATTAAATTATACTTTACTTTTATAAATTATGTAGTTACTTTTATATATGGACAACATGTTGACAAAAGCACTAAAAAGTAATTCTATTTATGCTGCTAAGAACATAACAAGTTGACCGTAACAAGATATTCAACTGAAGAGTAATATCATCTATTTCAGCTGTGTTAGTAAAAGGAAACCGCATTTAAATAAAAGATTTTTTTTTTCGAATTAAAAAATTGTACTTTGTTACCTACTGACTTTTCATTAGATTGTAATGAAAACTGATACAATAATAAAGTAAATTAGTCTTTTTTGCACTTAATAAACATTTTCCATTTTCACTGATAGAAGAGATATGTAATTAACTTCAATTAGAGCAAAAGTAGTTGCTTTAACTATAATTTAACAGGCATTCAGTTTTTTTTTTTTGATATGTCATTTATTTAACAAAACAGTTGTGATATGACTTTTTTTATTCAATTAAAACATGAACACAAAAAGTAAGGTTAGATTAAAGTGGTGGCCTTGTACACCTAATCCTCTTCAGTGAGCTGAAGTAATGGCAAGTTGTGATAACACGGATTAACATTCATCATACGTAGACCAGAAAGATCCCCAAAAGGACTGTCATACGGCTTTTCTTAAAAAAAACGTTTTAATGCAACAATGTATTGCAATCGTCATTATAAGTGACCCTTATATGAAATTAATTATACAAAGAGAAGAAGAATTATAAGTGTTATAAAATTATATATTATTTTTACCAATAAATTTTCATCCAAAATCAATTGAAAACAAAAAGAGCTCTGTCAGGTCAGTAAAAAAGAGAAACAAACAGAGCAATATTCACAATAAAAGAGATTACAAGGGTTTCCTCACCGACAACTTTGAAAAACACTATGTATTATTATAAACTCTTAAAAGAAATTGGATCTTGTATTACTCCAATTAATTTAAGTTTAATACAATTGAGAACTATGCAATGAAAACCTAAAGGTACTAAAATAAAATATCTTTTTAAAACTGATGATTTCACGGATTCGTCACGTTTAGGTATATTCGAGTCCTTGTAAAAAATAGCTTCGCCACGAAAAATCTTCAGAAATTAGTATAATGGATATTAACTACACTTAAAAGTATAGAAGAACCCAAGTTAATAAATAAAATTATCTGAAGCTATTATATTAGTTATTAAAAGTAAAATAAATATTGCATTTGATATGTATGTAAACAATATTTCAAAACCAATATTTCAAAAAAATAAAAATGGAATAATTCAAAAATTAACGATGCGCTACTTGAAGCGGAATTTTACAGATATGGAGAACACTACTTCAAAATTTAAATATATATAATATTAATAACAAATTTAAGAACTGCCCCCAAAAATGTAATCTGAGCACTCCGTTAACCTTGATATAAAATAATTAATGCTAATAACGTCTAAGAAACTTATGTGATAAGGTTCTGACACCTTAGTATCCGAATTTTTTAAGCCCAAACCGCTAAAAGTACAGAAATAATATTTCACCGAATGATTGCATAAATAGTAAAACTATAGTTTTTAGTATTAGTTTTATTATTATACATGTATTTATTTTTTTAATCTATGCACAATTCATTTAAAAAATATATAAAAGACAATGGAATCTGTATTTGTCTGCTGCTGAACATTTTTGCATAACCTCTTAAGATCTTCATTTTGGAACATATTGCACTTTATTACTGAAGAACTAGAACACCGTAACCAGAATATAAACTTATTTTATAATTTTCTTTAAAGTAGGTATAAACAAAATTTCGTTAACACTTCTTGCCTAATTGGTACTAAAAATATTATTGAAATATGATTTGAGCTTCTTCTTAACCATTAGGAATGCTAATGGTAATAGTTGGTAATACATATGCAGAGCTTCTGAACTTCTGGAAAACTTAAAATTAGACATAACTATTAAACTAGCCGAGTTCAAATCCAATTAAATAAGATTTTGTGTAGTAAATTCTGTAGTTAAACATGCATAAAACTGTGGACGTATCTTCGCAAATAGGCCAGCCATGTAAATTATATTTTTATTATAATCGTAAACTTAACTAAAATCCTGTAAGCCGTTTATTCTTGACTTTAAATAAATTATGAAATTATTATCAATTAAGGCAGCTAAAGTAGTACTAATATAGTTTTTTTGTAATTTTTTAATTAAAATAACTGACCAAGTTCTTATAATGACAATATATGTCGTCAGATTTTTTTCTGTCTATCGGACTTAAATATATAAATATTGGTTTTATGTAGTGTGTTTATAATTAAATAAATCTACTATATTTAAATGTCGCCAATATTTATTCCTCTTTACGTTTGCTGCAGTAATATGTCGGACTATAATCGTCGCCGATATCCCGCGTAGCGCAAACATAAACTATGCTTTTTATATATTCCAATATGAAAAAAATCCATGCGATATAACAACAAATGTCATATGAATTGCTATTATTATGGGCGTTCTCTTAGTATTATAAATACACACTCTGGTAGCAACTGGAGTGATGTGTAATAACTAATTGCCAACTGCTAGTTAACTAAGCATGAAGTTAACTATGCATAAATATGCATGAGGAAATATGTGCCTAACCACAACAGAGTTGCCACTTCAGTTTTTAACGTACGTACGTATATCATACGTACTTTTTTGTCATAAAAAAGTTTCTTCAAAGTTGGTCTTGGGCAATAATGTTGAGTTTTTATAATAGTTTAAAATTTTTTTATATAAATCTATTAGGAAACTATGGTTAACTTTCAAGTAACTTTCTCTGATTTCTTTTGTGATCGGTATTTCTAATACTTATACCAGTGTATTAGATCGGAAAGCTGCTTATAGCAGTGTGCCGGAGTAAAAGAATAATAAAATTTAAATTAAAAAAAAATAGTTATTGATTTTTATAAATAGCAATCGTCCAGTGAGGTTAAAATTATCATTACCAAACCATACGTACGTAGTTAGCAGTAAATCGAGCTATTCATTAATATATAGAGTCATCATACTTTTTTAATCCATGTTTTTGGTAGCACACACCTTAACTACAATAATACAAAAAAACGTGTTATTATATGATTAAACAGAAAACAATTAAGTTAAATGGTGTATTTTGAGATAAGGTTATATACATTATGCATCAAATTAAAGGAAATGTTATTATAAAAACAGGCACGCAATCTTTACTTCTGAAACATAAAAATTATAAGTTAACTCACTCCCAGTGGTATTACTCTTCTTAATTAAGATAACATTATTAATGAACAAACGTTGAGTTTACGTTCGATTTGTTCCAAAAGTTACAACTAGTTAAAACTAGTTTGAACGAATGACATTCTCAGGGACCTCAAGATCAATCCAATCAAACAATACATAAAGGATAGCGCCCCGAAATTATTTACGACAACTGATAAGCTTACCAACACCGCGTTATAGAAACTCAATTTGGTTACAGGCTCTTCGGGAAGGTATGGAGATCTGAGGTCAATTATAACTTAAAAGTGATAAATAATAATCCAGTTAAGGTGTAGAAAGGGGTAATGAAGAAACCTCGCAGTTAATAGAGAGTAAAAGTGCTCAAGTGCACTAACTCAACTAGCCTCAACAAAATAAATGTGTAGTTCATATGATCTTTTGTTCTTACTGATAAGCAGTTTATCAGACACTGTTAAGAACTTTAGTTCTTCTTACCAATGATGATCAGTCTCATAACATAAAATAAGGTTTTCTCTCAGTCTATTTTATTTATGATGAATCGTTCGAAGTTTTCGAAGTTTGAAATAATAATCTTCAATAATTGTAGATGGTGGCAACTCTGTTCATATAGCATTAAATAATATTTAATATTTCTTTGTTAAATAAAATTTGTTGCAATATTTCTAGTTTTCATGTCGGACAATATCGTCGCACTATATTCATATCACGCAAATCATATTACATCGAACCGCTGTATTACAAGCATTTCAATCTACTTTAAACATGCAATCCACATCACATATCACATATCATAAGATTTCCAAGCCAAACCAAACCTCACCAATAAAGAATCTGCTAATCTCTGTATTGCTGCTTATTTGAGGTTTTCATGTTCATACTCGTTTGTGAATTAATGTTGATTATCGCTTCAAATCCAGTTAGATTCAAGTTTCAAATACGCTGTACGATACGTGAATTTATGGATTTGTTTATTTGCCACAAACTAGTTGCAAGTCCATAATAGAAATGATAGTCGTATATAAACAAATCAGCGAACAAACTGCAGCCAACTGACGTGATTTAGACTACATGACAGTTTCAATCGCACTCAATTTATGAATTGACTGTCATGTTTCAATTTGTTTATTATAATTATTTCAGTAGGAGTTGCAAATTGCGAATTGTGAAACATTTATGTCAAGCCTGAGAAAGTGAAATTTACCGAACACCTAAGTGATCAAATTTGCAACTGCTAGATATTATTTATTAATATGACAACAACTGCAGCAAATTGATAAAATCATATAAAATATTATATAAAACGAGTATTTTAG
Organism: Teleopsis dalmanni; assembly: GCF_002237135.1. NCBI lineage: Eukaryota > Metazoa > Arthropoda > Insecta > Diptera > Diopsidae > Teleopsis > Teleopsis dalmanni. Next base: position 221,420,454 of record NC_051847.1, read on the forward strand.
AGGTTAATAATCGTAATAGAGGCAATTTCCACTAATGAAACACTATCATTTCAGCTTCTCATTGAATCTATTCAACAAGTGATTTTAGGTAACTAAACATCATTAAAATCAGTTGCGATTCGTATGATACTATATATTTTAGTTTTTAACAAAACTTGAAAAAATGTCTTATTTAATTTGAAGACCTAATTCTGGGATTTTCCTTTTTTTCTTTTTCTTTTTTTTTTTTACTACGACATCAATTTGTAGTTGAATTTATGTGTAATGCCATTTAGCATCACAGCTTGAAACTTATGCCAGTGATAATTTTTACATCGTCGGGATGACTTTTATCTGCACTGATTACGATCGCAGAACTCAATATCAGATTTACTAATCTTGCTCGAATCAGCTACAATGAATTAATAAACATAAATATTATTCCTTATACGATTATTAGCCATCAAATAAATTGCAAATTAATTCGTGCTAAAGCAAGAAGAGTTACAAATCTGGAGAACAAGATTTTTAGTAGTTCTACAACATGTCCTACAAAGAATCGTATCGGCGTTAACATATATAGGTTTTATATAACATACATTCATACACATACATCCGTATATCATACATATCGGTAAGAGTGATCTCATATTAAAAAAGTGATATTTATTGATACATGATAGTCAATATTAATTGACCTGAATTAATACTAGAAGTTCCCGTTAGAAGTTGCAGCATTTCTAGTACTCAAAAATGGAAAAAATTAGGACTGTCAATATCATCAACATGTCATTCCCAACACTGACGTTTGTTAATAAAATATTTAAGTAGATTACCCATAAAAATTAAATTTGATGAATATACTGTGTTCATTTAACATAGTTCTTATGTACTTACAGATAACATAAGTTGGCAAATTCTGAGTTACACTTAATACTATTGGTTTTTATGTGAATTTCTGAAATACAGACAACTTAAACCTATTACAAACATAAATGACACTTTTATTGACATAATCAGTTTTACTAATTGAATAACAGAGATTAGTTTGAATACATATGTTAGTAAAGTAGCTCATCTCTGTTATGACTTTTATTAAATGGATGTAGTATTTTGACAGAGTAAATCTTACAATCAACCACAAATACGGTTTGGGTAAAAAGTAATTGTAGATATTCCACATTATCAAGTAATTCCATATGAAAGCTAAAACATAATTAATAAATCGTTTAAGACCTCTTCTAAAGGACATAGTACTGATATAATGGTAACTTCAAGACTTAAACAATAGTCAATAAAATCTCTGATAATCTCGTCTTACAGTTTTTTATCAACATTTCGAAAGATCTTATGGTCTTATTTTCTTATACAGTCTTTATATTTCTAAACAAGCTGCTTGTTGAAACTATAGAGAGTCATTAAAACCTTATATCACCGATATTAATTGTCTTAATTGTCTTAGTGCCTTAAAAAAAATACGCACTATGTAAATGCAATAAATGTTTAAATCAATATTGTCTTGAAAAATTTATAGACTTATATATTGGGCATTTTTATTTAATCAACTGCAGTTCAAAACAATATATACCTATATACCCAAGATATTGGCAGAGAGATGATATTCTACTGCATATTTATATCTACAGCATATTTAGTGTTATTGCATATTTAGTATTATTGCATATTTATTTAGTTTAATTAAAATATATTGGCCTGAGTATATTTTAATCATAAACAGTGTACTTAGCTAATAGTTCTAAATTACTTAAGAATTTCTTGGTTATTATATTATAAATATTATTGATGGGCTTATTATCATTCGTACGAGTAAATTGCCCCGTCTATATTCGCTAGTTCGGATTCATAATGATAGCAAAATTAGATGTGAACATAATGACATGACAACAGACATCTGTTTTAAACAACTGATTCTGCTATATGCTCACACAGTTTAGTTTTCTAGATACCGTGCTTTCAGATTAGAATTTTTTACATAAAAACCATAAACAACAAATGGACACTATATCTGGCACGTCTGCTAGTTACTATTCGTTTTTTGTGTAATCGATGTAAAAATTACATATACTAGTTAGCACAATAACTTCTCTTCTGAAATCTGTTCTTATAAAGAACGTATTGGAGAAATATGAATCGCGCCAGAAATTGTTATTAATGTGATAGTTGAAGTAGTTGAAGCTAAACTGACGTCACGATCCATTTGTTTTCAGAAGAAATTAGATTTCTCGTACTAATTGTCTTCTTTCCTTAAAGTTGCTTGATGTTAAAATAAAATATTATATGGAAACTTATTCGGAAAATAATTTTTAAGTTATTTATTTTTATTTTTAATAATCCCACTTCAGTTTAAATGAAAAGGATTCCATGCAATCATGTGATTATAACATATATAATTTTTATTTATTTAAGCTTTATTTAAGTTTAGTTATTGTTGGTGATATGAGATACATTTTTTACCAATGTATATGCTAAAAAAGATCATTAAATTGTTTGTGGTTCTTTTTTGTTTAAATATATTTTGCAGTTAAAATTGTTGACGTGCATTGCAAAAGAAAGTGGATCTGTTAAATTTCTCTAAACACTCATGCATTATTTTTTCATTTTAAAATACTTATTGAGTTACTTCTATAACATGTTGTACATGAAATACATGTTTGAAAAGGAGATATTTACCAAATTATATATTTAAAGTAGGTGGGTATATTTAAACATTCCGCAGATATTTTTACTTTTGCATTACTTTTGTATTATAATAACACATTAAACAATGTGAGCATCTACTCATTTTATTGACTACCATCGGCAAAGATACTTTGATCTCAATTATGCTATTTAGTTTGATTTAGTATCCTAAAGAAAACAACCAACAAATAATAAAATATTATAACAAATCAAATGAAACGATTCGGAGCGATTCATTGTGGCATAAATATTATTATGACTAACTGGCTTTAGTCAGATTAATTTCCTCTTTATTGGTGCGATTTGGTAGCAACAATACAAGAATACTATAAATCCAATTAATAAAACAGTGTCGGATTGTTTGATTTTCGGATTTTTGTGATGTTAACTACTATAAAATTCAATTGTAATATATTACATTTAAAATTTATGAGCAATGATATAGACTTCGCAAAATACTAACATATATTTTTGAAAATTATAGATATCACTTTAAATATATTTCTTTGAAGAGAAAAAACAAATGTTAGTTTTGTTGCGAATTATAGGTGAACCATGGTAGTAAATAGATATATTACTTATATCCCAATGAAGTTATATGGTGTGTAAAATAGAGAATGTTTTAGAGTATGTTTTTGTTTAGTAATACTAATGTAATGCTTATGGCATTAAACACTTGTCTTAGATTGTTCAGGAGTATCTTAAGGAATAGTGCTACATAACCCCATTTCTTTAGAAATGGTGCTTCATGACTCAATCTCTAGAATTTTTTGAAAATTGTGCTCTCCATTTCAATTATAAACACAATTCAATTATTCATTAATACAGATATAATGCTTATTACATAGGTGCATTTCTTTAATTGGTTAAATGTTTCTGTAATAATTGTCCTATTGGATATCTCGTACATTAAAGGGTGTTTACAGAACTGGTGTAACATAGATTATTACATTGACTTTTCTAAAAACAACTACAACTGTTTAGTTGTTTATATTATATATATTCATATATGTTATGTTTGAGATACATATATGTAGTAACCAAAATTTTGATCAACTATCATGAATAAATAGGAAAATTGAATTACATCAATTATTTATAAAAAACAGGATTCAACAATTTAAATCATTTTTAAACATATAGATAATTTTGTAATAACATATATCTTGAATTATAGCCATTATTATATGTAAAATATATGTTGCATTATATCTAGCTGCTTAAAGAGACATGTCACCAACAAAATATTAGTAATATGAGATTTCTATTACATTTTCTTTTACTAGTATTAAAAATTATACTCTTTATCTATATTTATATTATATTACTCAACATCGTAGTCTACTTCAGAAAATTTACCAAATCGGCCTTATTTCATGTGTCAAAATGCGCTACTGTTGAACTTTGTACTCACCACAAATATATTTCATTCTGATCTCTTCTCTCTCCCTCTCTTTGCACATCATATTCTCTCCAAAATAATTTTCATTCAACAAAACCCAGATTAATTTATATTATTACGTCGGCTAAGTTACTTTGATCTTCGATCTTTAGGTGTAAAATAAGGTAAGTCAATGCGGTGGCAAGGTTCACCCTCCAATATGAGACTGTAGCTGCCGCTGCTGCCGCTGTCGTTGCTGCTTATGACGTTCGATCTTCATCCACAAAGAGATTCCATAATATCGGCAGTCAGGTTTATGCTTTGTTAGTTCTACTGCTGATGCAGGCAGGTATTTCAAACTTAGCTGCCAATAAGACGATATTGAATTAGTTGAGCATTCGTACACCAACAGGGAGATTAGATACTAGCATTTGCAGCAATGAAAGAGCTGTTTATCATTATGCGCTTGAGAATTCTTCGGTCTTTCATTATAGTATTACTGCTGCATTCATTCTCATTCATTGAACATACACATAAAGGGATCACCTGTTTTTTGACGGAATTACGATTCATTTCCACAAATTACTTTTAAATCAACTACACAACATCGCAGTTGTGATGAACTTTGTGTTCATTATTATTATGGACACAACGTAATAATTTTAATTTCTTACATTGAATGATATGTAGCTGGCACTACATGTTTTCCTGTCTCTCTGCATTAACTTGTAATTATGACAGGTTGTCATAATACAAAGCAAGTGTGAGTTTCCACAGTTCTCAGATACACACGCAGATACGTGTACAACAATTCTATGGATGAAGTTAACAAGATTGTATAGCCTAGTTGATGTTTTTGACGCATTGTGTTAAAAGCAGATCTTGCTATTGTGTATGCACAATGGAACTTTTTTTCTGTAATCAGTTCCTTATTTATGTCGTCAACTACAATAATTTTGAAATAATTGGTAGATGTGATTGTACGCTACTTTATTATTTATACTCTATTAATTGTACTTATGAAAGAAGAAAGATGCCGACATCGAACTCAATTAGCTCCACATTTAATGGATTTGATAACACGAAAGTTTTTGGTCAATGCTCTTCTTTTGAATGCTACCCAGTACGAGTATTTGCGTGAGAGCATGATTCAAATTTTTTGCTTTGATGAACTGATATTATGCGATTTGTGGCAATAAGATTCTGTTGTTTTTAAATTACTACTGTTTAATACGTCCTTCCTCTCAAATTATAAGCTAAAAGAGTTTTCCTTAAATGGCTCATCATCACAAAAGTCAAGCCCACTTTTGTTTAGCACACATAAGAAACACTTTTGATGGATTTCGTCCAAATGTGCTTTATTGCTTTTTATTTCACTTTTATTATTATGTTATCCTTTCCCACTAACTCCGATACACTGTAAAAAGAACGTGCAATAATAATTTTCAAAAATATTTTTAGCATACACTTTGACACTATAATCAAGTATATATATATGTATAGTATACATATTAAATTTAATAATTTATTGTATTATTTTTTTTATACCGAAGATTAACTCAGTAAATTGAATTGTTGAAATTTATACTAACAAAGTACATGGTTTCTGAAACTTGTGTGAAACTGCAAACTTCTCAAACTGATAGAGTCCTCTATATGCGAGAAAAATATTTTAAGTTTATCATAATTTTTGAAACGCAGACATTAAAGAATATATGAAACCTTAAAAATCCCTAAGAGGTAAAACAATTAAGTTATGTGTCTTTCTGTCCAACTATCGGTATATATGTTCATATCAAAGCAAATTAAACTCTTTAATTGTGATGGAAACAAATAAACATATATAATTTGAAGCCGATTTTGAAAGTTTGTTAAAATAGCCCAAAATTAATGAACTAATTTGTAATTTGTTTTCAAAAAAAACTCCTGTAATTGATAGCTTATATTAATAGTCTTATTGAATTGTATATCTTAACTTAATAATAGTGTAAAATAGTGCCCAAAGAACTACCCAACAGGTACCCAGAAGCCATGTTGACCATTTTTTACTGAACTGTATTGTCTATTTTCTAGAACTAAGTATACCGGTGTAAATAGGATACGGTATAAATATCTTATAACAGATCGTTTCAGTTCGTCACCGAAAACTTTGGAAATAAATTTACGCCAAACTAACTAATATCACGAAATAGGCACATACAATTCATTAATGAAATAGTTCATCTAAGAAAACTAAAATTAAAAGTAATCGATGGATTTTGATCATTCCAATATACATTTAAACTCTTCATAAAGAATTTACTCATCGAATTTTTTAAATAAGGGTCAAATCTTTCCTTTTTCGTTTTTTTTTTTTTTGCAGAGATAGAGTTTAAAAATGCTTAACGGCGCCACGATAATGGAGCGCCACATTTGGCCACACCACTATCGAAGAAAAACCCCCTGTATACCAACCGTTTCTACTCTGAATTTCAACCGATTCTACTCTGGAACTTCATCGTGAATACTTCCAAGTAGGGTCCCTGTGTTGTTTGCTTATTGATCATTTCTGTTCGTCGTTATTATCAGTTTTCGAGATATTATATTTATTTGTGTATGATCATAACTTGTCGACATATGGCGCTCTAGTTTTCTTCTATAGTATCATCTTTGTTTTAATATTTTCGAAATTTATTTTACCGGCTATTGTTTCAACTAATGATTTTTCGGTGTTCCATCTATTGCATCTGAAGATAGTGTGTTTAGCGTGGTCTTGGTCTCCATCTCTGTATATGCATTTCAGATTGTTTGCCTTACCAATATTTTTAAAAATGTCCATGACCTGAAAAGAATTGCATTTGATAGTAGTTTTGCTACGTTTAAGAAAAACTATGCTTGATGATAAATAATGACACAAATGACAATATAGATATAAATTCAAAATCTGCTCAAAAATATTTTTTCAGCTTCTGTTGTCAGTTTCAATACTCGTAACTTAAAAATAACTTTAGATACCTAATGCACACTTTTCAGATTATATAATCAAATATTGAATACATTGTATGTATAAGCCACGTTCTGGAGTTTAATAAAGCTATGAAAACATTTGCAAACTTTCTTTTATTTTTATATAAAAATTTTTTAAGTGTACGATTCAGAAAAGGGAAAATTATTGTGCAAATATGTGTGTACTAAAGCGCAACTCTTAAAATCTGTACTTTACTTTGATCACATTTTAATGATGATGACCATGGTTAACTGAAGTTACCGACTGTTCGGAATTTTCACTTACCATATCAACGACCACATGCTTAGTATCGCTTCAATTCAAACCAAGCTTGAACAAGTGCGTCCTCACTTCACTCTTTCCCCGTTGTTGCAGTTATGCACTTGGGTTACGATAAATGCACAGTGAATTGAAAAACAAAAGTACACAGTCAGACTTCAATCAGACATAGGCTCAAGACACATTACACAGTCTGCAGTCCGCAGTCCGCAGTCTGCAGTCTGCAAATTCAGAATCAGAATAAAACGAAGTCGAATAACTTGCAGAATTCTGCAACTCTGCAATTCTATAATTCTCTAGCACCGCACCGCACAGCACTGCGCCAGCTCGGTGCGCTTGAACTAACATCTACACTGTAGCCATCAACTGTAACAGAGTAACAGAGCAATCGAGGCAATAAGAGTGCGCCAGTCGAAACCCCCTTCCATCGTTCGTTGCTTATGCACATCCGCACATACCAACGTATGCACTGTATTATTTAATTCCCGTGTGCATGCCTAAAAGAAAAAAATTAATGTGGAACATACAAAAAAATTTTAAGTGTACGTTGTAGAGCGCCATCTCGTTTAATCTACCTTTTAAAGGGCGTGGCTATAGTATTTTATATGTGTTGATCAAAGAATGCCGATGCTTTGTACTAAACCGACACTGTGCAGCTTAGTCTTAGTCTTTTATATGCTTTTTAGGCGCGCTCTGAAGAGACGAAGTGGTCAGACAGGACTACGAACTACGAAGCGAGTTAAATAAAAGGAGCTTGAGCTTGAGCTTGTGCTTGTGCTTGTGACTAAAAGAAAGGATGAATGCAAATAAAATTACAGAGCAGGTCAAATGTTGCTTTGTAGGTATTTATTGTTTAACTGGTATGAGCTTGGAGCGTGAATTGACTTCGATTTGTTGTGCGATTTGTGTCAGTTTTATTGCGTGTGCCACACACATACAGAGTATATCGACGCAAGCGGCAGCAACAACAACAAATTTATAATAATTTTTCAATTATTATGGACTCCAAAGTGGACTGACTTACTTTGCCAGCTAACTTACATTACAAATACATTACAAGTACATTACAAATACTGAGAATATAATGAGGTATAAAAGAGAATATTAGATGCTTAAACAATTCGTGACTGAAATCGTTCCATCAAACTGAATTGAGCCCAGCCTGGCCTGGGCTCAATTGATTTTGACCGTTCAGCATTACAATAAAAATAAAAAAATAATAAAAGTTCAGCTAATTACGCCGGCTTTTAACAAAAATTAAAACTGTTGCCGCTTTTGTTCAACTCTAATTGTACAAGATGATGTTTGTGACCGTCGCTGCCACCCGAGGCAATCGTAAAACATGCACACAGTAATTTTGTTGATTTACACGCATTAAACATGTCGAACGACATTTATTACCAACACAAACACACACACATCCACATATCCACACATCCCCACAAAACACTGAAATGCACACTTTTTCATTTTCATTATTAAAAGAATATTAAGAATTTATGGCTGCTATGCTCCGATCACTTGCGCTGACCGCCAACAAAGCAACACTTCAACATTTTTATTACTTTCTACCAGAAAAGGAAAGAAACGAAAGGGAACAGAGGTAAGAAACGCCAACTTTAAGCAAACAGATGAGGTAATACAAAAAACAACGAAAAATTGATTAAAATGCATTTTGTAGCCATTAAAGTAAGACAAGTAAAAGAAACGGAAGAACCCAGGAACTCAAGGCATAACTACTACACTCTATCCTTTTAAGTACGAGCATTAGCGACAAACGCCGGAGAATACGCAGCGCTCCTGACCGCACCATCGTACCATCTCACTACCGCTGCACATAAAATTCATAAAAACATGAGCTGCTTGCCATTTTCGTTACGACAACATCAATTAAATTTTTATTGATGCCACCGCAACAAACACCGCTCTGTCCGTCCCTTGACAGAGCCAATAACTGAACTGACGATTTGGAGAATAGACAGACGGTAGATATAAGTTCATTATCAGCTCATGTTGATCGGTGTCATGTACGAAGTGTCAAAAACACATCAGTTAATGCATCTACATAAATTATTTGAATACGTCCACTATTTATACTGAACAATGGAGTATGATAAATTAAGAAAAGTCGTTAAAATAACACCTTTTTGTTGTTCTTAGTTCCTGGTCATCATCTCCCGGACGCATGAGTTTAACAAATGTTTTAGATAAAAATGAAGACGAATTGCAGTAGAAAAGATCTACAGTGGAGAGATCTGCTTGTAAGGTGTTTGCTTGATTGTTGAAGAGAGCAGGATTAAGGTAGTTCCATCAACAAAGTTAAAAAGCAAATCTAAACTACATAAGAGCACAAAATTCTTCTTCTTTATAAAAGGATTAAATTCTGTTTTGTTACAACAATTGAATATGATATATTTATGTGGAATTATATGACATATCAAATTATAATATTTCTGTAGAGCTAGATGTCCAGCATTCACGCGATCTCTTCGGTGGTCGACCGGGTAACCTCGCGACAGTTGGTTTCTCTATCATTGCAATCTTTATGAAATATATAAATTAACAAATATTTAAAATTTCAACATTAGTTTCATATAAGAAGAAGAGATTAAGTTTTTCCAAACAGATCCATAAGTATAATCCAAATGAAATGAATCATCCGATTTCTGTTCCCCTTGCAAGTAAATCTTTTTAAAAATGTAAACATATACAATCCAAATGATATACAAATCTAACGCTTAATAAAATAAATTTGCATGATAATTTGCATGATATATATAGTACATAGTGCAGAACCGTAGATGATAAATAACAACATTAAGCAATTACATAAAATTCCCAAGAGAAAAACTCTACAGCCTATTTATTTTAATGGTGAATATTATTCTTAATGGAGCGATAAGCTGTAATATGCTACACCAAGATCCTCGTAACTACATGTTGTGAGTATGGGGAAGGACACTTCTGCCAAAATATCATTATAGCATCATAAGGACATAGCAGAAGAAAACTTCATTTGACATGGGTAACCTGTAGATTAGCTATACATGCTGCATTACATAGTCAAGCAATAAAAGATCCATGGGCACGTTGACGATTACGAAATATAGAATTGCCCATATACACCGATTGATATATATATATGATTATATAATTTATATGATTTACATACAAAAGCTCTATAAGGACTTTAATAATCGTTTTCATTTTATTTCAATTATTCAAACAAATTAATAAAGAATAATCTATAGTACACTATTTTCCTTTCACCATTTTTTTTTCTCATGCACATATGGTATGTTATGTGCTTATCAAACTGTGATACAAAATTATTCCATCATATAAATTATACAACTATACTCGACACTTAACTTGCTAAGATTGACATTAGCTCTCTGGTAGCTAACAATAAAATCTCTTAAAGAAATATATTTTAATTTATAACCATCTAATTAACTCCCGCTCGCACATTATGCCAGGAAATATGATAGAAGGTAACCAGCGCTTCTGTCCAAACTAATGCTCGACTGTTGTCGGCTAAAATGTCTCATCTTCACTTTAATTTGTTGCTCTGCGATTGCGCTTTTATGATCCATCTTACAAAAAGGTTTGTTTTTTATAACCTGCTTGAACTCATCAATTTGCTTACTAACAACATTCAGACACGAACATAGTGGGAAATTTTCAAATACTGAATCATCCAATTTAGTCAATTCCTTGTCTCCACACTGATTTGAGCACAGAAATCTAAAGCCATTTAGAATAAATTAAGCTGGACCTACCGCTAAAAAGCTAAGGTCTTATAAATATTTCTAGATTTCTTTCTACCTTTTTGTCTTTGTTAGCTTGGATTGTTGCCGGAGTTGTTGTTGCTGTTCATATCATTTATAGTCATTTTATTTCTCACATTTTTGATATTCATTTTTTCGTTGATGCGGCGCAATCAAATCAGTCAGTCATATTAATCTGATCCTCATCAACCGCCACAACAGGATTAAAATTAGTTTTTGATTATGCTTTCGAGCTTCTGGACAACGCGATCTGAGGTCTGCTCTTTACTTAGGGGCAGTGAGTAAAATTTTTTTTTTGCTTTTGTTTTGTACCTAAAGTGTTGGTATCTAAAGATTCCGCCAAAAGGGAAGTATGGGGTATTAGCTAAAGACTCGCCGATTTCATTTTTTTTTTTATTTTTTATTGCCACATATTTTTTTTAATATTTTCCTTATATTATCGTTCGTATTTGTTATGGCCATATGAATATGCATAAATTCTTCGCAGAATCCTTTTGTGAATGTAATTAACGCTTTTAGCAAATTTTATTGTTGGCCTTTTAGCCTTCTTTGTTTAGCCGCTGCACATATCAAAGGAGGTCGTTTGAAATATGCCGTCGGTGTTTTATATAACCTTTTTTATATCTGAATTTGAATATTATATAAGTTATCGAATTAAGAAAAAGTGTTAAATTCTACGCAAACCGAACAGTGAGTGTTGAGTGTACGAAATCCGTTTTTACGCCGTTGTGAACACCAAAAATACCGATTCCGATACCGATTGGGTCGTAAGGGAAATTCTCCCTAATCACATTCCCGCATACCTTACAGCTACTTATACAACCTCAGCAATGTTAACAATGTTTTCAATCAAGCGTCAAATTCTTCTACTAATTAAGTCTTTCTTCTTCTGCTGCTGAGCATCTTCAAATGCCAGAAAGGAATTTCACATGCGGGTTTTCTTGGTGATCACAACGATTTATGCTTCACACAATGGCATAAAAAGGCGCAGTTCAGCGTGTGATCAACGCTGAATGTCGGAAATATTTTCATACCAAAGATTTATGGATTCATCCTTTTATTGTAAATTTCAGTTGATAGAGGCTTGAGTCTTGAGTCTTGACTCTTGAGTATTTTAAAAATGAATTACTTCAAATGTGGATCTTGTTTGAAAGTCACAACTCACCTTTTTAATTTGATTGAATTTTACTCCAAATTTTCATTTTATTTATTTTCACTTTATAAAGACCAGAATTGATTATTAAATTTTTTTTTGTTTTTTTTTTCGATTTGGTTTTTGCTCAGAATTACAGAAAGTTTTAATTGAATCATTTTTAATACCCTCAACGCATAACTTAATTAACATAATTGATTTCTGTTCTTCTTCAGTTTTGTTTATCCCAAAAAGAAATCTTGATCTTCGGCTATTAGTTTTAATTTCTTTTACTTAAGCCGATCAGTTAACAGATTTTGATTGACTTTTCCACTTTTCACACAAAAGAAAAGTGAGTGTTTTGAGCTGCTGTATTCCAGCACTCTGATCGCTCTGATCAGTGTGATAGCTGTGATGGTTGTGATGGTTGTGATGGCTGTGATGGCCACTCACGATAGAAATCTCTTAATTAATTGTTGTTAATTTATTTTCTCGAAAAAAGTGTATTACGATGAAGATTAAAGCGAAGAGATTTCTGTTTACTGCTAAGATACAAGATGACTTCGAAAGCTGTGTTGTCATGATGTATTAAGAAACAATTAGGAAGAATAATACTTTAATCTCTGAGTACACTCCTACCATTAAGTTAGAGTGTTTTGTTCCACTTCCACTCCATGAGGTATTCCGTTTTTATGATTTAAAATTACGAATAGTTTTAGATAATTTTGTTGCAATTTCTTCTGATAAAGAAGATAAAATATTTTTGCATTCCTTTCATTAAATAACATATAAGTTAATATAAATCATCTTCATCAAAATTTTATAATTTAAAAAGAAATTAAATTTCTTGCAATATATTCAATTATTTTCAATTATTTTATAAATTAAGAAAAATGAAGTGCCTTTATATGGCATTTAATTATTAACATCGTTCATATCGGATTATCGAAACAATATCGAAATCGAAATTGACTCAAAATAAACCAATTGTTTGTGTAGCAATTAAATTGAAAACTAAGCAAGTCTATTTTAATTTATGTATAATTTAGGTCAGAGGTGGGAAGATATTAGGAACAATCATCTCTTAAAATACATTGCTCGAGTAGGTGATAAAAAGTCAGTTGTTTCAGGCTGTCTGACAAAAGAAACTTTAGATATAGACACCTATATTTGAATATACGGCTTATACCTAGTATTGGGCAATGACAGAATAGTTGAGTGACATTCATTTTCTTATATGACCTAACGCCTAACTGGTCTACTAAAAATGTCTATGTCCAAGTAGTCACTATTCTGTCAGTACAGCAATTGTATTGAGCAGTAAGAGGTCAGTAAGATTAAGCTATTAACATGCTATATAGAGTGACGTGAGAACTCTACGTAAAGAATTTTGATCGTTTAACGAGTTTAAATAAAGCTGACGAGATGTAATTGATATTATGGGAAGTCGTATGCAACTTCTGAAAAACTTATAAGATTCTTTAGCAGAATAAACGTTTTCGTTAATTTGAGCGATGTAAAAACCACGGCCCAATCATTCTTTTATTGAATAAACAATATGCTATAAGTGATTTCTAAACTGTACATAATTACACTTTTTATATTAATTATATGTGAAGTTATAAATTTTGATTATATTGCAATAGAGCAACGTTCGGTTAAGTTAAATTAACCTGATGTAAACCACATAGATAAGTTAAGCCTCATGAATTCCAAATAGAACTACAGCTCTACGTTAGTATCAACCAGATATGTGTAAAAAATCAATATAAGATAAATGGATCTATTGTATCGCCACAAATCTTTTTTAATTGTACCTATAGTATAAGTACAATATGAAGAATGAATTAATATCAAGATATATATATAAATATATATATGTATACATGTGTTTATGATACATATACCATAAATGTTAGTAGCACATAGCATATATAGACAAAATACACTTTAACAATTACACATAAATGAACACCTTCACCTTGAAAGTACACATACAATTCAATTAAATCGATTGAACTCCTTGTGTATCCTTGCCGACCCTTTTTAAAAAGTTCGTTGTTTCTTAATAAACCTAATTAACCAATCCAAGCGATCAATACGATAAGGCACGCAGTCGATATAATCGTATATCCTATACAGATACATTTGTAAGAATGTTTTATATATAGAATAGAGTGGGGTTACTTCTATTCTCGAAAAAGTCATTAATTTTCCACAAACACTTTCGACATTTGCGTCTTAATTAGTTACGCAGCTTTTATGAAACATGCACTCAATTATAGCCACGTCCACTGAAAGGAATGCGTGTCCTGGAGTTTATGTTAGCGAAATATTATATGGTCAACTTCCACAATGACACCTTCATTTTGACAGCTTCTTTGTAATGTTTTGCCGTCTTTTTAACGCCTAACAATGTTACACCCTACGTTAGTTTTTATGTAAATTTATGGCAAAGAAAAACTATAGACCATACTGTTGGCAATGTATCTATGTTGATGAACACTCATACTACATATATGTATATGGTATGTAACTGCAAGTATATGTTAACAGTGGATTGCTACAGTCCTAAGCCATTGGTTTTTGTCACCTACAGCCACGTCAGGTTAGCAAATGATGCCCGCGAGTGGCGGTAGTACAAGTAGGCCATGAATAAATTGTCTACGCGACTGTCATAATGATTAGTTATGCTGATGACATTATTTGTTAATGTATTTAGTTGATGTATTTCGCTTTTTATTATTGTGATTGTTAAATAGGATCGTACAGTATACATTGTTTATTTTATTAAAGAACACGCGTTCGGCAGTTAATAGAATGGAAGGCAACAGCGCGGCTGAATGGCTAAATGGCAGAATGGCAGAATGGCTGAATGGCAGTAACAATGACAGGCGGCTAAACTTCGTACATATTTTATACAAATTAGTTACCTTAATGTGTTTTTTTCCACATTATGTATTATAATTTTTTATTATTTTGCGCTACTATATACCAGAAAAAACCCACGTACAATGAACAAGAGGAGCTCTCCGTCGTTCCTTGTTAGCTACTCAGAAACGCCAAGTTCTTTCTAGTGCGCTAATTAAACTTCACTAGTTTATCCCGCAAAGCTGCTCGGGACATGCAATTTTATATTTAATTTTTTCTTAATTTGTTTTATTTCGTTATTAACAAATAAAATGCTAAGCTTTTAAGTAGTTAATGATATAAAAATAAATAATATAAAATTATTGCAAATTTGTGCAAATGAATTTTATTGAATTTAATTTATTTTCCTTAAGTTCTCAGACGAGGGCAGTGTGCGTGCACGAAACCAATTTGTTTTAATTAATTAAATACCTTAAATTATGGCGGAATTATGCAAAATTTTGTAGCACGTATTCGGGTAGCTTAGAAGAGATTAAATTAATTATCTATAAGTAGCATTTCATGTCCATCCATACATACTTAATGGAAAAAATCCTTAAAAATATCAATTGTATTTATTTCGATTTGTGTAAATCTAAATTATAAAATTTATTGTTTTTTTAACGATTTTGTTAATTGATATGTCACTATATACATCTCTCTTAAATCCAAGTATTTGAACAATTACTAATATTTTTAAATCGCTGATGACTACCAATGTACAATCAAGTATATACGGTATCTAGTGTGGTCTTATACTGTAAATTTAAGAACTAAAAGCTAACCTGCAAAATATTATCTGCCCTGTAAAACTCATAGCTTGCATTATTTCAACAAAATCTTTTCTACAACTGAACATTAAGCCCAGAATATTCCAGAAAGACCAATCCCTTCTTGTAATTCACATATCTGAGATTATTGAAACAAAACATTTAGACCACAAATTTCTCTATTTCTCTAGACCACTAAATTTAACTTCAGAATATCAACGTCCCTATGATACTTATAACTTACTTAATTGAAACAAAATCACTTCAACGACGAAAGTTTAACTCCAGAATATTGTTGAGATGGCAATCTTTTCTATGGTACTCATGACTGAGTTTATAGAAACTTTTAAACAATAAAATTTTCCATCTGAGGAATATTTTAATTCAAAACCTACTCAGATTCTCAGATTAAGTACTTAGTTAAACTTAGGTATATCTCGCATGGAAACGATATCTTAATACATAAGGCGCAGCTGTTATAGCGGAGAGATAAATTTTTTATTCCAATAAATGACACTATTACATTATCACTCCAGACGCCTTAAGACTCCAGGAGCTGCTTTATCGACTACTGTGGCAAAAATATTATATATTGTCTATTCCGTTTCAGTTGTTAACAAAATATAATGACAACACTATATTACTTTCAGCTCTTATGTGGTATGTATGTCTATAATCTCTCCCACTCTATCTCTCTCTTACTGTAAAATTTAAAATAGACTTAAGAACACTATTCTGTGTATTCTTAAATATAATAAATTGAATTTGTTTCTAGTCGCAGAACAAGAACGGTCTTTTAAATTTGCTCAAATATATATCAAATGGCGACGAAGAAAAAGTGAAAATTATAATAATAATTTAAAAAAAAAATTAATGAATTCTGAACAGAAAAATTGATGGGAAAAATAGATCTGGAGTCGTAAAAACTAAAAGTAGTAGTATGGCAAATTCAGCATTATGTTACCAAATTATCCTTCTCGCAATCTTTCTTCAATTTTGAGGATATCACAACAGGCGTTGTATGTTTCCAATTAGAAGTACTGACAGTATTATCTGCACGCACCCTTTCAACCTAATGTAACCCAGCCTTCGTACTGTGATACGAACTCAATGAACTGCACTGGGTCTTATCAGTGCAGCAAATAGTCAGACTGTAACAAATTCTGTAAAATACCCATGGACATCGATTATTAATTATTTTTTTATATCCTCATTAAGAGTCGCATTTACGCCATTATATTCAATCTCGTAATCCCTGCAAAGCCAATACGCCTCCGCAGAATGACTTTGTGCAGTTTTTATAGCTCAATCAAGAAATGTCCTATTTAAATAGTGGTTCCACTTAAAATAACCAATTTTAAAGTTGCTCCATTAATAGAAAATTGTAGAACATCTAACCTAAATATAATTATAAATCCGCCCAATTCTGAATAAAAATAAATATAATACTTTTATATATATAGTAGGGATTCATATAGTATAGTACCACATGAACTCCGACATCTTTTTTCCCTCTAATAAAGTTATTGCATTTTCAAAATTTGATCAACCCCTTACCCAAAATAAGTAAAGGGTATTCGACAATAATAAATATAAATGTTTATTATTCAAGTATAACTCCAAGATTTGAAGAAATAAAAACTCATCACGATAACTAATTGCTGTACCGCACATAATTATCTTCATTTAACAGAAATCATCAAATAAAAGGAGCAGATGGGAGCACTAAAACAAAATACAATTAATTTTTGACCAAAAACGTTTATGGAACTTAAAACTCATTCCATATTGTAGAAACTCTATGAATGTGTCTATCTTTGAGTATTTATATCACAGCTTTGTTGTTGTTGTAGCTGTTAATTTTAATGTGATTTTTATGAGTTTATCGCATGCCGGAGATCAAAAGATCGAATTCATTCACACTGTTAAACACACTCACCCATATCCGCACATTAATTTTTATATAAAAAATCATTGAAATCAAAACAGATTTGATTTTTCAGTTTTAGTGGCTTTTGGTGGCTTTTGGTGTTGATTGAGAAATTCATTGGAATTCATAACGAAACTTCAACGAAATGATTTTCATTCATTTAACAAAATTTTACCTATGAAATACAATAAATTAGCTTTTTTGTTTTTTTTTTTTTGTATTTTTTGAATATTTATTAGCATCAAAATTGAAGTAGTAGCACATCACATCCATCAACACACACATTTGGAGTTCAGAGATACTTTTTTGGTCGTATGACGATGTGATTACTGCCATTGCTTTGTTTTGTTTTCTCAAATTAACCAAAAATTCCCTCAGAAAACAATTTCATATGTTTGACTTCAAACTTCAAAAATTTTTTATAGTTTTTTCCCAAGCACACGAATCCATAGGATTTTTATTGGTTTTCTTTATGATTTGCTAGGAGTTCAATATTTGTTTTTTGTATTGTTAGAGGTGATTCTTGTTGATTGATGTTTTGCGGCGGATACTATTTTAATCAAAATTTTTAACTTAATTCAGCCAAAATAGAAAAGTTTTACATAATATATGTAAAGCCTTGAGCTCTAAAATTATATATATACAATGAATTCAAAAAACTGATATATATTTATACTATGTACATATAGGAATAGGAATAAACGGGGTATCAGCTCCCAACGGAATGGAGCACTGCGACCATGGTTGATCTTTTGTACTGCAACAGACCCTAACCGAACAGAAGAGATTCCACCTTCGAAGGAAAGCCAGAATGTCGGCCGTTGAAGACCTCCTAATGTCAGAAGGGGAGAGTAGTTTTCGATCCAGTGACCTCCTTTTGGCCCAGATCAAGGCTGGGCAGTCACAGAGAATGTGACTGGAAGTCTCGTCTGCTTCTAAGCAGAGTCGACAATCTGTGTACATATACTATACTAGAATAGTATAAAATAATAAATGATATGATTCTAATGTCCCAATGGAGCGGAACAGATTCTTTGTGCTAACAACTAAAACTATACAAAACAACTAAACACCCACTTAAAAGTAGGTTAAAATATCCCTCTTTTAGAAGGTTTTAATATTCATACCTAACCATAGGCTTTAAAATAGTTATCCTCCTTCCAATGGTGGTGAAGATAAGATGGTCAACTTATCTTTCATAAAAAAGGAACGTACATTGTGCACTTCCATCTCTCACGGTGGGGCATTAGCCGCCCCAAAAATAGAGACTATCGCTGTACACGTTTTGATCCTGCGATAGCACCCCGGAGTGGGGAACATTCGGTTGTTTGAAAGCCAATTACTAAAAATTAAGTTTAGAGCCATCTTGCTGTATCAAACTAACTTGGAAATTGGATATGAGAATTTGTGGATTCGGCATATTTCCTTTATTTTCTCAAGATTTAAAGATCTACCAATAAGAGTATTGATTAAATAATATTCTTAAATACGACACACTTCATGATGGCGCAGTCATGAGTTTGTCTATGACAACTAGGATGGTTTTTTGTTGCACCTTGCATTACGACTTACTATTTGACACATTTACAGGTTGACTCAGGTATGACTGCCATTTTTGAAAATTATTTGCTGTTATTATAGAACTTATCCAAAACACCAATTGTCTTACTTCTTATCTATTTCGTTATATAATTCTGCAGTAGTTTTCTTTGGATTTGTTGTCCTAATGACATAAGAGACCTGTCTTTATTTATCTTTTCTTCATTAAAAAGTAATCAACTTACATTGTTCACCCATGACGAGCAAACGTACTGTTGATGTTCTTGATAAAGATAATTCAAACACTAAAATATAATTTATTGGTGTGCTTAACCTTGTGACTTAAAATTTGTGTTAAAGTAAATATCTGATTATAGTAAAATTCAGAATATAAATCAATCTAACTGCACTTAGCTAACAACTGATTTATATTTTTTGTTTTTTATCTCATGTCAAATCATTGATAGAAACCATCCACCAATGACTTTGAGAATGCTCTGTCATTATAATGACCATTTAAAGACTCTATAAAATTCAGCTGAAGAGGTTTGGTAAATTCAAAACAAATATTTAATTCAATACTAAAATTTTATTGCTGTGGGTAGTTATGCTGACAGTTGCATGTTTTAATGCAATTTTTATGAAAAGCACAATGTTACTGAAGTATCTAATTAAACTACCTCATAAAATAAACTAAATTGGTTTCTTTATATCTCAAAGTTGATGCTGTGTTGAAGTATGATTTTTAATTAATGGCAACGATTTTGCATTACCTGTGCACCAGCTACCGTTAATGCAATCATCTTTTAATCAATCAACCTTGATAGAAATCGTTTACAACAACTCGTATAATAAAATAAAATGCTTACCTATTTTTTATATAGCGATATTAACAGATTTTGCGAAATGCACCGGGAACTTTTTGTCACTCCTTGAATGTGTGCTTTAAATAATCACTCTATTGAAAAGACAAGCCAAAGTAACTTGAAATCTTTACATTAAAATTTCATGAAAGTAGTTTGAAGTTTCTAATACGGTCCAGATGTCACGAAAGACCCTATAGCAATAACCCTTAATAACAATGCGAGTTTTACAATCCTATCGTATACAATAGAGCATACACTGCGTACCCAAACTTACTAAAGGACAAACTGATCAATCACATACTGATCTCTATGTATAACATACTGATCTGAGTATAACTTACATGTTCAAAGGTAACATATGGGATTTAGATATAGACGCTATGCGCTGTTACAATTATCCAAAGCAAGTAAGAGATATAATTTACAAAGTAAATATTGTTTAATTAATAAAGTCACAAGAATGTCCTTAGTTAGGTATAACCCCTGTTGAATGTCAAGCAAGAGAATTACGAAAGAGTTATAAAAGTCATGCTAAATTGAAGAGAAGCAAGACCTGGACCGTAAAAAAGATAGATTGAAGACGATAGGAAACAATCTGAAAACTATGGGTATTCGAAATGGCTATTGATAATGTTTCCAAAGGGAAAAGAGTGGAAGAAATTAGAAATTGACTTAACCTATAACGTTATTAACAATAACATGATAAAGATAAGATATTCTATGTAAGACAATGAATAGATGATAACTATTTTATTTAGTCAGTTTAACAAATCATATCCTTACTTTAAATATCTACATATATAAGTGTTATATATGTTATTATGTACGTTTATGAACTTAAAGAAATTTCCAAAATATTTTATCACAAATGAGTATATAACATTAAGATGGATTTCATTTCAAAGCTTATTACTACAAAAATCTAAATAAGAGCATTTACTTTAAATAAGATTTAAATCCAAAACACTTTAAGCTGAAATGCTTTATATTTATATATTAATATATGTGTGTATTAAGATTTTATGGATTGTTAAAGAAATCTTGATTATAATAAGAACTAATCTTATGATAAAGAATCTATATCTTGATTCTTGACATAGAGGTTTGCAACAGATCTAATCATATCATTATAATAGTTCTCTACAGTTGCAAGATTAAAATTCTTCATTTTTATCATATGATACATGGCATTATTCATTGCCTAAAACAGTCAGTTTTCTTAGTATACCCGGACTACCTTCCAAAAAAAAGATTGGAGTTTTGGAGTAAAACGCTGTCATTGCCACTAGAAGTTTTGTCTCATATTTAAAATGTAGAAATACGACTCTAATCGCAGTACAGTATTGAAAGAGCTAGGTTCTAAAAACTGCTAAGCGGAACGTAATACATTTACATCCTGGAATGCCTTTTCAAAGATTCTCCTTAAATACTCTAAATCGAGATTTTTATTGTTGAAGAAGGAAAACTTCTTTCTTACAACACTATTAGCATTTTATGACTTTACAGATTTGAGTCCGGTTTTGGAAAATTTTCAGAATTTCAACTGAACTTTAGTCTTGTCAGCTTTCCATCTCCGCCGGTACTACCTCATCTTACACAAATCATTTTCCACACAAACCATACATTGCACTTTGACTTAATTTGGTTCAAACCTCTGTATTTGTATAATTTGTCTCGCATATATCTCACGCAGAGTTGTTGACATTTAATTTTGAGATAATTATTGTTATTATTATTTTAACGATTATCTATTAACAATCATAAACATATCTATAATTTTTGTGATTTAATCAAAGTAGAACCAACACCAGATGGAATAGAAAGTATTTTGTCGCATATTAAAGCAATTTGAGCTGAACGTGCTTTGACCTCTTAATTTGCTCATAAATGCTGATCAGAAGGCATAATTCATCTCCGATATAAACACATCGAAATGTTATTTAGGCTGCTGAAAATCACACCTTTGATTTAATTAATTACAATACAATCATTTTGATGGCTTTGACCGTATCATAAACAAAATCAAAGCCAACAAAATGATTGATCGTTGCCAAACAGAAAACTGACATAAAATTGAGCTTTGATCATGCCGCGTACGTAGTTCGTTCGAAATAAATTAAATATTTGTAATTTATTGTGCAAAATATATAAAATTTATGATTTAGCAGTCATAACTAAATATTGTATTTTATATTTTTACTTTCATTTTGCAGACCCCGCCACTTTAAACATTTTTGCTACTCGTCCAAATCCGAAAAAGAAACGAAAATCACGAACAGCTTTCACAAATCATCAAATTTTCGAACTCGAAAAGCGTTTTCTCTACCAAAAGTATTTATCACCGGCGGATCGTGATGAAATTGCAGCAGGACTAGGGCTATCCAATGCACAGGTAAGTACCTAAGTAGTATTCCAAAGCATATATAAGTGGGAACACGTTTTAATTCACTCCATGATTAACAGGTGATCACTTGGTTCCAAAATAGACGCGCCAAACTGAAACGGGACATGGAGGAGCTCAAAAAGGATGTTGAAAGTGTGAAACAATTGTCAGCACATAAAAGTTTTTTAGAAAATGTTAATGACTTAAGTATTTTAAAGACAAGACCAGTCAGCAGACATCAGCAGCCGCAGCCATATACGCAGCCAATACATCCAACGGCACACACCATCCTCCCATGTATTGGTATTGAACACCGCAGCAGCAGCAGCAGCCGCGGCACACCAGAAGTCATCCTTAACTACAATGGCAGCAACAGCAGTAGCAGAGGATAAGAAGGAGCTGAAGATGTTGAAAATGATGACACTGATGTACTACAGCGGAATGGACGTTGTGGGGAAAGCCTCGAGCGGCACTGTAATCTGAAACGACGACGAGTTCCACATAATATAGAATTTTGCTTCAAACTTCTTTATTAGCCCAATTTTATGTTTAAGGTTGAATGAACTTTGTTTCTCAAACTCGTATACAAAATTCAGTTAACGTTCTAGGGTTAATAATGTCCTATTAATATAAGCCGAATGAGAAGTGCACGTGTACTTAAGCCTAACTTATTTATAATGAAATATGCCAAAAAAGTTAATTACCATTTTTAAAAATTTTATCTTTAATTAAAGTATTTTGTTTAAACGAGTTTTTTTTTTATTCATAAGATGTGATTTATTTAATTTTAATTGAAACGTTTAATATTATATTTTAAAAACATTTATTTATTAAGCTTCTAAGGACATTTCTGAATTTAATTAATTTTATTTAAAAACATATAGAATTATATGTACATAAAACTTTACTAAATTATTTTAAATAAGTTATTTATTGAAAACTAATTTTAGTCAATAAATCATGCAAATTAATTCATCTGTTTTCGTTATTTGTGTTATCAGAGCAACACCTGGAGAGAAGATTAAATAGGACAGCTAATAATTGCATATTTGAATTTATGTTTAGGATCCCATTGGTTCCTAAGGAACACAACCTTAAATAAAACTCTGGTCTCTGCTGTATTTTATGTTTCAATTTTATTTTTATAATCTTTTACGCATATGTCTCCCAACTCCTAGATTAAGTTGGTTTTCTTCTACTTCTTCTCCATACCTGTGTTAAACATCTTTCAACAGAATAACTGGTCTATTAAATACTAGCAAACCATTAACGTTGCTTGGTAACCGATCATAGAACTTGTTATTTTTTTTGATATTGTGTACTAATAGAGACCAGTCTTCCAAATACTTTTGTTAACTAGTATTCCATAGACGCGATTCTATCTTCATGTCCTCTGATTGTTAATAATTTCGAATTTGCAATTCAAACGACTGCATCAAGAATTATTCCTACATTTATAGCACTTATAACACTGCTTTCATATAAATTTTATAGGACATTGTGTTATGTACTTTTTTCATTAAAACTGAAGGGTGATCCTTGTTGTGTTTGCGATTTTCAATTTTAGCCGTTCTAGTTTTCACTTAGAATGCGAAAATCTTCTTACAGGTCCTTATAACGATTTCTTTCTTTGAAATAAAAAAAATATGGTTATAAAACTATATTTTTGATTTGAATAAGTCCGAAAATAAAAATTTACTATAAATCAATTCAAATTATTATCAGGTCATTATCCAATTCTTGATATCCCAATTTAACTGAAGACCCAAATCAATTCCATTCTTTGCATATTAAATGCTATTATGAAAACATATTTTTCCCGTGTAACGCACCCTAAAACTCTGCTTTCAATATTTCTTTGATGAAATCTGTTGTACTGTACAAGACAAAGTTCAATTTACAGAGGATTTTTGTTTGCCTTAGAAAAGTTTATCATAAAGACCGTATAATACGGTCTTTGCGCTTCACATAAGTTAATATATCAACCATTTAAATATATTCTTATTTGTTTACCATGTACTGTATGCATTACACCATTTCACTAAATCCAGAAACCGTGTACAGTACTAAACCGTGTATTTAGTACTGTACTCATCATGTAATCTTTGTGTTCCATATAAGTTAATACACATCCCATTTTAATAAATCCAGAAACCATGTAGAGTTTGAAAAGAACAATGTCAATGTTTGCTTATTTTGTACAATAAGCATGATACGGTCTTTGCCCACTGTATAAGTAAATACACCAACCATTTAAGTAAATCCATAAATCGTATGACTTGTAGAGTTTGTAAAAACCGAATGTACCAGACCGTTTATTGTGTACTGTATGGCTAAAGCGTAATATTACGGTCATTACGGTTAATACGATATTTTTCTAATTACGAATAAATACAGTGCATGAACGAGGGACAACCTTTGTGGTATATTACATGCTTTGAAGGAAAAGTATATATATCGTAAATTGGATATCAAACTTAAGGCTTGGGAACAAAGTATTCAAGCTCTAGTTATACAGATATGATTTATGTATATCAATATATATACTTGAAAAGACTGTATAAATCGCAGACTAAAATTGATCACGTTGCGAGGTTTGTTAAAATGGAAAATGTGTTATATTAAAATTATGTTGCAGTAAAATTTGTGTATCAACTGAAAAATCTTTAAGTACATATCTTAGATGATATAAAAACTATCTGTCATTTTTTGTCAGTAAAGAAATACACTATATGATGCTTTATTACTATAATAATGATGAAACTACAGCAAAAACATTTCGAAAAATTTGTGGGTTGTTTCGTTCACTTACTGAAGTTTGTCAAAGAAGCACCACGCTCCGAGAAATATATATATAAATTCTATAAATTCTTTTCTATGTTTTATAAGGTCCATATAAATATCAACTGCAAACAAAGTTAAGAAGGCATCAATGGCTTAATCCAATATAAGAATGAGAGCATGTGAAAAGTGTAAGAGAGTTTGTAGATGTTCCAGTAATAAAGACACAATCATTACCTCTACGCATATTGACTAATAGAATGGTTTGCCTTGAATTATTGTTTTTTATTAGGCTATATAGTATATGAGATTATCTTACATAGTTGTGATGATGTTAGAGCCAACATTATATTATAGCCAACATTATAGTCAGATCCCTAGTTTAGTAAGCTAATTATTGCCTTTAACACCAATTGTCTATTATCCGCTGTTCCAGCCTGGTGCAATTGGTAATTTGATCTTCTAGTGCACATAACTTGACCATTTAAAAAGAAATATCAAAACAAGACAATGAAGGCAATACCAAGCTACATACATTTTTAATGACTCAGAACAAATTCATAGTATTTGATTGGGAAGTTTTGATACATCTACCATATATATCCCATGCCTTGTATTACTACTATTTCTTTCGGGCTCAGTAAATTTCTCATAATGAAAGGCTGAAAATCACTTAACTGAAGCTTTTCGCCGACAAACCACAAAAGTTCCACACCGATGGAACTATGATGTAATTCGAAAAGTGGCAAAAGGTCATAAATAATATTGTGGTCAATATAAATTTATTCAAATTTTTTTTCCTGAAATGTGCTAAAAACCGAAGTACACTTTTCAAATGATGCAATAGTATAAAATGAACTTAGGTATAATATTTCCAAACACAACGACTTGAATAATATTGTTGTAATGCATATATAACACATAACACATAATGTATTAAAATCTCTTTTTTCCCATTGGAATCCAAGCCAATGTTGATATTTTAAAAATACCTACAGAATACATATATCTGCCAAAATCCAAACTGTTTTTAAATGAAAACCAAACTTAATTGAATCTTAAATTTTTTATTGAGTGAGAAAACTGCTTAAAAAGGTCGTCGAACTTACCCTCGGATTAAATTATCATAAACATTAGCATTAAATGTGTTAAGTGTATCTACTGCTTCCTATGAGAGCGTACAAAGAGCTTGAAAATAGATAATTCCTATGTTCAACGATTTCTAAGTTCTTGATACTTGACTTAAGAATCGTTCAAATCATAATTTCGGGATTGTTGCTTCGGTTTGAAGTACTTTTGATGGCACAATTAGAGCAAATTATGAGTGTTATCAAGTATTATCACATTTTTCTCATGCCAACTGAAACCACACCAGGCTGTTGTGAGGCTGCACTTAAGCTGCTTGCAGTTGGACGAAATGCAATGAAAACTCACTTGATTCTACAAATGGAATCCAATTGCAGTGCATTCATTAGGCTTATCTGCAATAATATGTTACTATAAGTTGCGCAGATTAATTACATCAATTTTATTTTAACGAAAACACCAGTATAATCCAATCAATTACCTCAATACGAGTGTGCTTATTTCACACAAACACCCCTCTCAGAATATCATCCATACATAATATCCATATATGTCATATACTGTGCGAAATATAATGGCGGTAGTTGCGTGACACACTTTTCTCACTTACCGAAATCTACGGCCGTTTTTTCGATGTGATGTGTTCACAAGCAGTCAATCCCTTTCACTCGAGTGCACTTGAAGAGGCGATCATTAGCCGCAACAATGCCAACGAGGTAACCACAAAAGCTGTGAGGCAGGGGCATTAGCATACAAGATATTAACTCACAAAGTTTCTAAAAATGCCAGCAAAAGAAATTTACATAATTTACGAGGTACACTCACACTTGCTTAGGGTAGTAGTGAATAACGTATGTATCTGATCGATGTATCGCGCCGAATGCCACCCACATTGAGCAGCACTAAAGGCAGACGAAGCCTTTTAGTGCGCTGTGAAGGAGCATAAACAACTTTGGGTAGTAAAAAAACCACACACCTGACAAACAGTAAAACTCATGGAAGAACATCAAATGCTGCGCAACATAATTAAATCTAAAATATTAAATCTAAAATGTGAAATGTGAAATGTTAAATGTTTTCAACTTGAGGCAAATATTGTGCTCTATTTGATTTTACACGCATTCTACGCAAATAATTAATCTAAGGAGGGGGAGTTCGTCAATGAAATCACCGCCTTTTGTTAGTACTCGCATTCGCTCTTCCAAGTTGCTTCTGTTCCATCGCTTTTGTGTAAATAAACTTAAGAAATCTTCAGATAAATACGACTCATTTTCTTCTAAAGTCAATACAGCTTCATTGTTTATGTGGTGAATTTCAATTGTGCTATGGTGAGTTTGCGGTTGTAGAAGATTTCTAATTATGCAAGGAAATTTATCTTTTTGTTTGGATGTATACAAATCGCTTCATATTGTATAAAATTTTAAATTGAACTTTGTGATCTTAATTAATAATTGGAAGATAGAAATTATGACTAATAATAATTATAAAATATGAAAACAATATATATAACTTTTTTTTTTGTTTTTTATTTATTCCTACGTCTATTTACATTATAAACAACAAGAAGCTTGTATCTGATTTATATAATATTACAGATTTTTCTATATGAATATTGAATAATACAATTTTTTGTCGGAACCTTTCTGTGACTTTGGAGTATGTTATTTCTTTACACCTATTCAAAAAGACAAAGAGAAACGAAAAAAGCTGTACTGGGATTACTAGAACTATTATAATTAAAATCGGTTGTAGGGACCTTCACTCCAAAATGATTTAAATTTGTATGCCATATAATTAATAGTATTGTTATAATTAATAAAAAGTAGGGATCGTGCACTGCGACGTAAAAGATCTATTGTGCTCCTTAGTTGGATTAGAATGTTTCTTCAAGTCCAATTTCTTTAATGAAAGACAGTATAGAGTCTATCTTTCCTAGTCTTGGATCTTTATGATCCATGAAATACACTCTTCCGCTTGTGCATCAGTGCCGGGCAGTCCCCAAGTACATGGTATCCAATTTCTCTCTCTTGTCTACAGTACCTGCAGTCTGAGGTGAATTGAATTCCTAGCTTCGATATGTGATTATTCAATCTACAGTGACCGGTCTGTAATCCCGCAATAATTCTCAGATTATTTTTTGATTGTGCAATCTTTGAAGCGTTTTAGGTCGTAAAACGTACCTAAAAGCATTTAAGATTGTGATAGACTTGGTAGCCTTTTCAATAGAATTCTCTTTCTTTTTCCTCTGCGCCGTTCATAAGAATGGATGGAGTTCCCTTGCCTAGACCACAGAATATTTTTGGGTCTATCATACTTGAAGCCGCTTCTCTTCTTGCAAGTTTGTCTGTCATTTTATTGCATTGGATGCCAGCATGTTCCGGAATCCATATTAGGATTAAGTATAGTAAAAATAATGAAAAAAAATCATTGTAGAAATTCTAACAGAATACTGTAGTTTAACCTATCATCTTACAAAACTGGCAACTTAATCAAATGGAACTTGTGGGTTTCGCAAAGAATAGAATGAAATCTCAAATCATGTAGTGGGAGTGTGCCTTTCACTGGACATCTTATATCGGATAAAGAAATAAAAATCTGTATTATAAGTTCACAAAAGCAAGTATCAAAGTTAAATCATTACACAAAAAAACATCAGCCTCCGGATGAAGAAATAAAATTATGTCATAAAGGTTCAATAACAATTTTCAAAAACATAAAAGAAAAGTATTAAAGATATACACTATATCCATGAAGCGGTAAAATAATTCTTTAAATCATAGTGTGAAATCATAATAATAATATTATATTCAAGTATGTATGTATATTAGAATAGAACTCTGTACTGTCTTTCATTAAAGAAATCGAACTTGGAGCAACACTCTAATCCGACTAAGGGGCAGCGGGATCTTTTTTTTTTGTATTAAAACTAATTTTTCTGTTTTCTTCTCTTCTTCATAATGTTAAGTACTTTATTTTAAAAATACAAGTTATAGATATAATTTTTGTTATTAAAAACATAAATATATAAAAATATTTTTATAACAAACTAAAACATTGAAGGAAGTTTAGTAGCACATTGTGCATTTAGATTGTAGCAAAAAAGTCTAGAACTACTAGAACAAAGTAAAGTCGTTCTGTTTATTAGATTATAACTTTCATTTTGAACATTTATTTCTGTGTATTTCTATATGTATTTCGGCAAATTCGCTTTTGCCTTCATCAAAAGAATCTCTACTTGGTTACTAGGATGAAGGAAAACTAAACCGAATATAGTTTATTCTAATAGACCACCCAAAAAACAAACCACCACAAGCAGAGCTGATTGTAGCGAATAATTAAAAATAACCCAGTAAATTAGTTAAAATAAATCACTTTGATCGGTAATTTGATATTATTTTACAGCACATGAGTGCTGTACTCCTTTCCACAATAATGCCTTTGACGGCTTAACTCTTCCTTTGACGGCTAAACTCATTTTCAAGATCACAAAATGAAGCATCAAAGTCAAATCATCGAACATAAAAGCATCAACTTACATAGAACATTGACTTCGCGTCAATGACGGACTGACTGCCAGCACATGAAAATAAATAAAAATATTTTTGTAAGAAAATTATTTTATAAACAAATTCTACATGCACTACACAATACTAAAATGAAAGGATCAAAACCATTCAAATCGCATAAACGGCACACTAAGTTTGTTTTCGGTGTGAGGAGCACATGTAAGTGCAACTAATCCAACAGATACTCACCATTAGATTTTATGACACACGTGCAGTCACACCGAATCATTAAAACTGTACTGTACGCTGTGCGAGTACACAGTTCCTCATGGACTCATGGTCTTGTCTCTCCAACAAATTAACCCTTCTATTGTCAACATTCGAGACGTTCCCGTATTAACAATTTTGTTTACACAAATGTATTGGAACAATTAGTGAAAATGGAGCATTTCCTTTGAATATTGTTTTTATTCTATTTTTTATATTGAACTAAATGGAAAGAGAGCAATTTTAGTCAAAAGTATTTGTTTTATAAATTCTTTGAAAATGCTTCGTCTTCAATTCCATCCATTGTTTTTGTAAGTAATTTCAACTGTCAATTGATTTTAGTGTTCCAAATTTGTCATACGCCAAAAGTTTCCGAGTACAAATGTCGTTTCTTTCTTCGACATTCCATAGATACATCTACATAACAGATACTTTGCTATTTTTTTTTCTTGTTGTTGTTGCTAATGTCTACTTTCTGGCTAGCAAATTTAATAATACAAATCCGTACATCCGTATATTTATTCACATGCAAATATGTGGCAACTTTATATTTTCATTGGCACTTGGGTAAGTAGCTGAAATTAGTGCGAAAAAATTTATTAAATCCTTAAAAAAACTAGCAAATTTAGTATCTATTATTTCGGTAGACATTTTTCATTATTCAAAAATGCTTTTAAATATTTGAAAATAAAGATTCGAATCAGTGTTATTTCTTAATAGATATAGATCTTTATAAGTACTAATATGAATAGTTAAAATTTGCAATTAAATAATGAACCAGTGGTACTACACAGTTATGTGGGTCTTGAAGAGCACCAAAATCTACTTTCCAACAAACACAAACTTGTCAGAATAAGTAACTAAAAATGGTAATGGAAACTTCTTGGTATATAAGACGATGGACAAAAATAAAGACTTAAGAATAGAAAGCTTAGATGGGTAAATATAGGTTACAACCTTATAGCTTTTTAATTAAATATATAAATATAGAAATATAAGATATTTAATGCTTTAAAATAAGCAAATACATCCCATACCCTTAGGTCTGTCAACCAACAAAAAAATAGTTAAGGTAATCCACTAATAAATTACCAGTTCAATTAATATGTAATTAAAAAAAATATAGGAACTAAAAAGTAACTTCCCGGTTAACATGGCCCACGTATAATAAAACTAGATGGGAACCCATCAAAAGTGAACATGTAAACACTGCAAGGCTAACTGCAGTTCTCTCCAGTCATTAGTGCATAGGCATCCACGCAGAGAAACTGTATATTCCTCATAGTCCTCACTACAGAAGTTATGGAAACCTGCAAGAAAAAGAAACTATTAGACACATTCTCTGTGAATGCTCGGCTTTAGCGCCCAGAAGAAATAGACTTTTAAGAAGTTATTTCTTTGACAGCTTATCGAATTGTTCATCGATAAAGACGAAAAACCTATATAATTATCGAAGTTCGATGGGATAGATTTAATCTATATATTTTTATCTTAGAGATTCTGGCGAGGAATGTGATAGCAAAACGGCGAAAAATCGCTAATTGAGGTACATGGAAAGTTATCTGGTAGGGTGTCACTGAAACTAACCAACCAAAGAGCATATATGTTGACAGTTTGAACAACAAACACTACCAAAATCATTAACAATTATTAGTGTTTATTAATAAAACATCAGAAAGATTACTTCAAATCAAAAAATGGGAATAATAATACTCATAAATAATAAATATATACTCATAAATACAAATATACTTGATAAACAAAATTATCTATTATGTAGAATTCGTACTTCTCAGTTTTTATGTACCAAATGTGCACAAAACCGCTTCAATGTATTAATAATATCTATGTAAATATATTTAAATATAATTTAAACGAAATCCGGAATAATAATCGTTTTTATTATACAAATTTATTAAATAATAAAAATTATCTACTATATGTTAGTTCTTATGTCTGCCTTTATGTATTAAATGTGCACAAAACCGCTTCAAATGTTAGGCGGACCCCTTAGAGCGTAGTTAAGGACCTACCAGCTGGTGATCGGTTACTACAACATAATACAATATTTGGACATAAAAGTGGTAAAACGGATATTAAACAGGATGCAGAATTTTCTCATCACAGAATTCAAAAAAAAACACAAAATTGGATTTCTGCAGACAACCGTTTCGGAGAAGGATGTGATAAATATGTGTGGTATTTTTGTGAATAAGTGAGTATTTTCAATTTGTTATAAAAGATATTTAATATAATTTGTATTATACAAAAACTTACATAACGTCTAACTTCAAAATTTTAAGATTAAATATCAAAATTATAATTTTATTTTTAATTTAAGATTTATATAATTTCTACAAATTATTCCAAGCCAATTGTATGTCACCTCAGACCCACTTGTTGTGGTCTAGACATATGCTGGTGGTCTATTTGGTTGAAATATTTAAAGTAGTTTATTTAGACTTGTATTGACACTTTTAAGTATTTCAAAATATTTAAGAAAAATTTTAAAAATATATATAAATTGTAAATTACTTTCACAAATTAAAAACTGATTGAGCGCCGAAGAGACTAGACAACGCAATACTTATGTTGCACCATGGGATTCAGGACTAAAATATATTTTTTTGCTTTTCATACTGCACTTGTTCGAATTAAATGGATAATAGAAAACTGTATAATATAATATAACTTTATTGGACTATATGTCAAAATATCACACTTGCTTAATTATCATAATTATACATAACTGTAATAATTAATTTTAAAAATTAAGCTTGTAAGGGAAAAACTTCCCAACTTGATTATAATTTTCAAAGTTGCGTTATTCGTGGGTTAGATAATGCGGATTCTAACTTTGAATTGATCCTTTAGGTAAAACAATATCTCATATGTGGTCATATATCTCACAGAATTAGTCATAATATGTGCTCAAGTGAGCTTTGGTGCAGGGAGCTGTCACTCCATCCTTACCTAACCTATGATTCTTCATTTATTCTTTAATATCAAAAAATTACACAAACTGAAGTTAACCGTTTCTCTCTTTCTGACCTTAATTGTCATCCTTAACAGTATAGATAGATGATATAGTATTTCTTTAACACTTAAGTTACACTCAAAAGTCAACTATTTTCGGCGCTATGTCCTCATATTCTCCATTGTTTGCATACTTCTGATATATGTTAGGTATGTGTGTGTACGTTTGTGTGTGTGTGCTGTGAATGTGGGGACAATAATGCCACCCACCTCAAGACTTCCAAAATCATTTTCAAAATTTTGAATTGAATAAACTTTGGCGCGTATTTAAACCAAAACGTAAACGCATAAAATTTATGAAAATTGTTTTTTTGATTATTTTTCTTCAAATAAAAAAGCGTTTAAATGATTTACCAAAAAAAATTTTCAATTTTTAATGATAAATGTTTTGGTTTTGTGATTTTGTTTATTGTTTTACATTTTATATTTTTGAATTTATTTTCAAATTTAGTTTACGCAGTTTCAATCCTCCTATTTGGAATAAATTGTGTGGCATCGTATCTTGGCGCATCGTATATCTTGCATGAGGCCATCGGGGGGAGTGTGTGCCGCATAAAGTTCATGTAATTCATTAGCATCTGTTGACTGCTTATGGGGGGAGCAACTTAATTAGCGTTGCTTTCAACAAATTTGTGAACTGATTGCTTTTTCATTAAACGTATACGAATACGTATAAGTATACGTGTTTTTGTAGCAATTAAAAGCCAGCCCATTTCAATTTATTTAGCTGGACCACATATCAAAAGACCTTGAAGCGATACTGCCTCGCCTCAGAACAACTTTTTCGATTGGAACACTTTTAATTGCGCAATATAACTTTTTAACGCAATCTCACATTTTAGTAGTTTTAATGGGTCTTACGTATTGCCAAAAAAAAAAAACTTTTCCGATTTCTGCATGTATGTGGAAAATTCACTGATAAGGTCTGAAGTGGCAAAATGGTTCTGGAGAAACTTAAAAATATATACTTGAACATTTTTTTTTACTATATTATTTCATTATTTTTCCATGTAATTTGTTTCGTTTATAATAAGTAGTTTTCCTAATTTTTTAAAATAAATATTGACTCACAAATACCATTCCTGCCACCTACTTAAACACTTAACGAGGCAGCTTCGACGTACTCGCACGTAATTTGTTTTGAAAAATTACTGACGTCTCTTTAAAGTCATAACACCTGCCTACGATTTATGAGAATTTTAATGATTTAATGTATTTTTTACTTTGGAAAAATCTTATTTTAGATATCATAAAGTTTTCAAAAACAATTTATTTAAGTGTTAATTTAGTAATATAAACAAACAAAAATATACGCATTAATCATTTGCATTAAAGTTTCGACCCAAAATATTTCTGAAGTCTAAAAGAAAAAATCATGAAATCATTTTTAAAAAACCATATATTTTAATCACTTACTGGGTGCACAATATGATCTTCTAGTTGGATATGTTTTCTTCCCATACTAGAACACAATATTTAATTCTTTATTTCATTTCAAATAGCAAGTATTGGCATAGGGTAAGATAAATTGCTAGTTTATCTTTTATCCATGTCTTTATTGCAATGCATTGATCGCATAGGACCTTCCTTACTTACTTAAATGGCTACAACAACCCGTTACCAAGCATTTCTGTCTCATACGTACTTCTCTAGTCTCATACATCAAGTGCGCTTAGGCTTCTTTCTCCAGCTACCACTTCAAACACCTTTTTCACTGGAGCATCGTCATTTATTCTCACGATATGACTGAGTCAGCGAAGCCGCCGAATGTTATTTCGCTTCGTACAGCTCGTAGTTCACTTGATTGCGGTAGTTATCACCAACTCGTAGAGAACCAATGAGTCGAGATCTTACGAAGAACTTTTCTCTCGAAAGCTTCCAGTGCTGCTTCATCAATCTATGATATCGACTATATTTCTGCGCCACACAGAAGTACAGGTAGAATGAATGACCTTTAGAGCGTTACTTTTGTCTGTCGAGAGAGAGTTCCACACCTCAATTGCTTACTGAGCACATAGTTGCTCCTATTGGCAATGGTGCTTCTTCATCTGATCTCCAGGCTGACACCGTTGTTATTTGTTATAAAATAATCACAATAAAAAATTTGAAGACTACTTAACGACTTCTCCTAAGACTTCTGGAAAGATTGCGTGTGTATATACTTTATAAATAAATAGTATAAATCATTATTACTATATTACTTATTAATACGAGGCCCTCACAACATCACAGCAGCAAACAAAGAAAATAATGAAAGCAAAGAGCAATGATAATTGGTCTTGAAATCAACAAGGATGAAGTGAAAAAGCGAAAGATCGTATAAATGAATAATTTTTACTATCTAAGATAGAATATTTCAACGACAGCGGTCACAAAAACAAAAGTCCAAAAGAGCCACTTGCATAATCGTACAAATTGGTTTTGTTGCTCTTCAATTTTTGCATGATTATCAAATTTATGATTGCAGGCGCTATGAGAGCAAGTATTGAATATTCATATTATATATATAGATATATGTTCTTAGAAAGATACTTCTTTGATAGTTTGACTCTTCATCGGTGAAGACGTAAGACTTATTAAATTATCCTAACTCGGAGGGTTGGATTTAGTTTCTACTCTTCTATACTAAGGTTCTTGCGAGGAATTTGGAATGTAAAATTGAGGTAAATGGAAGTTATATAACGGCCTGCCACTACAACCAACCAACCATATTCATACATGAGTCTCTTTGATTTTATGGTATGAATTTGATACAATTCATGTCATATGCATAGATCATGGTAGCGTTGGTTTGTTAGAAACACCTGAAAGTGCTTAAGATAGACAACAAAAGTACGTCCAGGCAAAGGACGGTAATGTTCGGCTACGTTAAATATACCATATTAAACCCTTGTGATTATTGGAGTTGTAAAGAAAGTTCAAGTAATGTTTTATTTTTAGACATTAAAGTCAAATTTGTAAAAATATAATATATAAGTTATTTAATTTTTCTCTATGCTACTTTTTGTTAGGGGTTATGTTATTCTATAGAATAATTACATAGTTATATATGATTTATAATTAATGGTATATGATTAAAATAACTCTAATATACTTTTTTGTTTGTTTAATTATGGATTTATACTTAATTAACGAATTTATATTTTGTTTATTTTTAAAACAGACTTAAATATTTTAGGCCGTTTATTCATATACAGAAATAAAAATTATTCAATAATGGAACTATTTGCAATTTAATTCATTAAAAACAAGCACTGGACCACCCATGTTTATTTAAAAATAACAACAACAATTAACTGTAAATTAAAGCAATTCATTCATAAACAATTTAAAAACAAAACAAAAACATAACCAAATTATACTAAAATATATATGTGTTTAAATAATATTTTTTATTTACCCAAGAAACACCTACTTTTCGGAATTGTTTATCCAATTGGACTTTTAATTTACCTACACTGAATATTTACTCGCTTACAATATGGCACCAGGGCAATTAGTCCTACCTACACACCTACCCCTCCTTCCCAATACAAACTACAAACTACAACCTACTAAAATTGAAATTGAAATTGAAATTGAAATACATTTCAAGAAATTTTGGATAAATGAAAATACATAATAAACTATAACGCAAAGAGTTTTACTTTTACTACAACAAAAAACAATTATATCAAAAAATATTTGTTTATTAACATTGTGTATAGGAAAGTTCTTACAAATTTAAATGTTTGATACATACCTGACATAGCTCGCATAGATCATATACATATATATAGATCATATAGATCACATAGCTGATGTATGCATGTATGTATGTATATATGTGTATATATGTCTCGGGATATGTGCAATGATCCACAAATATTTTTGCTACCGCCCAAATAGATCATCTAGAATCTTGAAAATTGAGAATTGTTTTCCAACAATTTTCGTAAGAAAGCATAAAGCATCGGCAATGAAGTCTAAGACGAAGCATAAAACGAAAGCCTTTTGTGTTAATAGTTGAAATGGTTTTAATGTAAACAATCGCCAAAAAGAAGACCACGTGCATCAATGCATCAATGTTGGTTCTACAGAAGAATAACAAGTGGAGTTGGGTACTCGCCGAAATGCTATATTTGGAACCCAGACGCAGAAAACAGAAGATCGTAAGTATTTTAAGAGCTCTTTAAGCCTTTTGTGCAACACATGTTCATCACAGTTCAGCGCGTCATTTTAATAATTTTATTGTTTTATTGTTTAATTGTTTTCAAATCTAATAAAAAAACCCAATAAAACAATGGTTGTAAAATTTATTACGAATCGTTTAAGATTTTATGCTGTTTGTTGTTGGCTGAGATGCATGCCTCCGAAATTCTTTCAAATATTGACTCACGCTACTCTGCAATAATTTTAGTTAATTGCAGAATATTAAACAACAGTCCGGGGCTGTTAATATCGCCTTAATGTGTTTTGAAAATTTTTTTAAAATTGTTTACATTTGGAAAAATGTCGGCCGCCCAGCCTAGCAATGGCAATTATAGTTCTTACAGCGCTGAAATGCATACTAAATTGCACTCTCAAAATCTGCTTAAAAATTTGCAAAATGTTTAAACAAAAATGTCGACAGCGGCATTTTTGCAATGTTTACAAAAATCACATTTTTCCTATTTTTTTCACAAAATTGACAGCGGAAATTAATTGCAGATAATGGCATAAACTCAACTAAATAAACAAAATTTAAATATTGCAGAATGAAAATTTTATGCTGTGAGAATAAATAGTTTAAAAATTCTAAACGATATATTTTATATAAATTTATTCATTTAGATACATATATATTAATGGGAGCCTGTCGCATTAAAGATGAGCTTACCTATGCCGTAAAAGTGCCATACGGAGGAATGTGCTAAGATGAGGATATACAAGAAAATATTTTTTTACAGTATATTATCTGTAGATTATATTATCAAAGAGAACTTTAAACTCTTACTTACTTACTTAGTTGCCCGCGTCGAGTAGCCTCCGCCAGTAAGCTCGATTAGTTGCTTACTGTTGCCAGTTCTTCCACCGACGAGGCGGATGTCCTCTACCGCGTTTTCTATCTGCGGGCACCGAATCAAAAACCTTTCTAGCCGAAGCATTTTCTTCCATTCGCACGACATGACCAAGCCAGCGAAGCCGCAGAATTTTTATGCACTTAATTAGGTCAATGTTACGGTATAGCTCATACAGCTTTCATACATCGTTCCATCTAATTCAATACTTGTCGCCAACGCATAAGGAACCATAGATCTTCCGAAGAATATTTCTCTGGAATGCTCATAACGCCTTTTTATCAATGTTGGTAATTGTCCAAGTCTCTGCACCATACAGCAGGACTGGCATGATAAGAGATTTGTAGAGCATGATTCTTTGTTTATCGAAAGAGAGCTTTATATTTCAATTGCTTACTTAGCCCAAGGGCTACTTTTGTAACTGTTGGCAAGAGTGATTCTTCGTTGAATCTCTAGGCCAACATCGTATTTGGTATTTATACTCTAATCCCTTATTATATTCCAGTGGACCATTATAATTCTCATAAAAGTTTCAAGACACGTTAACTGAGTGTAGGAATTTTGAATAGGTTTACTTTTATCCTGGATTAAGGAAATTAACAATGCCGTTATTGCAAATTTAGAAATAAAGTTTCCATCTACGATTGTGTGAATCCATCAAGATCGGTACTATCCCAAGGTGTATATTTTCAAAAGACCTTTCTAAACTTGGTTATTTTGTTTGTGCACATTCAACTCAATCGTAAATGAGAACTCGGCAGATAAAACCAAATTCGGCGACTCATCACTTTCGTTCGAGCGAAGTAAATCCTTCGCTCGTTTACACTATATTTTTATTGTATACAATCGTATGTTTTTAGACAATTCACAAGCTTTAGTTTAAGCACAAGCACAACTTGCGATAATCGGTGCAGTCTTTAAGCTGTTATGTTCAGTTCGAATGATTTCCTAACCATTTCTGTCTGTTTTACTGACGTTTTACAATCACTATACCGACGTTACTTAAAGCTCTAAACTCCATACTTGTATCATGAAAGTAAGACTACATCACCATTTACAAAAATTCATAACGACTTCTACTACGTAAGATCACTGAAAAAATAGACGGTATCAAAGGCTGATTGGAATGCTGTGAGTCGAAAGAGTAATTCCACGAATAATTTTGATCTAATTCGAGATGAGAATCTGAGAAACTGATGGACGATGTTCGATTCGTATATGCTCAGGTCAAAGTTGGATTGCACTCTTCAAGAATTCAAGCGATGATCACGAACCTTTTTTATATAACACATAAAAAGGCCACAATAATGACTAAGATGATGCAAAGACATTAAGCCAGTTTTAGAAAAAACTGACATACAAAGCTGAAGAGGCTGCGAGTAAAGTAATTGTAAGGAAGTACGACAAACGTCACTGTAAGTTGTACAACCGCGTGACAATGAATACACATTTGTTTGTGTCTTATTAATTAAAAAGTATTTACTGCGTGGAAAAATCGAACTAACTGCTGTAGTTAACTAGGGTATCTCCCTTTTTATAACAATTTTATTTTAACCAATATTTAGTTATTTAAATAAACTGCTTTTTCGAGTGTAAACTTAAATCGATTGTCTCAAATAAAAGAATATTAAATATTAAATTACAGAGTGTGTTAAAACTTAACATAAAAAATCAACTTAATTTCCAATTGCCGAGAGATGAATTAAATGTAAACCACGTAAGCAGCCAAAATGTTCCTTCCTTCATGCAACAATTTATTGACTTTTCATTAAACTAAGCAATTTTCACAAGAAGCTGTCGAGTGAATGAATTAAAGAGCAGAAAAAATTACTTGTAGTTGAGCAATTTTCTAAATTTCTTTACAATTTCTTTTTCAATGATAAAAGTTACTTTCTTCTTTCCTATAAAAATAAATTCCACCTACTTTTTTCATAATGATTTTTTATTTTCGCTGTACATTTCGTGACTGGCCTCATAAACATGTCACATTAATTTTACCCAAATGGTGATAGATGTTAGATACTGATAACAACTTAACTCGCAAGATAGCAACTTAATATCACAGTTCTAAGCACACAAGCTGGGTTAAGGAACTTTCGTTCTTCAGTTCACTTCTTTAAGCGTTTTGAATATCGAAAAAGCGTTTAACGAAGGGACACCATCGAAGTTGATACGATGTCTGTACCGGGCGAACAGTTATAGAGCAGATAAATGACATTTTCCTTTTTATTCTCTGACCCACTCCTGAGTTACAACAGTAATCAATAAAATAAACCCCTAACCGATCGGCATGTCTGCTCATTAAACAGTTTCATATAATTTCGACTATACTATACTATACTTTACTATACTATACTGTACTATATAACTATACTATACTATTTACTCCATGTATTTAGCAAATTATATTCAAATATATGCTTAAGGCAAGCATTTATGGCTAGTGTACCGCGTACTCTTAGTCACATATTATCAACCGCCTTATTGTATATGATGAACATAATGTGTAAGCATCAACTCCCTGGAATCACACAAGTATACAAGTATGGGACCAACCATCCACCCACTCTTATTTTGAAGCAATTTTCAATTTCCTTTCTGATGAAGCACATCGCAAGAGCAAATTACATACCACACTCCGTTTAATATGATTTCAAATTGCCAGGGAAAAAATATTGCACGTTCTTGATTGGCCTTCTTAGCAAACTGCAACAACAACAATTCTATATGTACGAATACAACAGCAATTCTTTTTTATTATTCCTTTACTTAAAAGGACGAAAGGACACAATTTAGCAATTTAGTTATATTTTCAGCAAAAAAAAGTAAAAATGGAAGCATAAGTAAAACTTGGTTTCTTACAAAATTCTCGGAAACGCTGAACAAGGGAGCAACTGCAAAGTGCAAATGAACGACCATTTATGCTTTTGTGAAGTGAAAGAAACTGCTGTGGAGAATTCTTAACGAGTTGCAAGTTGTAAGACATTAGCGAGTGTAAAGGACATTCTTCAAAAGAATAAGCAGTAAATTATACTTAAACGTT
This sequence comes from Teleopsis dalmanni, assembly GCF_002237135.1. NCBI lineage: Eukaryota > Metazoa > Arthropoda > Insecta > Diptera > Diopsidae > Teleopsis > Teleopsis dalmanni. The sequence continues at coordinate 221,461,858 of NC_051847.1, forward strand.
GTCGTCAGATAGTTAATTGAATAGAAATAAGATTATGGTATATGCAAGTTGGCTTATGGTAAAGGTGTAGAGATGTAGAGGTGTAGAGGTGTAGAGGTCAATTTGCTTCAATTGAAGGACTATTAAGGATGTACGCTAACATGCATTTGAATAGGTATTTCTTTTAATTAAAGATTGTCAAAAGAAATTGACTGCCTGCTTGTTTTACTCACAATTCCAATTCTTATTCTTAATAATTAACTATATTAAAGCTTTAAAAAATTTAATTAATTATATCAATATATAAAATTTGTAGTATTTTTTAAACTCTTAAAGTTATTATAGGTTCAGCTACAATTATTCAATATCAAATTGCTTCCTATTCAAGTATATTTAATACTTACAATATATATAATACTATAAAATTAATAGCAAAACAATAAATCAAAATAATCATCGAAAGCCATTACTTCTATAAATAATTTATCATTGATATCTATAACTGCAATCAATAATCTATAATCTATATCTATAATAATCTATATCTATAACTTTAAATAATCAGGCACTTCTTTTATTTGTGACATGTAATTCATCAAATTTTGAAATACACTGCGAGCAACACTCTTCATAGGATACAGATTTTTTTATCAAATATAAGATAAGCCCTCATTTCACACTGACCATAAATGCTATAATCTGTAATAATATATATCTTACGCATCTGATAGCGCTAAATAGGGCACAAGTAGGCCTAACTAGAACAACAGAAGTTATTCAGAAATAGGGTTATTCAGCTGAATAGGGTACACTCTAAAAGAACCCAATCGATATAGGCACTGAAGTGGAGTCCGCAAGGTGCTCTACGACTTTATGCACTTGCAAATGACTTTGGGCAGAACAATAATGCAATTAGAGAACAAATATTATTCACGGAACGATGCCGTTACCTATTACAATAATTAAGTTCAATTTAAATTGATAACACCGACTCTACGCTACACTCAGGACAAAAGTTCATATTTATATATGTAGCTGTTTTAGCATATAAGACCTATACAATCAAGAAAGTATATATGATAATTACTATTTCAATTTACTATTCCTTAAACTTACAATGTGGTGTGAATTGCTATTAAAAAGAACAAACTTTTTTAATTTATTTTAAATCATTCCCACTTTTGCCCTGATGTTTCAAATATATAATTAAATTTAAATGAACTTTTTATGACTATTATATAAGTGTTTCATTAAACCGGCAGCGCTAATGATTTATTTTGCAACCCCAAACTTTTAGAAGCATCTACAAGGCAAGACATATTAATAGACCCACATCTCGATTAAAAGCCATGCAAGTAGTATTTTAAAAATATTCTGTTTGCCAAAGTTAACTGTATTTATAAAAAGAAGGTATCATCTAAGAGCGATGGGTTAAAGAGAGTATACCATGTCTTCAGACATAACAACTAGTACCTTATGACATTCTGTCTGCATAACGTAGCTGTGGAATTACCTATTGTTCAAAAATATTGTTCTGATAAGTAATTGGGCATCTTTGTTATTTAACTATTCATTTTTTTTTTAAATAAGTTGAAATATATAATCATTTATATATATTGAAATATATACCTAATCATAACAATATAAAATCATTTTAAAAACTATGGTGTTTGACAAACAACTACTTCGGTGTACAAAAGTTTATACTGCAGTTATTACCGTTATGACATCAATACTTTTCAGAATTTTATATATTATTATAGGACACACATTTAGATTATCATAGGTATAAAAAAGACTAAGAAGATATTTGATCATCTTTTGCTTATAAAGTCAATAGTACATATTATAAAAAGCATCTCCAAAAGGTTTAATCTCGAATATGATGCCTAATATCCTCTTTAAGCTGAGATTTCTATATATTTAAGCTACGTTCTAAACATTTTCAGCTTCTTACTCCTTATTATTACTATCAATGATGCAACAGAAACTCACTATAAGATTGATATATCTAAGGAGTATGTTATATTTCTTTTATTTAACAGCCGCCAAAGTTTTAGTACAGACGTCTGCATATCGAATAATCGTTGATCATTGCCTTCATAACGTAATACTAACTATATTGGGTATTTTCAATCAATCCATAATTTTCTACACTGACTGAATTCATAGTCGTAACTCTTAAGTCAATAGTGACTTAAGTCGTCAGACGTCTGCATATCGAATAATCGTTGATCATTGCCTTCATATCGTAATAGTATCTATATCTGATATTTTCAATCAATCCATAATTTTCTACACTGACTGAATTCATAGTCGTAACTCTTAAGTCAATACTGACTTAAGTCATGCTTAAGTCATGAGCTTTGCTAACTCAATTCACACTTAAGTCAGTTTTTAAATCAACCTTAAATATTTAACAAGTGATAGAATTAGTTTTAGAAGAATATAAATATTAATTTAAAAATTCACATAAATTTTATGGTAACTATTTTCCAATTCTCTTTAGTCGGACGTTTTGATGCATTACACTTCACCTGCAGTACTTAGGATTTAAGTAAATTTTACTTTAATTCACTACAACTGTTTCAATCCTAATATTTAATTATATAATTTGAAAAAGAAAAGAGTTTTCTATTCGAAAATATACTATCTCATTGTTAAGACAATAAAAAGTTTTTATTTGGCCGTGCCGACGACAGACAAGAGAATCAATTTTTCGTACTCCCCACCAAAAACACAACGACTACACATGACAATCGCAACATACAAGTATCTTGTATCTTGTATCTTGTATCTGAAATGAAATGAATTGAAATGAAATGAATGCAATTGCTTATTTGTATAAGTATTTGTATATCTGTACTTTTGTTTACATTAGCCGATAATAATAATATTATGGAATTGATGATGTTGAGGATGAACTCTTGAAGTATGTTAACCAGCAAGCAGCAGCGAAGGAGTTTTTCGTTTCAGATATTAAAAAAGTGCACATTGATTATTTTCGTCTTCTGCGTGTATTTGTTTTTCCATAACAATTTATTTACAACACTAAACCCAACAATTCAAGTGAACAAGTACTTTCTAGCCGTAAAGAGTTGACGCATGATTAGCGCATTCGTGCATATTTAATAGAAGCTGTGCATCTATTTTCCTGAATCGTACCTCATCGTTTGTTGACAAAGGTCACCGATTCGATGCCTCCACTTGTCATCCACCAAAGTGTAATGTTTTCGGGAAGGCGTGTTTTGTGAATCAAAATTTCTGTACCGAGTGTTTATAATGTTTGGTGTTGATAGCATCATAGGAGGACATATTTTTACTCCTTTTATTTAAATTATACTTCATTTGTACGTATTTTGTACAGATTGTAACTGCAAGATGTGTTTGTGTTTTTAATATGTGCGCCTATAACGCATGTTTTGTAAACAAAAAGAATTTTTTCCTGTGCGCCTCTTCTGACATGAAGAGGAGCTGCTTTCGCAGGAAGAAGCTGTCGAGGAAAATGTTTATATTTGCATTTATAAAATGTTTTATACTTTTTATTATTTGATAGCCATCTTCAATTCAAATGAATGAATATAAGTCCTTAGGTGGATTGATACATTAAATGGAAAGAATAATGTACAGATATTTAAATTTGTTATTGCTAAAAACTTTACATCACATATGTCACATCATATATGTCAGGATGTGTCATTATCCTATGATTCGAATCATTATCACCTTCATTTTATATGAAATACATATCAATAGACTGACCGCTTATGACCTTTACTGTTCTAAGCCAGTAGATTTGATCTTGCCCAACTCTTGCCCAAAGTCGAAGTGAGCAATTGCATGCTAAACAGTTACTCAACACTTACAAACCCAGCCTTTGTCTGCAATACCATACATTCATCTCACAACTCTAAAGCCCATATACAATCCTACTGTTTATCCCTTTTCCTCAACACGTTTTATTGGCATGGAAAGTAATATGAGGAAAAAAAAGTGGAAGATTTCAGATACCCAGATCTAAACAGAAGCAAAGCGCACTTTTTGGGCAATTATGTCTTTAGCTCTCTCACCAAGGTATCTACAGCTTGCAATAAAAGTATCTAGCGTTTTAAAGAATCTCAAAATAATATCATAATTAACTAACAATTAAGGTCGTAGTGTCCACAGGGTGGGTGTACTGATTAAGAGTGACAGAAAGCTAATCTATCTAACGAAAGTAATGAGACCCCAGGACTGACTGTAACAAATATCGTGTTGAATATGTTATAATTATCTCTTTTCTGATATACATTAAGACCGAAAAGTTTTCGGAAATTCTCATTTAAAAT
>NC_051847.1:221466264-221481258 GCF_002237135.1 Teleopsis dalmanni
TTTCACATGGGTGCTTTCCTGTAATAATTATTAAAATTGCAGAGCAGTGCAAATGTTGTAAAATCTGGCAACAACTTAAAATTAAATATGGCGTGACTAACTTATTCAATGTAAAAAAGGTAAAAATTATTAATTTAATATGTGTGTGAAATTTTATTTTTTATTTATTTTTAAAAAGTACACTTCATGATTGCACTTTATGAGCATTGTGCAATAATTGATTGTAGTTACAGTGTAGCTCAAACATTAGCAAGACAAATACGTGAATAATTACATTGTTTTTATATATATATTAATAAAAAGTAATTAATAGAATGTAAAATATTAAAAATTGCATTCTAAATTCATTTACTAAAATCTAAAAAATGTAACTACAAATAAAATACTAATGGAATTATGTATTGATGTAATAAATTTATATAAATAGAACAAATTATTAAATACTGTGTATTTTGTTGATTTATTAAAAGAATAAATAATATATTAAACTAAATGAAGGAAAATCAAAATAATTACAATTTGGAGCTTATACAAGTATAATGAAATTTATCTGAGATGCCCGCCATACATATATGTATATAATAGAACGACATCTTGTGGCTTTTAGTTTTAATATACTGGAACTCCTCCGGAATCCTCAAAAATCTTAAATGTAGAATAGAACTTTAAAAAACTATTAAAAAGTATAAAAAGTATAACTGTAGTTGTAACTAAGAATTGTGATAACTATCTGAGTTACCAATTGAGAAATGTTGAACTGTGTATACGAAAATCACATAAAATTGCATCTATCGTCTTTATCTACCTATATCTAGACGGTAGTAGACAGATGGAACTAAACAAGCGAAAATATTGTGATAATGTTTTCCTTTGTTTTAAAAGCTATTACTAATAATAAAATTAATAATAATAAAAACTGAAACGGCGGATAAATGAATTCGCGGATAACTGAAACCGAGGATAACTGAAATAGTGAAGAACTGAAACAAAAACCACAAATAACTGAAATCACGCATAACTAAGGCATGAATAACTGAAACCACATTAATTGAAACTTAAGGAAATGTAGGTAACTAAAACTGCGGATAACAGAAATCGCGGATAACAGAAACTACAGATATCTAAAATTGTGGATAAACAAAACCTCAGCAACCGTGGATAACTCAAGCTATGGATAACAGAAACCGCGGATAACATAAACCACAAATAAATAAAACTGCAGATTAATAAAACCGCGGACATCGGAGCTGCGGATTTGGATGAATACTGTGTATGACTAGAGTGAGAAAGATGAGAGACAGTGTTATAATAATTTGTATTTATTTAAGATTGTCAGTAGTTAATATTGTACACAAGTTGTTATATATTGTTATGTATGATTAAAATTAAAATTTAAAAGTATTTAAAATATTTTGAATTTTGGGTGACGCGAAGCACACAGGGCAATTAGTATCCACACATAAAATTAAAAAATTCATTTTAATTAATTTGTTTTATATTTTTAAAAAAGTTTAACGTTTCTAATTTGCTTTTTTATGTAAAATAAACGATTTTAAAATTTCCAATTCAGTTAATAATTTAATTGCTTTTAATATTTTTTAATTAACATTTTAGGTTAATTATAATATTAAAAGAAATTTAATATATTAGATTATAAAATTATTATATATTAATACTTTCAAAATTATTTAACTTTTTCATATACTATATAAAATATCAATTATACATATCAAGATTGCGAGCTAAAACACTCAAAGCTATATCTCCAATAATTATCCTATAAAACAATGCACAATTAAGTTTTCATCTTTGCCGCACATATTAACTGAGGATTTTAATAAGTCTATTAATACCCACTCAGTAAAAATGTATAAATTTAATAAAGTTATAATGCCCTCTGGGCTCTTAGTCAACTTAAAAAAGTCATAAACATATAATCAAAAAAAAAAAAAAAAAACAAAAATTACAATAAAATAAAAATAAATACAAAAAATATATTATTATACTTATATGTATAATGTCTAATCAAATTAAAAAAAATAAAATATTCGTCACCATAAAAATGTATGAAAAAAGTGTTCATAAATCAAGAAGAATATGGAAAACAAAAACCATTAAGTATTTAGCAAGAATGATTTAAAAAAATACAATGTTTAAGATGATTAATAGTAAAATGTTAGGGAAAAAGATATAATATAATAATTTTAATTAAAAACCTCCACATAGTCTTCAAATATTAATTCATTACTATAGGCTACCGGCGAACTAATCGTAAATTATGCGAAATACGAGTGTGTCTCGTGTAAGCAATTTGGGCGCAAACATGGTCTTGGCTTAACACTTATCGGTCTTGGCGGTGATTGTCGTGCGGCTAAGCTCATCGGTGCGGCGCTTAGCAAAGAGGCTTGGGCTGGCATGGGTTAATTATAAGTTAGTCTTTCTGATTGAGGCTGATTGAGGCTTAACAACAATAATATTGTAATATTGTAATACTTTAGATGTATTAAGGTTTATTTTAAAAGATTATATTGTAAATAAAAAATAATTATGTATGAAACAACTTTGCGTGTTATTTTATTATTTTTATTATGCATGCCAAAATAAATTAACATAAAAGCATATTTAATATGAATCAAACACCAACTTTTCACACTTACACTTACACACATTCGTCTCAGGCGTTCATACCCATATATGCTAAATGTAATAGATGATATATGTGTATCTACTACATTAACGTGTTTGCACGCTAATTATCCGATAATTTAGCATGAAGCTTTTCGGTGACTTTTTGGTTTTATTTTATTTTTTGCGTAATTAAAAATTTTTAACACCTACTCTTCTTTGTTTTAATTAAATTTATGCAAAATATACGTACAAATATTTTGAAAATCGTAAGTGAAATAAACTCGTGTGTGTTTCAGATCTGAATTAACAAATAAAAATTAAAAAAAAGTTGTTTCAGTTTAAAATTGTATGGATAAATGTCAAAAATCAAATTAACAGAAATGCGTAGTTGTCAGCCTACTTTTTATGATTTTTTATTATTTTTGAAAAATGTGGGTATTATTATGGAGTGGGCTTAGATCCATAAATTCCCTTGAAAAACATAAAAAAAATGTTCTTTAATTTTATGTGTTTGTCAGTATACATTCCAAGTAGTAGCAAAATAGATTGCCTTATTTGAGCTAAATCGATGTCCATGGTTTGATTTTTATTTGTAAAAGTAACCATCTTTCCAGATGAATCTTTTCGTCGAAAATATATGTATATATATATTTATATATAGATAGAGATATCCATATGATCTATGCACAATAACATATAATGCAAACAATCATTTCTAGCTCACTTTGTTGCGTGCATTTTTTCTTCATATTTTAGTAGAATAGGAAATGTTAGGGTATTCTTTGCAGAAAATCTTCACCAAATAGCAAGGCACAATCTTATACACACTCTTATTATTATTATTAAAATAAGGGATCGTGCACTGCTACCTAAAAGATCTATTGTACGTCTTAGTCGGATTAGAGTGTTTCTATCTCTCCCACTCTTGAATCCTTATGATCCATGAAATACTCTCTTCCGCTTGTGCATCAATGCTGGGCACTCCCCAAGCACATGGTATGCAGTTACTCTCTCTTCTCTGTAGTATATGAAGTCTGAGTTGGATTGAATTCCTAACTTCGATAGGTGATTATTCAATCTACAATGATCGATCAATAATCCCGTAATAATTCTTAGGTTATTTTTTGATTGTGCTATGAAATCTTTGCAGCGTTTTAGGTTGTAATTCCCTAAAAGCATAAGAATGGATAGAGTTCCTTTGCCTAGACCACAGAATGGTTTTCAGTCTATCATTCATGAAGCCGCTCCTTATCTTGCAAGTTTGTCTGCCGTTTCATTGCCTTAAAAGCCAGCATGTCCCAGAATCTATATCAGGTGCATGTGATTGTTCCACATATACATAAAATTTAAGAAAAAAAACTTGATATAAAAGTTGTGAGATATATCTACATACCATCCCAATTAAAAATAATAAACTTCAGATTTTATAATTTTCATAATTCCCAAACCATTGATATGAAATAACGCAGTAGTTATCAATTTAAATAACTAAATGAACTAGTAGTTAACGATCTAAAAATTAATTCTATTTAGATAAAAAGGTTGCATTAGATTCAAACTCTCTTTAATGTTCTCTTTAACGGCTTATGTAGAAAAATTCTCACTTTCCATACGATTTATTTTATGTCTTTGGTTTATATTTTATACAACGGACAAATAATATCATGAGAAAGAAGTCAAAAAATGGGCAGAGTAAAAAGATAACATATTCGGAAACCTGTCTCAGCTTGATATCTCTGACTGGCATCAGTGCATGTAAGCTAGAGAAGTCTAAGGTTAGCAAGACTGATTGTAAGGCTGCTATGATCAATTAAGTAAGTAAAGAAGTGAACATTATATGATGGATAATAGGAATATTGGATCATTGAATAATTTTAATAAAATATTATAAGTTGAGTGCGTTGGTATTGAAATATATTCCCCATGCTGTTATAGTATCCTTGCCCATGTTAACTTTTTCAATTCAAAGTTGAATATGGTTAAATGGTTTCAATAATAAATAATCACGTAACAATCCATCTCCTAATAAACAAATTATATGTTTTCCTTAGATTATATCTATGTATTCGGATAGTTTTAAATCAGTGCTAGACTTCGAAATAACTTACTTACTGTTGCCCTTCTCTCTTAGTGGAGCATACAGCATCAATGATTCCTCTAAATCTTATTTTGTTGTCTGTTTCTCTAGTGATTTGAGTTCAGGAGTAATATTCGTTTTTAAGCTCCTGGTTCACGGTTCTTCGCCATGTCTTAGCTGGGGCTCTAGGCCGATAGCTACCTTACATTAAGCATTTGTTTATGAATACTTGGATGTGCGATTGAATAGGACCCGAGTTTTTCCACGTTTCGCATTAATAATACAACGTTGATTTCACGTTCGAGTTAAATATTTAAAGCTTAGTACGAGTATTTATGTGATTAGACTTATACATTGTTTAACTGCCCGAAAGCTGACTTGGTTTTACTCAGTCGAGCGGAGACGTCTTCTTCAAACTCCGAAATAACTTTTGACAACATAGAGATTAAACCATAATTATTCTACTTACTAGTGTTAACATTAACTTTCTAGGTAAGCGATTACTAAAATTTTTTCTGTTTAATATAAGTTCTAAAAGTATATTATCTAAAGATAATATATATTCTATAAATATGATTTTATATATATTGATTTGTATAATATCATGAGTTTGTTTGAATGTAAATGAAATCACAATGCAAATCACTTGTCTATAATAAAATTTAATAAATAAAATTTACCTCTGAACCAATTAAGCAATACTTCAACATGCATGGCAACTATTTGAGTATTGGAGTAAGTTATATATTGTTAATATTTTTTGTTCAAATTCAGTTTTTCACAACGGTTAGCTTTATGTGAAAATTCCATACCAGAATATTTGTGCTGGCGTGAATAATAAGATCGATGATTTATTGTGCAATACTCACCTACCTACCCAATCGCATATGGTAATAATTTAATAGAAAATTCATCAACATAAATTAAAATCAAATTATTGAGCAACGACAGAAAAAATTATTAACAATTTGTTTTATTACTATTAACATACAACCCATATTTTTTTCAGTCATTACTAAAGTATCTAAAGTGTGTGCAGTAAAAATAATAAAAATATGAAAAAATTTTTTCACTACAATATCATTGGATTAGCTTACAATACATTGGCAGATACATAGTACGAGTATGAGTATGAGTATGAGTATGAGACTTCCTTGCGGCTATCGCCTTTTGATCAATTGTTAATTAACCGCAAAACAAGTTGCTAATTGAACTTATACACTTTATTGAAAATCTACCAGTTTATCTTTGAACACATAATGCATGCATGAATTGTACTTGAATTATGCTTTTCTTCGCAAATTGCACTACATTTTAACCGCAGTACGAAAGTATCTATACGTAGTATCTACCATATACGTAGATACGTATTCACACTCAATACGCTTCGAGTCTCACACTAAAAAGGAAATCATCATTAAACATTAAAAGTAATAATATGTTCAAATGTATTACAAAAAGGAAAAAAGTAAATATACAATTGTTGATTGTTGCTATTTTTCGTTGTTGTAGTAAGCTTGGGTATAAAAAGCTTCAGCTTCGCAGATATAAAAATTACAACAAATATGTTGGTTAATGTTCAGTGAAAAATTGACGCAGATATTATTAAACAGTTAATACTATTATGTACTTACAGCTCCCCTACTTAGTCTGCGGACCCCATACTCTTTCAATTGACTAATGTGTGTAGTGAGTTGTAATAATTGTCGGTTGGTCTCACAACCGGAAATGCTATTCGAATTCCAACAGCTTGATGCTGGGCACATCTGTGAACCAGCTCATGAAGTGAGATTAAGTTATTAATTTGGATTAAAAGATAATTTAATTACTTGGGAAAAAGTGAGTTATTTCTTATATGTATCAAAACTTGGAAAATGTTTTATTTATATAAAAATAAGAAATATATATCAATATACATCATAAATTCATTATTTTGAATATATTATTATGTTGAGGCTAGTTGAGTCAGTGCAGTTGAGCACTTTTACTCTCTATTAACTCCGAGGTTTCTTCATAACCCCTTTCTACGCCTTGACTGGATTATTGTTTAACACTTCATCAGACCATGCAATAACCGGCCTCAGATAATTTTATTTATGATGAGTATATTTTTAATTTGTAATTTAGTTACTTTAATATATCATAACTAGATTTTTTGTTCATATTGTTTGCTTACCGTCAATAGATATTTCTCAAAGATATACTTTTCTGGGGTCATCAGTGATAAAGAAAATGTGTATCGGTTTGTTTGTGTCATAGTGGGTATAGTAAGTAAATACGTACGATCTTCTGATGTATGGGGGTAAGATTATTTGATATATCCTACCTAATTTTCACTAATGAATACTTTAAAAATTGTGTAATCAGAACTATAAATACGATACGTATACATATCTATAAAAAAGGTGAATATTCTATCGTTGTACTGCTGAGTTCAGAAAAGACTTCTTGCAGAAATATACGATTCACTTTTGGGTTTTCCTAATTCCCACGAAGTTTAACATTTCTGAGCGTTAATTTTTTATTGAATAAACAACGGTTTATTTTCGGTTAGTTTACGTTACTACTTTCGAGAAAATGTGGTTTTAGCTCTCATTTTTCTTCACTGACACAAAAATAATTGTAATAAATAATAAACACTAAAATTCTATCACGTAATCTAATGGCGCTAAGGATTGTTTCTTACTCCATGCTTTACTATTGCTTTGAAGAATTTTAGTTAAAAAGAGTACTTCATTTAATAATAATAAAAATCTCTAAAGCATCTAAAGACAGCTTTAAAGGAAACTATCTAAAGTGAAATGAAATATTAAAATCCAGTAGCTGATGCTCGCCACAACAACTTATTAAAGGGAACAATTGTGGACGCCGGTTTCACAAAATCAATCGTTAGCAGTTCAAATAAGCTTGGATAACATACTAAATTGGGTTGGAAGGCATGGATGCTTACATCATAACATCATAAGTCATCAGCGGTGCAACAAAGCCACAATGGATTTGTGTGTACGTGCTTTGCGTAAATTCAATTTACCTCAACGAAACTGATTACAAAGTTATAACGAAATTAAACCATCACAACTGAAACAACATCAGCATCAACATCAACCACAATCACAACAATCACAACAATCAAAACAAGCACAGTAGCCACGTTTTTGCTGAACAATCAACGACCGATCACACGATCGATTGTAAGGTCCCAAGCTTAACAAGAAATAAATTGTGCCTTAGCTAAATTGTAGCAACAGCTCCCGATTACGCCGTCCGGCGATGTGCTTCTTTTCTATCAGTAGCACAGCGCAGCGCAGTGCGGAATGAGGAATGCGGAGTGCAGTTCGGGGCTTAAGCTTCAGCCAACGAGCGAGTTATGAATTGAGACGAATGAGATACGCATGCGCCAAAATATGCATATTGTAATCAAATCGGGGAATGCACAGAAAGAATTGCATACGGAAGATTCGTTGGACAAACGTGATTATTTCATAAAGACAGTCAGTATTCAGTATTCAGTATTGCCGTGCGGTGATTTTATGTGCCGTTTTTATTGCTCACAATAATGACGTTATTCGCTGTTCGTCTTTACGCTGAACTGCTCCTCAATGCCGTAATGCGTTAATATCTGAAAGGTAGAAATTGATTTAGCAACCTCAGGCAGCTGACCTCACTACTGTTTTTACGCTTTAAGCAGAATCTCATCAAAATATAATGACAACAATTGATCAGCTTTCAACTAATGGCGCTGATCAATGAAATTACACTCGTACACTGCACTGCGTCTGTAAGTCAAATAGAGTAAGAAATGAAAGAGCTGACGCCGATGATGTCGATGATGTATTACAAACCACTTGGATGAACAGGTAATATACACTGATAATACTGTCATAATTTGCGGTGCTTCGGTGATGATATACTTAAGCTGATATTGAGGTTAATCGAAATGTAAAAGTTACGCGAAATAAAAGAGGAAATCTGCTTTTGTTGGAGGTTTTTTAACACAAACAGAAAATATCATTTTTTGTAGTATACTTTTTTTTTAATTTCTATAAATAGATTAATTATAAAGATATATAGTAGAAGAAATCAATTTTATAAACATAGTAAGAGTGATATATTCCAAAAATTATTAATAGAGAGTTGAATAGCGAAATCTGAAAAGGTTTTTTGATCTTTTTGACAAACATGTATGCATATATTGTAATGATTAAGTGTGAATATATTATGTATGTTCTTTATTTTATATATATAAAACACAGCTATAAAAATGCTTAACTTATTCAGATATTTATTTTAATATATATCTGTTTACTATTAAAAATTTTTTATTTAATCGTTAATCTTTGTCTGTATCAGTACAAATAGCGATCAACTATACCGTGACTTCCAAAATGTTGGCAATGCTTACAAGAATGAAATCGAAAACATTGAGACAGTTGACAGTTATATAGATATCGTCAATGATGTTTAATTCTACGTTAACATGAAAGTTGAAAAGGTGAGAGTTAACATAGAGAGCTGACAAATGACAGAGTTATACGTGATTAAAGTCCTCAAAGTGAAGCAATTGGAACTAGGAAGGAAAAGCAGAAAGTAGCCTAAATGCGGTAAGAAAGAGGAGGATTAGATGCAGATCATTAATCAAAAGAGTATGATTTAAAATGCCAACATAAAACAGGTACTTTTTAAAGTAATGCGAAAGCGATTTCGGCAATAGTCGGTTTAACGCTGCATTGAACATTCCTCCTCACCCAAAAAAAATTAAAGAGAACATTAAACAATACCAGTGTCGCTTTTAATTGACAGTACCGTATACTTCCATGACTATTTGAATACAAAACATACAAATTTTCTGTTACCTTTTTATATATTTTAACAAGTGATGCTGAAAATGTTACTAGTGTCCGGGATATCATAGATTTCAGTTACTCCGTAGAATATATATTCTTTGAATGGTGAAGGAGAAGGAAGGAGCAACGAATCCTCCTGAATTAGTTAAAAAGTCGTTTTAATTCCACATTTCTCGTAATCGTCGGTAGAAGAATAGGTATATTAGAATCAGTCAGATTCATTAATAAATGCAATTATATGGCCGATACTAATATTAGAAATATCGCCGAGTGTGTAAAGGAATGTGCCAGAATGGCGTGGACAATAGCTTAAGCATGGTTCTTAACAAGCCTACACATAGGCACGACAGGTACTTCGGTGTCTCTTCTTCGAACGCCGGTAGACTCGAACTACAGGAAATTCGAAAGGGCTCCATAGTCAATAATCTTATAAGGACAAATATTATCCTAAATACTTCCGATTTACTTCTATGTACCAAGTTGGAGGTTATATATTTGCAGTATAAAGGCTATGTAGCTGTTGACGTCGCTATTGTCAGAGTATTAAAGAGAACTAGAGAGAAATTAGTTCGGTATAAAAACTACCACAAAAATTGTGTGAGCTTACATAGAATATCTCTCATGGAACATTTTTAATCTTAGAATAAAAAATAAAGTAATACGAAATGCAAAGATAATACAAGTGAAATTAACAGTGTAACATGGACTCTATCTTAGAATGATTAAGTAGCATTGTGAGTTTTTAAGAGAAAACTTCGTCTTAAGATCTTTAGTCAGTCCTCTACGAGTTGGCACCGATTATATTTATATAGTCTATGAAATAAACAGTCAGCGACTTCACCGGCTTGCATATGTCTTGAAAATATATGTTTTCTCGATGCTCCAGTGAAAAAATTTATTTGAGCGGTAGTTTGACGTACGAGACTAGAGAAAGCGCTTAATTAGCAGAGGCACCTAGAGAGACTTGCTGCGTCAAACCGAAACGCTGTAACGGTTTGTTATGGCCATTTCAGTAAAACGTGAGTAAATCTCATTGTAAGGGAAAACTAAGTTTAAAAAAATTATACTTAAAATTAATTTTATTGGTTTTCCACTTGATACCAAAATGGGAAGTGTACACATTACATAAAAATCATTTGCTTAACAATAGTGTCTTACTCTAATAATTTATTTTAGATGGTAAGTGTGCTGAAGAATTCGGACACACATTAATTATTTTAGTTTTTTAGATTCTGCACCTACCTTGTTCTTCATCAAAGTTTTTCGTTGATAACTGAAATAGAGCATCTAGCGGTGTATCAAGATTGGATTTCTTTCCAGTATTGCTTCCATCACCCTTTGATTGCTTGGTATTTTTATCACTTTCTATGTTACTATCACTCTCTTCGTTTGTTTCTGCATCTGTTTTAGTAATTTTAGAATCACCGTTCACATTTATTTCCGGAGAATAACAATCACTGCCAGTTGAACCAGAACGAGAAAGCTCTGAACCGTCTTCGGAAGCAATTATATTTGTGCCCATGTTCATCTGCCTTAGTAACTGTACCTGAAAATGTTCCTGCAATTGTCTTTGGTAATCCCAGGCGAGTCTTTGCTCATAATGAAGTAGCGCAGGTGGAAAGAAAGGTCTCATCGGTAAACTACTCTGCATAGGATCCCAGGCTTGTAGTGGCATTTTTGTAAGAGCGGACGGAACATCAAGCATTAAGTGCGCTGGTGGCACCTGTAAACGTTCGTTTAAGAGTTGTGGAGCTGCTAGTGCGGGGGTTGTAGGTGATGGTAAGACAGCTAATGAATTTATTTGAGATTCAGTTGATGCTGAGTCTGATACAGTTTTTTGTCCTAGAATATCGTCTATGGAGAAGCTTTTCACACGTTCTGCACAAGATTTTCGTCTGGAGATTGTTGCTGCAGAAGCCAAACTATTCGCTCTCATCGGTGTTTGTACACGTTCGTTTGTTAAACGCAGACGTTTGGGATTAATAGGCCGAAAAGCTGTCATTTGATGGGTGTGTGCAATAGGTGGACTCGGGGATCCAACTGAAATTTCTGACATAGCTGGGCTGCTTGTACGCGGCGGTACAGGTGGCGGAGTATTGGAATGCATCATATTCGCTAAGGAAATTATTTTAATAGGTTTATAAATCATAGAACTGCTTTAAGTTATAACAAAACTTTATTTATTTATGTAGTTCGGGTGCATTTATTAGGCAGAGTGACGATCAGTTAGAGCACAAACAAAAATCATAGCTTCTTTTGCTTTTAATTTAACGTGAGTTGCTAATTGCACGTGTAAGTTTCAGTATTCAGTTTTGCGTCGGGAAAACACGTTAAAAATGGCTAACAGCGCTTGATTTATTCGCGACACCGACAAACTACACGATTAGCGAGAGCGCAACAACTGCAAAAACATTAAAAATATGTGCCAGGCAAACGTTAAACAGGGCCATAACAAAGAGTACAGGCAGATAGTAAACAGTGGGCATAAGGCAAAAATGAAAAACTGGTTTCCTACCACTGAGCAAATTTATTGAATCTTCTCACAAATACATGTGCCTCTTGCTTGATGTTTGATGTTAGCTGCTAGCAGCTTGCATGACGTCATTATGTGCCATGAGAGTGAGTGTGAAAAGGTGGAGCCAACTTAAAATAGTTTTTGAGGTGTACTTCTATGAGTGTGTTGCTATGAGCCAATCATAATACTGCATTTAATGACGTTTTATTGTTCCCTCCACTTTTGTCTGCTTGTTTCGCTTATTAGAGCAGCTGCAGTTTAGTATTGTGCGCTTGACACTGATATACTGCGCTCCTAAAGCTGTCAACAAAACGTCATTAATTTTTTCAATTTGACGTTTGACGCGTTCTTATACTTGCTTACTTACTTATTTGCTTATTTGCTAGCCCATTCACTCGTTCTTTCCTGTTTGTGTTTCGTTTGTGTTTCGTTTGTTGTGTTCTTTTGGGGGTAAATTTATATTATTTATCTGTATACACATAATTTGGTATTGTTGTGTGTATGTATAAGTGTAAACATGTTTATGGGTATACCAGATTGTTGGTATATTTTCCACTTGGTTGCAATCTTAATTATGATAATTGCTGTTTCGTTGGCAGAGAGCTGAGTATTATTCCCTTTGACTATTTTTCAATGCTTCCAAAGAAAAACAAAAGAAGAAAAGCACTCTTTGTGGTCTTTAGCTTCTTGGTTTCAAACTTTCTTTTTATTATTTTGTTTTATTTATTTCTGTTTATTTTTCTGCTTCATTCTTGTTTTGCTTTGGTTTGCGCACTCAATTGTCATCAATAATGATGTCTAGTTTTCCATCCCGTTTTTCTTTGTCGGCTATTTTCGTCTTGATGTATGCGCTGACTTTAGCAATTTGCGAAAGCATTTAACTTTGAAGGTGTCGTCGTTGTAGTCAACCGCTTGCTGTAAATGGCGCAAGCTCTTGCCTTTTGTTTTTTGCAGTGCTTTTTTTGCTCTGGTGTTCTTTTTGCTCTTCTACCTGTTAATGTGTATATGCAGAGTAGGTTGGTATATACATATATATAGATTTCTGTGTATATATAGTATTGTCTTAACATATGGCTTCTTCTCAATATTTTTAACTTGTTGTTGTTGGTAATGAAGATGGAGAATCGATATGGAAGAGGATTTGTGAGATTTACGGGGGAAACGCATATACATATATTGATTGCAGTAAATCAAATTTGTTTATTAGACTTTGTAACTTAAAATTTCTGCCGTTATCCATTATCTTTTAGTCATTGGCATTTTATTTGCGTTCTTCCAGTTCCAGTTTCAGTTCCTTTTAACTTTTTACTTTGTTTTTTCTTTGGCACATTCCATTATTTATTTAAAAATGGTTCTTTTCATTTTTTCTTTTGCGTTTAATTTTCGTTTTTTGTTTGTTTGTGTACTTTTTGTCCTTCTACGCTTTTCTCAATTATAAAAGTATTTAGCTTTGCATGCAAATGTCTATTTAATTTAGTGTCTAAATGGCTTTCGTTGCCACCCTTTGGCCTGTTTGCGAGTGTAGTCATTTCCTTTTGTTGTTTTTGTTGTTTTTTCTATTTTTGTTTACTATTGTTTTTGTTGGCTTTGGGTTTGTGTTTGTGTTTGTTATTCTACTGAATTTATTTGAAGTTAAGTGAAATTATATAACTGGTTACACTCGTATACACTGCAATCAATAAATTGTTTTTCTTTGAGTAAATGTCATTGTTTTTTCTGGCTTTTTTTATTCAAGATGGTGGATAATGTTAATAGGGGCTAATAGGAGGAATGCGGGCTACATTTTAATTTATTGTAAAAAGTTAATTGATTGCCTCAATATAATTAATTGTCATTAGCATTTGTAAGAGCTTTTTAATTATTTACACTGTTAAATATTATTGTTGAATTTAGTTAATGAAAGTTTTTCGTTTGTGCTTTTTTTTTAGATGCTAATATCATTATGAAATAGGGTGGTCTAGAAAATCTTGTAAGATTAACCAGATTGGTTATATTATTTTCTAGTACCTTAGTGAAGAAGCTAAAGAAATGGAAAAAAGTGAGAAAGAATATTAAAAATAAGGCGTACCGCAACGTTTTTGAAAGTTAGGTACAACTTGGAGACACCTTAATATGTACATATATACAAATTTTGAATTATAAAGTAATGCTTTTTAGATATATAAAAATAAATTGAATTTATTTTCATATTCATTACTCATAATTACACGAGGGAATTAAATATTTTTCAAGTCGATTATTCTCATATGTTTGCGCTTATGCTCTGTATTATGTATGTGCGTTTTTGCGTTTGAATTTATTTTTATTGGTAAAGCGGCCTTTGGTCCTTTTTGTATTATTTTGTAACTAATAGGTGATTATGTTTATCATTCGTATATATGCATAAGGTACACCAAACATTTTGCGCAAATTTAAGTTACAAATTTAGGAGTATTTCGAAGTGACTATAAAAGAAATCATACCAGAAATTGAAGTACAAAAGGCAATAGTAATTCCATCAACTATATTTGCGAATGCACAATGGCTTGTTACCAACGAATCTAGATAGTAGTGGCAGCATATCTAAACGAAACAATTCTTATATTTATTTTTGTTATAAAAAAAAAGACAACAGGTTAATTAATTTACTTCATCAATGATAAGAAAACATTGTTGCATTTGTTCAACAAACAAATGCTCTTCCATCTCCGCAAAACATTCTGTTGAGGTACAACAGTCCGGAGCGAAAACGTAATTTCAAAAATCAGGTTAAATATAATTTTTTTATCAACCAGTTCCACAAATAATTTCCAAAATCAAGTAAAATATAGTTTTTTAATCAAGCAGTTCAACAAATTACTGCAAGCTATTATATGTAAAATCTATAAGTTTTTTAGATGTCTTGGGGATAAGACATACTGTATGCTTCATTTACCAACGGGTGTCAGGTA
>NC_051847.1:221481358-221490430 GCF_002237135.1 Teleopsis dalmanni
TAAATATTTAAATATGATAGCAATATGGTATTTGCGATTTTCAAAAATGTTTCTAATAAACAATTTATAGTGTTGTGGAAATACAAGTTTATACAAATTAAAATATTTTATGCTAAACTCACTATTAATATGGGAACATATAAATAATTATTTTACACAACACCCGCTTAATAGTAATTAAATCCTCTTAAAAACGAGGGGACCTACGTGAAACAATAAAATAATTGTAAAATCATAAATTAATTGTGTTGCTGACAAATCCAACATAGTCGTAGGGTCTCGAGAGTCAATGTATCTGTTAGTTAAACATGCAATCATTTCATCAAATAAAAACTAACACGACAATGGCTGCATATGAGGAATGCATAATTCACCATTTGCTACCTAAAACAATAAATTTTATTGCATTTTCATTATGTGTGAACTCATGAATGAGTGATACGAAATTAATAAAATTTATGTAAAAATTTCCAACACCCAGACGAGCAATAGTAGAGGCAACTCGAAAACTCAAATGAACTAGAGGAGTAGCGCAGTAGATAATACTAATAATAAAAAATCGAAAACATCAAGAAAATATTCGATGATTGATAAACGATTTTGTTGACTATAGTTTTTCTACTATATATACATAAATATATATATCTATATCTACATAAACGTATGCGTAAGTTTAAATGCATGCATAGAGTTGCACACTGCCGAGCTCTTCAGATACAATCGAATTATATGAATGAATATACATAATTTTGTCATGAACATGTTTTTGTCACTTTAGTGACAAAGAGATTTCCCTTGTGGAATATTAATAAAATGAATTAGTGTTGACTTTGTGGAAAATTGAAAAAAGTATTTAAAATAATTTGAACTTAAATAGTTTGTATGACTGGAAAATGTGAGTGCGGTAGGTATTAATTGATTTGTGCAGTTATTTGATAATGAAACTCATCTACGATATGTGAGGGTATAATTTGTGGAGATGAGTTTTTATTGAATTTTAAATTTTTTGAATTCATTAAAACCTATCTTCTAATTCATATAATTATTATGAGACAAGTTCAGTTTTATGTATTACATATATTAACATTTTGCTGATATAAACTATCAGTTTATTGAATTGAAAAAAATATATTATAATCTCAAGATTTAATTATGTTTAAAAAATATTATTACCATTTTATCGATAGTATTTAACCCAATATGAGGTGAAGGACCTATTTAAATGCATATATTTATATATCAACGACGAAAAAGACTAGAAAAAGTGCAGTGTTGAAAACAAACTAATAAACAATTAAAAATTGAAAATATTTAATTTTTAATGAGAGCGATCATCCGTTTGTGCATCAAATTTTTTATCAAGAGTTCAAGTATTTCAGTGGAGAACAAATACTCATTTTTATTTCCTCTATTGGATATAGTAAGAATTAATCATTTACTTGCAATACTGTACATAAACTTCAATCAGCTTCGACCGGATGCCCATACAGAAGCAAGTAATCAAACTATTTTTGACTATATGTTGGTACCACTTTTAGTTAGGTGACTCCAATCTTGATAAAACGCAAAAATTTCAAAACATCACTTTAAAAAACATATTCAAAGCTCTTTGATATTTCAAAAATTCTGATATTCACAGCGATCTTTCGTTTGAGATATAAGTGATCTTGTAACCAACTCCATAAAGATTAGAAGATCTAAAGTATTTAACAGAAGAAAAACTCATTCCATCAATTATTTAGTTCTGATTCGAAGAATTCAAGAGACATAGTAAACATTTGCCGATATCCGTTCCGTCATACTTTAAACACAAAAAAGGAGTTCTTCAATAAAAGCGATATATAAATTGCCAGGTTTCCCAATATTGAATAAAAAAAATAAATACAAAGAAATAATTTGGCATACATTCAGTGTAAAAAGTATCGGGAACAAAGTTTTGTAAAGCAGTGCTTTCTTACTATTGTAAGCTTTATGACTTCCAATATTTTGTGTTCTTTAAAATTATCTGTGTACTTTAAGACCTCCAAGAAGAGATACTTTCGTTATTATGGAGAAGCAGAAAATATACCTATGTCTCCGAAAATATCTTCACAATATAGCAGTGGAGGTAAGTTTACTAATAACAAGCGTCCTTGGGAAACACAACAGACCCATTGGTGGTTAATAAAAATCTGTTGTAGATCAACACTTGCATATAATATATCATAATCTAAATAACACATAATATTAAAATATTTAAGCAAAAAAAAAAATTTATATAAAGAATTGGTCTGTAACTTCTGAATATGTATATTAAACCATTTAGGAATATAATTAAAAATCTGTTAAAATTAGAATAAAAATGGATTCTAGCGGCGGTGCACTGCGACTATGGTTAATATATTGTGCTAACAATCGACCCTTATCGAATAGATGACACTAAGGTCTTAGGATGAAAACCAGAATGTGTATTGTTGAAGATTTCCTAACTTCAGATGGGTATATAAACTTCCATCTCAATATTGTTCTCTCGGCTAATAGTAAATGTGGTTATAGATATTTGCTTCCATTGGGAGATTATATTCAAAAAGACAGAATCAATCTATCTTACCAGATAGTAGCATCTAACCACATGATTTTAAAAATAATATTAATTCAACATATATGTATTAATATAGTAAAGGTAAAAGTGAAGAAAGAAAACAATACCACTTTAGTTAATACCACTTTAGTTTCTTATTATATTATAATTGTCAAATAATATCAATATAATTACTTCTAATATACTTAATATTCGTATAATTATGTGATTATGCAAGTTATTTGAATTCCACCCAGTAGTGGTTTGATAACTGATTTTTGCTTAGTAATCATATTCAGTGGGGTCCAAATTCTCTCATTCTCATGCCTAGTATTTTAAAAACTAAAGCGAGTTAGTACTCGTTACTTACAAATAACAAGTACTCGTATATTAGACTAGTAACTAGTCATTAGAGTTAAATGTAAATGCTGGTATGTGTTATTCAAAAAGTCATTAACTCTAATGATTAACTGCGTGTAACAATTAACCACGATGGCGTCAAATTTGAGGCAGAGTACTGGTAGTAAAAATTCATACACCGCCCACTTTAAATGGAAATACGTACGGCTATAAAATTGAAAAACTAGTCGTAAAAAGCAAACTAATTACAATATTATCATCGAAAAGAAAATTACTTTGAAATAAGTGAGTTCATTAAGGGTTACGGTGGGTTACCGTAGGCAGTTAAATGTAGATAAAAAACCTTTATGGAATGCACAAAAAAGAAAATGGCGCACGAACTTATTCACAGTTATACAAGCATATTTACGTAATATTTTTGAAAATATTCTGTTAAGCGATACCTGGCCACACTTAATTTTTGTCTTTGCAAATAATTAGTAATAAAATGACAGAGAAATACATTTGTATATTATCTATTTTTTCTTCTCTATTTATTATCATTGTTTCTTTGGTTCCATGTTTAGAAAGTCGAGGCATGTAATAAGCAAATTAAGGTCTTCATAGATATTTTATTTGCAATTCAGCAATATCGCATAATTTGCAATCATAAGCGCATAACTTTAAACATACCTATTTCAGTATCCCGCTTACTACCTATTCACACTGTTCACATATACCAACCTACTAGTGTAGTGTGCGGGACAGAGCACATAAAATAGAAATAGTCACGAAACTTGTTTCATTCTCAATTTTTATTAATCGACGAGAATTAATTTAAAACTATTTGGCAACATTTTAAATTGGAACAGAATTTTTATTTTTAATTAAATATTTAATTTTATTAATTTAAATGAGCAGTTTAATGAAAAACGCTACTTGATTTGTATTAATTTTTATTTCTATTTTTCTTTAAATACAATAAATTGCCCAATTTTATTTGAACTTGTTTCTATAAATGCTTTAAATAATTTATTTATTTAAATTTGTTTTTTTTTCTTTGAATTAAGTTGTTAACAAATTAAAACACGAGTATTTAAAAAAAATTAATTGATTTCAATGCATTCGGAATTGATTCAAGGTTTATAGGGACTTTTTGATTTACAGCTTCGTTTAGTTAAGTTTATGATATTCTGTAAAGTAATACTGTGTTAAGTAAGTTCAAGGTATATAATTAAAATCGGTATATAATTTTTGTTAATTTAATTTGGTTGAGGTGTTATTTAGTTCACGAGTTCATTACTAATTATTAATTGTGCATCTACATTAATTAATTTAATTTAGTTAGCAACTAACGTACTGGTTTAATGAGTGATTGTAATGACTGTTTGTAACGAATAATTGTTTTTTTGTTACAACTTATATATACTCTTATATATGTAACGAGTAATTTTGCAAATTTAGTTAAGTTTAAAGTTTTAAAAGCACACACCATAGAATGTTTTCACAGTCTTAAAAGATTTTTAAATTGTTCTATGTAACAGTTTATGACATTAATACACTATATTTATATATATACATGTTATATGCATAAATATATAATATTATATGTATATATACATATCAACTAAAATTTTTTTTAACAAAATTATCAGGTTAATTTAGGAAGTATGTGGTTAGAGAATATTTTTCTGAGTGTACTTAAAGCTATAACTTTTAGAACAGATATAAAACCTACTCATATCTACAATAAGTTGTAGAAATAAACAAAAATTAAAAAATGTTAACTATTCTGACTTATCGTTGGACGATTGGTTCTGCGTCTTAAGATATATGTTAACTATTCTAACTAATCGTTGGGCGATTAGTTCTGTGTCTTTAGATATAAGCTAAGACTCAAATTGTTAATTGCTTTAATATAAGGGATTAATAACAATATTAGTTTTTCTATTCATAATTATTATTTTTGAAATTAGTTTATTTGGTATAAAAATTGTCAATATATGTATAGTAAATACAAACTTACCTTGCGATTCATCAAAATCTTTCGTTGTCATTTGAAATAGTGCATCTAGAGGTGTACCATTTGCTTTGGTTTTGTTGTTGCTGGAACTTAAATTGCCAGTATTACTGGAACTATTACCACTTCCTGAAGCTGAGTTACCATTCGTAGAATTAGAATTACCCGAACGTTCACGTTCGTTACCAGTATGTGGTGAATGACGAGTCTGAGCACCAGATTCTCCTGAAGAACGTAAAATTTCGGGGGAACAACAATCACTAGCTGCTGAACTAGAGCGTTCCGAACCACTTTCCGATGGTATTATATCCATACCCATATGGCGTAATATTTGTGCCTGTGCATTAAAATGTTCTTGCAGTTGACGATGATAGTCCAAAGCTAAACGTTGCTCATAATGTAATAGTGCGGGTGGTATGAATGGGCGCACAGGCATTGGACCCAGTAAATGATCCCAAGGTCGCACAATCTGTGCAGTAGGTAATAACATAGCAGCTGCGGCAGGATGTGGCACACCAGCAGCGGCTGCTGCACTTACTACATCTAATGGTTCTGTACGAGGTTGCAACAAACTAGTAGTTGCCATCGTCCGCGTTTGTGGTGGTGGCGGTGAAGCTGAAGAACCGCGTTTCTCATGACCCAATATATCTGCAATAGAGAAACTTTTCACTCCCTCAATATTAGATTTGCAATTAGCAGCTGCTGTTGTCGTTGTTGCGTTAGTTGTTGCCACTGAAATTTGCACTGGACTGGGGGTACGATCACGAGTATCAGCAGCTTCAGCTGACATGCGCAAGCGTTTCAGCGGCTGAAAGTATTCTTCTGCGACAGCTCCGACGGCTGAGCGCGATATGAGGCCAGCTGCTGCTGCATGTTGTTGCATCAATAATTGTTGATGTTGTAGTAAATCTAAAGCACTATTACGTTGCAAATGGTGATGTTGTGGTAGTGGACTTGGTGCACCACCGACGGATATTTCTGATTCAGCTGGACTTGCTGGACGCATTGTGGGTTGACAAAGCATTTTTAACATCAATATTATGTATAAATATTATTTTGTTTATTAAATTTTTTGCGAGAGTATAGTTTTGAATTATTTGTACTCAATTAATTTTTGTTTTTATAAGTGTACAGCTGAATGTGTGTATAAATTTATTAAATATATCACTGTTTTGCTAATTATGTTTTTTATTTTGTTTTTTTATTTTATTAAGCAAATAAACTTAATTTAATTATTTCATAGAATTGTTTACTATATTTTTAAAATTACACAATTCACTAGTTATATTTCATTAGCTACTCGTACATCTGAACTCGTTAAATGTTCACTAAATACTGAAATCAATCAAACACAAATCAGTCTTCAATCCACTATTCGTAAAAGGCGCTCATTACGTTTGTAATTCTTTATTTTATTTTTCTTTGTGTTTCTTTCATTACAGTTTTTTATTATTGCATCTTTTTTTTCTTGTTTTTCTTTTTGGTAAGCTTGTTAATTTGACGTACGACAAACTCAAAAACACAGCTTGTAAATCCAACAGGACTGAAGCAACCACTTCACTCGACGATTTGCAGTCAACTAAACTAGATTGGAGCTTGCTAACTAGACAAGTTGATTTTCATGTTTTTTCGTTGGATATGTGTTTCTTGTTTGATGGTGGTTAAATGTGTACAAAAATAAAAAACCAGAGATTAACAATGCTATAAAAGCAGAAACCTGAGAGCAATGAGAGTAAATGACGAAGGCAGCTACAATTTGTTTGAAAGGGAACGTTACGCGCTGAAAAGAAGAAATAAGCCAACAGTCTGGTTTCTTCCGTCCTCTTTACACTTGCTACAAATGAAGAGTATGAAATATGTGAGATTTAAGGTATTTGTTATTAACCAATCAAACACGTTCAGTATAAAAATTGTAATGGTGGTTCCTTTACTAATTATGGCGTTCGTCATACTTAAAAGCTATTCACATTTATAAAGCAGAAGCCAGAAAAAGTGTTGTAGGAACATTGTAACGAGACTGTATTTAGTATAATCCAAAATTAGTTTTTTTTTTCGTTTAATTTTTTATTGCAATGGATTTATGCTGTTTAAAATATTTTACAATTAATTTGTTAAAAAAGAGACTAATTGTGGAAGAGTAATTTAAATGAATATTTTCGATTTAAGTAAAAGTTTTATATTTTCATCATTTCTGCTGACTAATAAATATTTCAGTTTTAAAAATTTTAATTTTATAATTGAATGAATTTTATTTAAACGTATTTTTCAACAAATCGTATTATGTGTCTTAGTATAATTAATTTACCTTAATATGATTTTTTAAATAAAATTTGAAAATATTTCAATTAATTTTACATATCTGAACTATATATAAAAATAAATTTACTCACATATAATACAAAATAAAATATTTTTTTTTTAAATAATAACTAATCCAAAATTTTGAAAATGAGTTAAAATAATTTGGGAAGAATATTTAGTTATGTGATTTTTTTTTCGAGTTTTTATGGGATATATAGTTACAATAGTTAAAATTTCCAAATATGAGATTATAATATATGAATAGAAGTATATTAATGTTTTAGAAGATTTGATATTAAATTATATTTTATAACACATCACATATGCTCATTAAAATCAAAAATTTTATTTTTCTATAATTATTTATATTTCATAACATGACTTTACAAAAAAAAATAAAAAACTTTTAATTAAATCAAAACTTTGATTTCATTAAGACTTCAATTCTTCTCATACACATTCTACAGTTATGTTATAAATGCATTGAATGCGGAATAAATAATTTTGCAGACATTCCACTTAACAATGTTTTATTGTCATTGATTTATTTAGTTGATAAATCCTCAAATTGAATAAATAATGTCCAAGGAAGAATATATATGTCAGGGCTAGCAAGACAGTATGAACAAAAACAAACACTAGATATCTTTTTTGCTCACATAATATTTTGATACATAGACATAGGGTCTTATGATACTACACAGGAGTTTTTAAATCACTAGCTGACTGTAATAATTTTAAATAGAGGTAACTCTATTTTGGATTGGGCAATCACTGGTTTTTTTTACTAATTTTTACTAATTAATAAGACAGATAATAAATATTTATCTGAACGAGGAGAGAGATATGTCAGATATTTATAAGATAGAAGTTAGACAAACATTCCAGTTAAACATAAAACATATATAGAG
Organism: Teleopsis dalmanni; assembly: GCF_002237135.1. Taxonomy (NCBI): domain Eukaryota; kingdom Metazoa; phylum Arthropoda; class Insecta; order Diptera; family Diopsidae; genus Teleopsis; species Teleopsis dalmanni. Next base: position 221,489,490 of record NC_051847.1, read on the forward strand.
TATTCTATCCACAGTTGCAATTTCAAGTACTTTGTATATTCAGTTTGATAAATGTAGACTATCTACGATATATACTATAAAGCTATATAGTTTCCAAAATCTCAAAGAATTATAGCGAGTTTAATGATATTTCATCCGTAGTAGTCAGATTAATATTTATTTTCTTCTAAGATACAAAACATATCACATAAAGCATAAGTTTGCCATTGTATTATATTATACATTTACGACTTAGGTTAAATATGCTAAGAATTTACTTTCTTAGTAACATTAGTTAGTTGTAAGATCTCCCCTTCAAAAGTATTTTGGTGTTTATTTAAGGGTCTAAGTGTCAGATTTTACATGGTTATGCAGTGAACTAACAGGCCCATATGGATCGTTAAGAACATAGTCATAAAATCTAAAGCAATATCATACGTATTTCTTTATTAAGAATTTCGGTATTTATTAAAATTTCAATTAATGGCCAATAAGTGATCTTAGGAATTCCTTAGATCTCCATCATAAAAACCCATGCATGGATTTATTTATTAATCTTATTAAAAAAAATAATAATAAAAAATAATCGTAAAATCTTGTCGTATTACTATTACTATTATTGTTTAAGGAATACTAAGCATCGCGGCTCAATTGACTATAATATATATAATATATTTTTTTTCTGTTCTTTCGTACATGAAATGATATTTTTAATCTTTATTATATATCTCTAATAAACTTTGTACAAATATTACCAGTTAACTTCTTACTTCTTAATATATGTGCAATCTATACAATATTCCCTAAGAGCACACAATATTTTCATCTGTATATCTTTATCAGTATTGGCCTACTGCGGCGACGATTAGTCTGATTGCATGGTGAATCGTTAGATACTACCTGCTGCTTCAGCACAGGATATCACCAGTTCGTATGGCGATATCATGCTATCATAATAATTT
>NC_051847.1:221490530-221502507 GCF_002237135.1 Teleopsis dalmanni
TTCATTTTTGATAATAAAGCCAACTTAAATAATTAAATTTTACTTATATATTGAATTTTTCTTCGCAATAGAACAAGTTATTCCAGAAAAATGAAGTATATTTAACAACATGAAGGAAATGTGTATTATTACTTTCAAGATCTTATCTCTCCAGCCCAGAACAAAACCGGACAATAACATAAATTTAACTACAGGTCGCTTTGTCTTATTATTTTTATTATTGAGATAACCTCAATAACGTCAGTCTTGTCCAGCTGAACAATGTTATCTCCATGTAGTTATCAAATGAAGCCAATACGGTCTGGGCCTTTGAACTGAGATGTATTGTTACGAACCTTAAATTGTTTGGATAAACTCAATAGACACTCTCCATTCACAACATAACGAATCTCATAATCCGCAGTGTACCATTGTTCTGCCTATTAGTAATACTGTAATTTAAAGGAAAAATGAACTCATTAATATACCTATTAATATTAATAATAATTAATTCGCCTGCAATTAGAAGGACAAATGAGGTCCTTAATATGCCCATTGACATACTATGACGGTCCGTCTTCAATTTCATTGTCATGGTAAATAAGTCTTCCGTCTACAGAATTATGTAGCAAAACCTGTACTTGGCAGGTAATCTGTAGTTATTACCAATCACTATACCACAACCAAGCACTCAGCAAAGTCATATTGATAATATTAGTTCAGATATAATTATCAATCGTTACGAATAGAAATTTCTAAATATTTCTCGAAGTTTATTAAGAGATTTTTTGGATCAGAAGCTTCAGAGACAAAGAAGCTTATGTTCGAGAAAATTGAATTCAACTCGTGCTCTAATTAATGCTTAATTATAACAATAATGATCATAATGATTTAAATGATTTAAAAGACAATAAATTATATTACTTTTTCAATAAATAATTTTAATTTTCATACTTAAATATGTATATAGATTTAACCCGTGTACCTCTTCGAAGCTTAGCATTTTTTTTTTCAAAGAGATTCTATCGAAGTCTAGGTAATGCTTAGCCATAATTATTTATACTGCAATATGTATATATTTTTGTGATATATTTACCTACACAAAATTACCTCATAAAGTACACTCATAATACTCAATAATATTATATTTTTTTTATATAAATATAAGTAATTTTTGTTATTGTACGATAAAAGCAATCAATAAATCAATACAAAAGCAACAAATAAAACGAAAGTATCCTTATTCTTTGTGGCCCAGAGGTGTAAAGAAGGTGTTGTTCTTTAGCGCCTTTTGTCTAAAGGATAATTACAACTTATCCAATCAATGAAAAATGTTTATGCGGATACATCACATGCATTGTATCTTTTGTTTGCAGATCTTTTTGCCATTCTTCGTACACAAATTTCGCATTGTTTGTTGTAACAGTGGATGTTGTTGTACGGATTTAAATTTAATATTGTATCTTTTGTATGTTTCTGTTTAGTATATCTTTTTTGTATTACTCGTATTTTTTTCAGACTTTTTTGATTGTATATTTTTTATTCGCTATGCTTAAATACTTATTCTTCTGTTGCGGTCAAGCTAAGGATAATGAATGAATTCTGCAGAAGATTTATGCGAGTTTGATGGTGCCGCCCCATCTAAAATTGCAGTTTAGATCGATACCGACATAGTAAGTACCGCCAAAGCGGTTTGTTTAGTGTGGTTAAATTGATTGAAGGTTGATTTGTTGTTTTCCATTTTCCTTTTTATCTTCCTTTGTTCCCTTAATAAGATTAGAACACGTGTTTAACACGATCAACATGATCAACATGATCATTTTATGCGATGGATAAGAAAATGTTTGAATACCTAAAACAGGAGCAGTAAATTTATTTTGACAAATGACATTTCAATCGTAATTGCAGACACAGCAGGAGTTCGGAAAACAACAAAGAAATGTGGGCGATGAAGATCAGTCTTTAAAGAAATAATAACTCTAAAGCGAGTTTAGGTACACAAAGTAAATAAAACGTATGTATATTGCTTAGGGTCCTTCCCGATAATTAAATTTATTGGTACTACTGCATAATTTTAGGTGCATTACATGTTTGAAATTTCTTTGGCATAAAGACAATTTGTTTATAAAAATGTGTACCCAATGTTTGTATACAAACGTGATAAGCTCCACCTTTTAAGTGGGAGCCACAACTTTAGTATACTAACAATGAATCATTTTCTCCAATTCAGCTGACTACCTACAGCAACGTTTCCAAACAGTACAAAAGCATTAAACTGTAACGTGATCTCTTGGTCGATCTCAACCTGAAAGTGGTAATCCGCATCTAATAATGTGGATCAAAGTTGATTTACATTTGTGTCTTGAGATTGTGGCAAAGCAAAGTGCACGATTCTCCACTTCGTACAAATTAGCAACGATCTGGGTAATATAAAGGAACATTGGATACATGAGCATATAAACAAGCAAGTAAACAGGAAGACCAGCAATCAGACCTACAATCAGAGCAACAAACAGACGAACAAAGATACCAGCAGGCCGTGTGGCAACGAGCACCAGACATGCGCACAAGCTCGCAAGAAGACCTCCCAACATCGGTGCTTGCGTTCATCTGATCGAGTATAAAATTATATTGGACTCAACAATAAAGTCATTTATTTTTGCTGATCTTGCTTGTGTGTAAGCTGGAGTGAGAAAATAACACACGGACGGATTGCATTGCAGTTGGTGGTTGCATTAAATTATATGCGCCAAGCCAATATGCGGCATTTCGCAGTGAATACCTAATTGAGAAATATGTGTATCTAAGAGTTTGATTAGCCACAGAGGCTGTGATTGCGGACAGATACTCGTACTCCTGCAAATGTATTGATTTACTTAGCTGTAGTTGCAGACATAATTAAATCGTTACCGCATGTTAACTAAGAGCGCTTTAAATTAAATTAATCAAATAGTTTAATGACAAAAGTGAATAATTATCTATTTTTTTAAGACTATTAGCAAATATGCTACCAATCATATTGATATCCTAAGTCATTAAAAAACAAGCGGTAATTTCATTTGATTGGCAATTCAGTTAAATAATGGCGTATTTCACTTTATCATAAAGACCCAGCGGGTAGCAGACCTACGTCAGTGCAATTACGGTCTATGAAGTTACAAAAGAGCAAAGTAGAAGTGCTTAACTTTTTTCTTAATAATGGAGCCGTTTTACTACATATCTACATATACTCTTATACACAACGATCAATTTCTGTATCATTATTGAATATCATGCAACAAGCTATACAGAGTATTTTTGATTTGAGTTGATAGTGTGCTGCGCAACAAACCAATCTATAACGGCTTAGGCAGGTTAAATATTATAATGTAGTCTTGAAGGAAATATGATAAAATGATCAGATTAATGGTTGGTATTTGTTTAGTGAAAACACTTGAAACTTATTTGGCGTTAGTAGACGCCTTCACATAACCTCGAAGATTTATTACGTTGGCTTATTATTGGTCAAATCTGTGCATTAGTAGTAGTGCGTTAGTACTATTAGTACTATATCAGGTAGTGTTAACACTTATATATATGAAATACATAACATATATCACATATGACTTATATCACCTTCAATAAAATCTATGCTCACATAAAAATGTAAACATAATAGCTTTAGCTTATGACATCTTTCATCTTAGTTCTACCAATAAAAGGCCTTCATTTAATTTATTATTTTAAATAAATCAATATTTGTCATTGCACACAAAATAACTACTGATCATAATCTAATCTCATTTCCAGGAATCTTAGGTTGGGTTAGAGTAGTGGCCTTGCGCACTAAAGGCCACTTGGGCACAAATAATGGGCCATTGTGATAAAAAAGATAAATGGTCTTTAACAGCCCACAAGTGCGAACACATAAAGATTTGAAGTACAAATATGTCACTGTTGAAAATGATAGAACTTTCATTTACGAGATTCGTGGCAACTTTACGCCTTCAAGACTTTTAGATTGGGGTTTTGTTGTCGCACAAGATCCTCCAAGGCACATTTTCACACATCTTAGTTAAGTTAACAAGTCTATGCGTTTTCTCTTAACTGTTCTAGGTGTTTTAACTCTTTTACAGTTCACTATTATGTACTTAATAGTGAATATTTATTACCTGTGAATCGCACCGGAGCAGTTCTGTGAGACAGATAAGTTAGTTTACATATGCGATAAGTGCTCGCTAATCAGAATGATATCGAGATTTTTCTTCATGATTTCCTTCCATGCCCTCAATTACTGATTACTAAATAAACTGCAATAATAAAATCAAAAAGCGACTTACCTACCTTACTTTACCTTGCAAATATACACCATTAAGCTGAAAAAATCGAAAGACACTTGAAGTCACAATCACTGTCATTGTGATTGAATATACTGAGCAAAAGATTATTTATACCATTCGCTAACCATTTATGTACAATTTACGAAATTAATTACTTATTACTTACTAATGATGGAAATTGATTAAAAAAAGTATTCTCAGCAGTTTTGATAAGGATGTTGTTTGCATCTTCCTCGTTTGAAATCGGAAAAATGTTGTATTAAACCGCCATATGATGGAAGAATTCGCCTAACAATTCGGAAATTTGATCTGTGATAATTGCTGGATCAGTTATGACATCTTCGTTGTTGAAAACTTATAGAGATATGGTAACCACTAGGAGAATTTTCCGTCGCAATATCATCGTCTTTTCTGAGAGTTAGACGGTCTAATGTAAATCTCCTTTTGAGCTCTCATTATCGTTGGCTGGCTCATTTTGACATCAGCCAACGATGATGATATGTTATTTTCCACCTCGCCATATCCTATGAAAATACATCGACACTGTAAATCATTTGTGAATCATTTTGCATTTTCTCCATAAATTATCAAATGAAAACCTCTTTAAGCTTTTCAGACACAAATTGTACAATACTAAAAAGTTCTTCCACCCCACAAGTCCTTGGTATCATTTACTTCACTATAATATCGCAAATGTTAATTGAAAAACCTGTCGAGCATATTTAATACGCCCTTTTAACATATTAAAATAAATTAAAGAAAAATCTCATTGTGACATGCACCTTACAGGACTAATACTCGTGAAGTGAATGCGACACAACACATTTTATACGGCAACGCTTTCTACACACCCAGAGAACAGAGCACTTAAAAAACCGTTCCCGCAACAAAATGCGAACACAAGATTGACAAATTGAATTGGAGGAAGTCATTCACTCGGAAAAAATCATTAAGTCTCAGCTTTTGATGCTGCTACTGCGGCCTCCAACAAAGCACAATACATGCAACATAAAAGTGGGGAATTTCGCCACATAATGCCACATTATGACAGAACAACAAAAACAATTACAACAAAGATACACCTTTAATATCATTTTGACACTTTTTGATTGCTAATAGGGTGTGTGCTATAGAGGAAAATATTTCTAAATATATTTAGAAGCGGAAGGCTATACATACTAATATAACATATCTACACAAACATACCAACGTAAACTGGCGTCTCTATGCATCGCATAAAATATTGCCTTGTGTATCTCAACTTTTTTCAACTTCATTAACTATGTTAACTCATGTCCGTTCAAAGCACATCTAAATTTTTTCGTAGTCATCATCAACTCCATCAAGCACATCCTCCTCACCAAAAAACGCCGTCATCATTGTTATTATGAATCAAACTCAAGTCATTGCCAAGTCAACAAAGTTTATTGTCACTTTATGTGCTTATGTTGTGTATTTTGTGTAGCGTACGCAATCGTGTGTAATTGCGTGTCAACTCACCCCTGGATACTTGTTCCGTAACTCTAAGCAAAAGGAATTGTGAAAATATATGGAATTCTACTTCCCCTAAAAATCAAAGGCTAAACACATTTGGGCGTGACCAATCAAGTCCATTACAAGTACCACAGGTTTAACATCATAGAGCACTTTTGTATGAGCGTCGACTGGGTCATGAATATTTCCTGATCCAAGCGAACAGGTTATTTCCCAATTTGTTTCCCAATTTGTCGAAGTTTTGTACAAGTGCGCGTGGAGAATAGAATAATTTACAGTCAAGTGAGTAAGTTTTATTAAAATTAGCAAAATTTATTGAAGTTGAAATGACAACATATATTTTATGATCTGACACAATTAAAAATGCAAGTGAAGGCACTTTTAATGATATATTATCATATCGTAAGGGAACACTACTTTACTATGAAAGGGAGTGTGATGCTCGTATATAACGATTAGAATACATCACTACTTCGATAACAAATCAGAATGGGTTTAAAACTCACTTTTATTTCAGAAATCAGCTAAATAGTCCAACCCATAGTTTTGTTAGTTGACTTTTGTTGTTTAAAACAAACCCTAAATATTTACCGAAGCGATCGGTTAACTTTGTTCCATAGCTGCCCTTGATTGTAGCTAACATAAATTCATGTTGATCTTTCAGATAGTAGTTCCTATATGAGTAATTCTTCTATTTTACTAAATATATGAGAATATTTAAATACGTATATTATATTATAATCTATACTAAGTAACTAAATAATAGGTGGTACACGTAAAATCGAACTAGGTAAACATTTAGCTAAAGAGCTGGGAACAAACCAGCTTTTTCGTAAATTGAATTTCATATTTTGCTTACGACTGAAGCTATCTTTAAAACTATCATTGAAAGGATTAAGATATTATACTCCTAAATCTCATTATTCTGCATTTAGAATTAGTGTTGTATATTAATTTAGTAAGAATTCTTATAATTAAAGTCAAACCACAATTGCAGCAATATTTTTAATAATAAAGTTAGACGGAGCCTTCATTTCTTTTATGATTTTTTAAGATATTTTCAATTTAATTAAATTTCTTTCAATAAAAAAGCTATAAGTCAATGGTCATCATAAAATCAAACCCATTTTAGTTCAACAAGCATACATACAACTTCACAGACCAAAAAGTGATTGTACGACATATTCCCAATCAACCGTTTTCATTAATTTTTGCACTTTGAATCTTCTTCCTGGTGGTTCTTCTCTCTAGCGAGCTCAAACCACACACAATCAAAAAAGTTAGAACATAAACCAATTCATAGCGATATGTGCGAGCTCATCTCAAGTAACCAACAAACCAAACGACGGTGATCAACAACGACCACAAGAGACATAATTACCACCTTAAAAAAGATGATGGTTTTTCGCGTTCTTTGATCTTCCGCCGCTTAAAAAATCCGCAGCTTAATTTGTACAATAAGAACAACAAACAAACACAAAACAACAACTATTGCTGATGCTGCCGCTGCTGCTGCTGTTGATGTTGCTATTGCTATTGCTGCATTTGCTGTTGCTGTTGCTGAAGAGACGGTATATATTGTTGACTTCAACTCCAATCCATCGATTTTTAACGCGAAACTGACATTAATGGCTCCAAACTAAGTAATGAGCATAAAGGAAGGCGACTATAAAGTCGTGATGCCAACTGGTAAGCAAATTAAAAGCAACACCTGAGCGCAATTGCATAAAGCTAATATGTAGTTGTGTGGCAACTCTAGCACAGTTACCAGACCAGACTCAAGACCAATGCACAATTGAGAAAGATGAAATGAGAGTTGCCTGCACTGCTCGTAAGAGCACATGCGCAAAATGCCTTGCAGCCTTACATAAAATAATGGATTAAATATGACAATGGAACTGCTGACTATGACGCCGACTAAGAGTTCTCACTGCAAGCGCTGGCACTTTTTGTGCTGAAACAGTCTTAGTCTAAGCTGCAGATTGTTTGATTCTATTACAGCATTGGCTCAATAGCGATTTAACGAATTATAATTACGCGCATGCGTCATGCATGTCAAGTGATGTTAAGTCGACTTTGTAATTGCAACTCTGCGCAGCTATAATCAGCTACAATTGTGACGACAAGACCAACGATGTTACATACGATTATGCATGCGGAAATTTATATGATGATAGTTAATAAATTGTTCAAGTTTTGTTGTATTGAAGAAATAAGATAAATAGGTGATGAAATTCTTTCTTTGCTTATCAAAGTCATTAGTTAGTAGTCTAACTGTTTAAATGTTTCAGGCAATTACTATTCTGGTTATTTAAAGATTAATATATATACATATAATATTTAGCGAACTATCTTTGGCAAGAAGTAACTAAATATGTATTTTATTTCTTATAAATACTGAAATTACTCGTAATTGGGAAATATTTATTTCCTTCATTTTTTCACAATCTTATTCTTTTGATCTTAAAGAAATCACAATAGCTGATCCAAACAATAGGTGTTCGGCAGTTCCTAAGTGTGACAAAAAACAACAAGTTGCTTGCTTAAAGTCGCTAAAATGTATACAAAAGAACAACACTACATTCTCTATCTTATTTATTAAGTAATAGGCTATTTAAAGTACCCCGACCTAAAAGATCTATTGTGCGCACATTCTCTTTCTAAACGACTAGTTATACACTGGAGAAACACTTTTAGTAACTACAGAAACAAATTTTATCTATGCACGAGTATGTACGTTTTTCATTTGACAGATTGCAACAGTGATGCCAATATAACACTTAGTGACTAAAGTAAGCGACTTGTTGTTTTTTTTGACACAACAAAAAAGACACCTAGGTCGTGTGTAACTTTATGTTAAAATGATCATGATTATTATTATTATTATTGAGTAAGGGATCGTGCACTGCGACCTAAAAGATCTATTGTGCCCCTTTGTCGGGTTAGAGTATTTCTCCAAGTCCGATTTCTTTAATGAAAGACAGTATGGATCCTATCTTCTCCAGTCTTGAATCCTTATGATCCATGAAATACCCTCCTAGGTGTTTCTTTCGTTTATGCATCAGTGCCGGGCACTCCCCAAGCACATGGTATGCCGTTTCTCTCTCTTCCCTGCAGTATCTGCAGTCTGAGTTGGATTGAATTCCTAACTTCGATAGGTGATTATTCAATCTGCAGTGACCGGTCAGTAATCCCGTAATAATTCTTATGTTAGTCTTTGATTGCACTATGCAATCTTTAAAGCGTTTTAGGTTGTAAGTCCCTAAAAGCATTTTAGATTGTGAGAGTCTTGGTAGCATTAACCAATAGAGTTCTCTCTCTTTTTTCTCTGCGTCATTCATGATAATGGATAGAGCTCTTTTGCCTAGACCACAGAATGGTTCTGGGCCTATCATTCTTGATGCCGCGCCTCTTCTTGCAAGTTTGTCTGCCATTTCATTACCTTGGATACCAGTATGTCCTGGAATCCATAAAAGGTGCACCTGATTGATCCCACCGAGTGTGTTCAGCTTGTCAATGCATTCCCATACCAGTTTGGATGTTACCTGGTAAGATATGAGTGCCATTATAGCTGCCTGGCTGTCAGTCAGTATTGCAATTTTACGGTTCCGGTAGTTACGTTCAATATTGAAACTGGCGCATCTATCTATCGCGTATATTTCCGCTTGAAAGATGGTTGTATTGTTTCCTAATGCTTCCCAGTATTTTTTGCCTGGTCCATAAACACCAGCTCCAGCTCCCTCATTGGTGAGAGAGCCGTCTGTATACCATGTTATCATGGTTTCTTTTATTTTTGGGATGTTAGACAAACCTCCCCAGTTCTTTTTGTTGCCAAGTTCAGTTTTGAAGTTTTTTGTAAAGTTATGCTTTACAATCATCCTGTCCATTGGCATTTCAATTTCTGGGATTTGTGCAGCCAAAGTATCAAGTTTTTTGCTATTGGTTTCAAGACCAGTCACCTTATTTGTATTTACTCTTAGAGCAGCCCTCTTCGCCTGTGATTGCACATAGATATGAAGAGGAGTAAGTTCCAGGAGTACTTCAATTGAAGACGTGGGACATGTTCTCATTGCTCCTGTTATGCTTACACATGCAAGTCGTTGTACCTTGTTGAGTGTGTTGATAACGCTTTGTTGATTTGTGCAGTTCTGCCAGACTATTGATCCGTAGGTGATCATTGGTCTGATTACTGCTGTGTATATCCATCGCAGTGACTTTGGTGTACATCCCCAATTCTTACCTGCGATGGATCTACATGTCATAAAGGCTTTGGTTGCCTTTTTTGTCACTTCTTGGATATGAGATTTCCATGTTAATTTTTGGTCTAAAATTATACCCAAAAATTTTACCTCCTTTTGTAGTTTTATTTCAAACCCATCTAAGCGGATGGGTTTAAGGTTTTTTATTTTGTATTTCTTAGTGAATAGCACAATGGTTGTTTTTGCTGGATTTATTTTCAGCCCAACCGAATTGCACCATTCTTTATTTAGTTTTAAGCCTAACTGGATTCTTTCGCACAGAGTACTCTCATATTTTCCTCTGCAGATAATTACCACATCATCGGCGTACCCCTGGATTTGGAAGCCATTCCTGTCCAGTTTTACCAATAGTTCATCCACTACCATACTCCACATAAGGGGTGATAATACTCCACCTTGTGGGCACCCTCGCGAAGTATTTGCAAAAATATTACCATTGCTGGTCGGAATTTCTACTCTCCTGGTGCGAAGCATATTGCTCATCCAGCGTGAGAGTGTGCCATTGATTCCTCTTTTAGAAATAGTTGAGTTATAACCTCATGTGAAGTGTTATCAAAGGCTCCTTCAATGTCTAAGAAAGCGCAAATTGCTATCTCTTTCTTATCTATGCTGTCCTGAATCGTGTTACTTAGTTGATGCAGGGCTGTTTCTGTCGACTGCCCTGCCCTATAGGCATGTTGGCGACTGTATAGTGGAGTTACTTTCAGTGTAGTATTCCTGATATAGTTATCCACAACTTTTTCTACTACTTTAAGTAGGAAGGATGTGAGGCAGATTGGTCTGAAGGATTTCGGGTGAGTAGGATCTCTTTTGCCCGCCTTCGGAATAAAGACCACTTTTGCCCTTCTCCACATGTTTGGTATATATCCCAATGCAATACTGACTCTGGCTATTCTAGTTATTGGACCTAGTAGCTGTTCAATTCCTTTTTGAAGTAATGCCGGAAAGACACCATCAATACCTGGAGATTTCAGTGGCTTGAGCGAATTTACCGCCCACCTGATTTTAGGCATTGTGATTATATTTTTGGCAAATTTCCAATCATCTTTCTTTACTGTTTTAGGGGGTTCAGTGTGTTCTGATTCCGTCCCTAGAGTTGGAGAGGATCCTGGGAAGTGTACGTCCAGAAGTAGTTGTATCTTCTCTTCTTCACCTTCGGTGAAACTTCCATCTTCTCGCTTGAGATTTGTGGAGGTGAGGCTGCTGCTTTTTGCAAGTACCTTGTAGAGTCTTGATACCTCCGTAGTGCTTTCTATGCTTTCGCAGAATTTTTGAAAGCTTCTGCGTTTAGAGGCCCTAATTTCTCTATTGTACAAAGTAAGTTTTTTCCTATATTCTGACCAGTCTCCTGTTCGCTTTGAGTAGTTAAAAAGTCCTCTAACAGTGTTTCTTAGGTTTTTAAGGTCATTGTTCCACCAAGGCACATCCTTGGTGGAGTTAATCAGGCTTAATGGACAGCTATCCTCATATGCATTTAGTATGGCCCCATTAAGGTTTTCTAGGTAATTTTCTAATTGAATTTCATTCTGAATGATTTCATCTAGCCCTAATTGGACAAGATTGTCTTTCAGATTTTCCGTGTAGTTCTCCCAATTTGTTTTTCTTGGGTTCCTTAAAATTTTTTTTGTTAATTGGTGAACCTTCAATGTCGAACCTTAGAATTCTATGATCAGACATAGATGGTTCACTGGATACTCTCCAGTTTTTCACAAGCTCACAACCTCGAGTATTTCCTATAGTAATATCTAGGACCTCTTTGCGTGAGATAGTTACAAATGTTGGTGTATTACCTACATTACATATTTCTAATTTTTTACTAGTTATAAATTCTAAAAGGTACTCACCTCTTATATTGGTGTTAGTGCTTCCCCAAACTTCGTTGTGTGCGTTGGAGTCGCAACCGAGTATAAGAGGCAATTTCATTCT
>NC_051847.1:221502607-221513990 GCF_002237135.1 Teleopsis dalmanni
CTTTTATTTTTGGGATGTTAGACAAACCCTCCCAGTTCTTTTTGTTGCCAAGTTCAGTTTTGAAGTTTTTTGTAAAGTTATGCTTTACAATCATCCTGTCCATTGGCATTTCAATTTCTGGGATTTGTGCAGCCAAAGTATCAAGTTTTTTGCTATTGGTTTCAAGACCAGTCACCTTATTTGTATTTACTCTTAGAGCAGCCCTCTTCGCCTGTGATTGCACATAGATATGAAGAGGAGTAAGTTCCAGGAGTACTTCAATTGATGACGTGGGACATGTTCTCATTGCTCCTGTTATGCTTACACATGCAAGTCGTTGTACCTTGTTGAGTGTGTTGATAACGCTTTGTTGATTTGTGCAGTTCTGCCAGACTATTGATCCTTAGGTGATCATTGGTCTGATTACTGCTGTGTATATCCATCGCAGTGACTTTGGTGTACATCCCCAATTCTTACCTGCGATGGATCTACATGTCATAAAGGCTTTGGTTGCCTTTTTTGTCACTTCTTGGATATGAGATTTCCATGTTAATTTTTGGTCTAAAATTATACCCAAAAATTTTACCTCCTTTTGTAGTTTTATTTCAAACCCATCTAAGCGGATGGGTTTAAGGTTTTTTATTTTGTATTTCTTAGTGAATAGCACAATGGTTGTTTTTGCTGGATTTATTTTCAGCCCAACCGAATTGCACCATTCTTTAGTTAGTTTTAAGCCTAACTGGATTCTTTCGCACAGAGTACTCTCATATTTTCCTCTGCAGATAATTACCACATCATCGGCGTACCCCTGGATTTGGAAGCCATTCCTGTCCAGTTTTACCAATAGTTCATCCACTACCATACTCCACATAAGGGGTGATAATACTCCACCTTGTGGGCACCCTCGCGAAGTATTTGCAAAAATATTACCATTGCTGGTCGGAATTTCTACTCTCCTGGTGCGAAGCATATTGCTCATCCAGCGTGAGAGTGTGCCATTGATTCCTCTTTTAGAAATAGTTGAGTTTATAACCTCATGTGAAGTGTTATCGAAGGCTCCTTCAATGTCTAGGAAAGCGCAAATTGCTATCTCTTTCTTATCTATGCTGTCCTGAATCGTGTTACTTAGTTGATGCAGGGCTGTTTCTGTCGACTGCCCTGCCCTATAGGCATGTTGGCGACTGTATAGTGGAGTTACTTTCAGTGTAGTATTCCTGATATAGTTATCCACAACTTTTTCTACTACTTTAAGTAGGAAGGATGTGAGGCAGATTGGTCTGAAGGATTTCGGGTGAGTAGGATCTCTTTTGCCCGCCTTCGGAATAAAGACCACTTTTGCCCTTCTCCACATGTTTGGTATGTATCCCAATGCAATACTGACTCTGGCTATTCTAGTTATTGGACCTAGTAGCTGTTCAATTCCTTTTTGAAGTAATGCCGGAAAGACACCATCAATACCTGGAGATTTCAGTGGCTTGAGCGAATTTACCGCCCACCTGATTTTAGGCATTGTGATTATATTTTTGGCAAATTTCCAATCATCCTTCCTTACTGTTTTAGGGGGTTCAGTGTGTTCTGATTCCGTCCCTAGAGTTGGAGAGGATCCTGGGAAGTGTACGTCCAGAAGTAGTTGTATCTTCTCTTCTTCACCTTCGGTGAAACTTCCATCTTCTCGCTTGAGATTTGTGGAGGTGAGGCTGCTGCTTTTTGCAAGTACCTTGTAGAGTCTTGATACCTCCGTAGTGCTTTCTATGCTTTCGCAGAATTTCTGAAAGCTTCTGCGTTTAGAGGCCCTAATTTCTCTATTGTACAAAGTAAGTTTTTTCCTATATTCTGACCAGTCTCCTGTTCGCTTTGAGTAGTTAAAAAGTCCTCTAACAGTGTTTCTTAGGTTTTTAAGGTCATTGTTCCACCAAGGCACATCCTTGGTGGAGTTAATCAGGCTTAATGGACAGCTATCCTCATATGCATTTAGTATGGCCCCATTAAGGTTTTCTAGGTAATTTTCTAATTGAATTTCATTCTGAATGATTTCATCTAGCCCTAATTGGACAAGATTGTCTTTCAGATTTTCCGTGTAGTTCTCCCAATTTGTTTTTCTTGGGTTCCTTAAAATTTTTTTTGTTAATTGGTGAACCTTCAATGTCGAACCTTAGAATTCTATGATCAGACATAGATGGTTCACTGGATACTCTCCAGTTTTTCACAAGCTCACAACCTCGAGTATTTCCTATAGTAATATCTAGGACCTCTTTGCGTGAGATAGTTACAAATGTTGGTGTATTACCTACATTACATATTTCTAATTTTTTACTAGTTATAAATTCTAAAAGGTACTCACCTCTTATATTGGTGTTAGTGCTTCCCCAAACTTCGTTGTGTGCGTTGGAGTCGCAACCGAGTATAAGAGGCAATTTCATTCTCTCGCAGTAGAGAGATAACAACACCAAATCTTGGGAACTTGTTAAAAGAGACCACATGAATTCTGCAAGCCCTATTGCAGTTCTCTCTCTTCACTGGTGTACAGTAACCAATGCGGAGATACTGCGCATTCCTTTAAATACTCATTATATAAATTGTAAAAACTTAAAGACGCGTAAAATTTCGGCGGAAATGAAAAATCCCATGTTTGTAGCAAATAGTTGTGATGGAAATTTAATAGCCCACAACTTAAGTAATCACAGTTAAAATAAATACGTGATCCGATTAAAGTTAAAAAAGAGAACTATCTGAAACATATCATACAAAAATTAAAAATTTGGTAACTCTAATTAATCTGGTCACATAACCTCATGTTTAATAGAGATGTTTAATGGATAACATTTTAAAGTTTAACATATAATCAAGGAAAAACCTAGACATAACAAAGACTTAATGAAAACATTATCAAAACGTCATCAAGACTTGGTCAAGTCATAATCCAGTTATGATCAAGTCATCAAGACTTCTAAGTTAAGAACCAAATATGACTAAAACGTAATAAAACATTATAACAATTTAATCTAGATATTATGAGGACATGACAATTATATCATCAGGGTATAAACACAACAGCACCAAGACAGGATCAAAAGAATTAATATATCATAATCTTTTCATTAAATTGCTAACACCAAAATATCGGTTTGTATGAAGGCTTTACTTGTTATTTTGTTAGTAATAATAATAAATAAATAATAAAATTTTCTGATTAATATCTTTCTATTACAATAGAAAGGTTAACCCTTTATTCGCGCATCAAAATCTTAAGTACCCAAAGAATGAGAATTTTGAGGAGTATATATACTTCCAGTTGCATATATGTATGCAACTGGGTATGTGCTCCACAATATGCTCCCAATCATCACTCAAATAATTATTTCTTTAAAGATTAAAGATTAGTATTAATATCTTTCTACTATAATAAAATAAGGTTGGCCATTTATCCGAGCAGCACAATCTTAAGTAGAAAAAAGTTGGGAACTTTGAGGAGTATATGCTCCCAATTTTTACTTAAATAATTATTTGTCATTTAAAGAAAAGTATCTGTGAAGTACCTGTGAAAGTTGTTTCTTAGAAATTCATAAATTAGAAAACTGTAGTAATTGCTTTATACTACTTCAATTTCATTTCTATTTATAAATGTCCATAAATAACTTTTGAATAGTTGCCAAATATAACCGACACACATCACTTAGCTGTCAATTTTGTGACTACTGTTCAATATTATGGAGCATTATGGAGAAGAATGTGCCAATAAGAGTTTTCCTTAACCATTAGTATTGCTTTTGTTGTTGTGTGATCGAAACTGTTTTGCGGTTTCCAAAAATATTTCTGTATAAATCGAACTTGCCATACCGAGTACAGCTTCTCTACAAGCGACGCGTCGTTTTAATTATATTCAACTTCACTTCATATGCGATTACTGACATGCAATAAAATTTGTACAATTAACCTCAATTGCTGAATGAGGCATTTTTGTGTTTTAAGCCACTGTTGTTGTTTTATAACTGCTTATATATTTGCGGCTGTGGGGAATTTGTTAAGCTTTTTGACCACATTCGTTGGCCTATACATGAAATGCGGATGTTTGTACACCACTACGCCTGTTCGCCTGTGCGAGTACGTAGCAGTTAATGTTTTCACTCATTTGGTTTGTTATTTGGCTTGGCCATTGAAATTGATTCAATTGAAGTGCTGCTGACAAAAGCTGTCATTGATGAGTATTTAAAATCAAAATGCTGTCATTAAATGGTGGCAATTAGTGGTGAACGGTAGTTGCTGCTTTGTATAGAAATTTATTGAAATTGATTGATTGCCGTAGCCGTAATGAGCACATATGAAAAATTGAATGTTCGAAGCAATTACACTCAATTCTGCAAAAAAAACACGTTCATTAAGAACAAGCATAGAAATATGTAAAATTTTAAATATTGCTTCAGATAAAATATAATTACATTTATATATAATATTTTAGACAATATTCTAAAATATTCATGTATTCAGATAATAAATTATTTAAAATATTTAAAATATAATAAAATTATAATTCTCAGATTGATTTAAGTTTATTTTCTATTAATAGTATTTAATTTTTAAAGGAATGAACTTTTTTAATAAGACTAGTTTTTTTTTTGTTTTCATACAATATTTTTATTTTTTGCTCTTGCTTTTGAATGCTCTAACTGGCACTTTGGTTATATTTGCTTCTCTTCTTTTTTTTTTATCTGCTGTTGGTCCATATTTTGGTTGTTGTTTGCATTAATCTTTCCTATTTCTTCTCCTTATTTTATTTTAAATGCTGTTAGTTGCACTTTTGACTATTATTACATCAATATTAATTATTAATTCTCTTCTTCATTTTTTTAAATGCTGTTAACTGATATTTTGACTTGTTTTACTATAGTACATTTATTTATATAATTGTTTCCTGTGTAAAAATTGCCAACGTTTTGTAGTTTTTTGATTTCTTTAACAGGATGGGATATCGAATCTCAACATAATTGAATTAGAACTGATTTTAATGAAACTATTTACAATGTATGTTACAAGGCACTGTACTTAGAAATAATAATTAATTTGTGTTTTATACCGGAAAAATCATGAAATTAATGCTGATATAGTTAGAAATCTTTTTTCCTCTTCATAGTTCAGATGAAAATGTGAGTATTAAGATCATTAAAAATACGACTAGTGTTGGATGGCTGCATGAAAATGAAGTAGTCGTTGGTAAAAAAAAATTTGACAGAGGCCTAGGTAGGATAGGGATATCTGCTGTACATAGGTTAAGAAAAATGGGACTAAAACAGAAGCCTGGGAAACACCAGCAACGATGGGTGAATTTGGAAATTTCTTTCTGTTAAGAACCTGTGGAGACCACTACCGAGTATTGAGAAGACGTCGAATTAGTAGAGCTTGTGTGGCAAGTCCACAAGCTAGACCAAGTCAAAGGCCTTTTATCAGAACTTAATATGAGAAATTATTCCCATGGTTGTTAAAAAACCAGATACAAATCTTGTTTTGGAAATGGGTGGAGGAGCTTTGTTTTCCGAAGAGAAGGATTTTAGTTTGCTAGTTATAAATGTTTCCTAAAATTTACTGGCGGAGTTAAAGAAAGAGATGAGGCAGTAGCTGAGGAGTTCAATATCGGGCTTATCACTATTGACAATTGGAACTAGCATTTTTAACCCTTCTTGTTTTATTTTTCTGTTTTAACTTTTGAGTGTTTTCAACTGTCATTTTGATTATTTCTTTTGTTTTTCTTATTTTTAAATGCTGTTAGTTGGTATATTGTCTTTTGCTCACATACACTTTGGTTATCTATTCTTTTCCTCTTCTTTTTAAGTGCTGTTACTTGGTATTTTGGTTGTTGTGTACATAAATTGCGATTGTTTCTTCTTGTTTTTAAGTGCTTTAAGTTATTTTATTGGTTTATGCTTACATAAATTTTTGGTAACATATACTTTCGTCATTTATTCTCTTTCCTTATTTACTATATTATTTACTATATTACTATATTATTACTGTGGTAGTTTTTTCTCTTCTTCCTCAAAACTAAGAGCTGTACTGAAAATAAACCTCGACTTATTCTAGATTTCCCTATCAGAAACAACATAACCCAAAAGAACACTAGAAAAATGAAATATTTCAATAATATATAGAAGAAATAACGAAGGCAATGCAATTACAAAATTTTACTTATAATATATAACTTTAGATTCTTATTAATATATTACTCATAATACATTCTTTTTAATTACTGTGTATATTTTTAATCATATGAAATCTGTCAAATTACTTAAATCCATATATCTCTCATAGAGACTTCTAAATTTAAATAAAAATTACGTAAAACTATTGTATCAAAATGTATTTTACTTTATTAAGTACTCATATTTCCATTTAAAAAAAAACCAATGAAAATAATCTGAAATTGTTATTAATTTATCGGAGCAATTACTTTTGAATTAAATTGCATCCAATTACTGATGAAATGATATACACAAGCCACGTCGTGGTTATGGCATCAGTGAAATGTAAATGTCTGTTTTATGAAGAAATAAGGGTCTGATGGTGCGATGGTGGGATGAAACGGCGCTTATTGGTTCAGATTTTAAATGTAAAGCCCATTTCAACGCTACGAACAATGTCAGCCAAATTGCAGATATGAAGCCAGATATTCTAATACTAATTAAATTCCAAGTGAAATTGTAATTTTATAACCCCAAATACCGACACCGCTTAATTTATATAAAAAAAACATTCAAAGCACATACCCGGACTCCACCGGTACCGGACTCCAAACACAAAAAACTGGTGGAATAATAGTAAAAAAGCTGCCGTCGTAAAAAACCAATTAGGAATTGTAGTTTAAATGTATGGCACGGTGGTTGACAGGACATGAATTATTATAGTACAATTATTTTATTCAAAAAATAAAAAACCATGCAAGCAAACAATTTTTAGGGATTGCTGACGTATTTATGCCGCGCCGACGCATTTATGTATTTTGTCTGCTGATTGGTTGTTACGTTGATGACGTCATAAACAGTTGCAGTACAAATTGTAACGCCTTTACTGAAACTAGTTTTTGTGCTCTCACTGCGCTACTCTCAAGAGCTAAGAAATTGGTTAATGGATATAAGCCAAAATTAGAATCCACAAATGTACACACTTAGAGACACAATCCACAAACACAACATTTTTTTTGTGGTTGTGTGTATTTTCAGTACGTGTACTTATGTACTTAAAACATAAATTCAACAATATATAAGTTTCTGTTAGGAGTGCAGATACAAGTTTTCTGCAATTTAACACTGATTTATATAAAACTCAATTGTAATTACTTTCATTAAAAAAATGAAATATAATTAATATTTTGAAATGGAATAGATCTATTAAAAGAAGAGATAAGTATATGGGATTAATGTCAGTCGGTTACTAAAGCAATTTTCAATCAATCTTAACTTTCTATAAAATCAAATCAATTCAAATTTAAAACTAAAATTCATATATTTTTTGTTTTATATCAGTTTAGAAATTAAAAGATAATTATATTATTTATTAATATTGCTAATAAAAAAAACTAAAAATTCTTGTATAATTAATTTTGACATTTCAATACAGAGAATAACTGGACGCTTAAATAAATTGATTTTGTTAACTGATATTCAATAATAAAAATTTAATTGTATGTATTTGTATGTATTTTGAAAAATCTGAATAAGAGACAAATAATAAATATTTACTAAAACAAGCAGAAATAAAATCATAGTCTGGCTCTAAGTCTGGTCTTAGTCTAACAATCTAAGTCTGAAAAGTCACTACATAAAACAGGCAGTCAAAGAAAGAAAAATGAATATAAGTCTGTATAAGTTAATCGCACACATAATAGGTATATGCACATTAATATTAAATGGACGATGTAAATGATGGACAATATAAACGAAAATAGACGATCTGAAGTATTATCAATTTTTCTGTTATAAAAAAATAATAAAAAACACAAATCAAAATATATTTCTAAATGTATTTACCATAAACCCTGATAAAGTTGATTAAACGCTTTGCCTACTTCTTCAGCCCAGATACTAAAATTTGCACTACTCTTCAAGCACAAGTCGTCCTCTTGTCGTCTATAGATGCTATATGGTGGTCTCTTTTTATTTAATAATTTCTTTTAATTTGAATATCTGAAACAATTTGTTGAATATTTCTAACAGGAAAGCAATTACAGTGATATTCAAAAAAATTATGTTATGTCAGCCGGTGACTCTGAGCTTCAAATTGAGCAGGACACGAGTTCGATTTCTGGTACTTGCAGTCTCAAAAAATTATTAACGTATAATTAAATACAAGAACTATTTTCAAGACCACTGATGATTGGTATATGATGGGTATTAAAATAATACAAAATGAATTTTATTTCTTGTAGTTCACTACTTTTCAAAAAACGTATTAAAGATTATTAAATAATTTTTACTATTTTTGTCGCTCCAATTGAAAAATTCTATTAAATTGCAGAGTGCTTTTATGATAAAATATTGTTGTAAATAACTTACAAGACCGTAGTGACAGTTAATATATATAAACGATAGAGAGATTTTATTTAAATTTTTTTATGAGAAGTGTTATCGGTACTTTACTAGTTCTTCCAAATATGTTACTACTAAACACTACTAAACAAAATTTTTTCTCATTTATTCCTTTAATCATTTAAGATAATGTTAAATTTTAATAAATATTTTGTCATTAACCTATAGGATTTCATACGATTTCAACTCAAACTAATACCTCCTAGCCATAATGAAACTTATTATGAAGTAACGCCCCCACTCTACAAGGACAGACCAACATCGAAATCAAATAATCGTCCTGTCGTTTCTGCTACAAAACCAGTCTAATGATGTTAATGAATTGATTTATGTATTGTCACCTGGAGTGAAAAAATTTATTATTGCAAGGAAGATAAATCACGTTTTTCCAAGCACTGATACTGAAGCTATCCGTAATGCCAACATGACTAAAAGTTAAATTGAAAAGGATGCGAAATAGGATAAAAATTAGTTCCGCTGTTCAGCGAAAGTTTACTTCACCATGACTTATGGGGTAAGAACATATGAGTAATGAGTTTGTTAGTTTCTCAGTTTGGGGGTTTCGTTGATATCTGTTGGGATGGCATAGATATTGATAAAATGTTTGAAAGATAAATTGTGTTCAATTTGTTTTTGTTTTGCACACAGATTTATTTGATTTTGAGAAATTAATTGTGCCCAATGGACTTCTTTAAGTGACTTCTCATTCTAACTGCATAGAGGGATGCGAATAAAATTTCATTCCTGTTCATTTTAGGCCATAATTACTTATTTTAATTGAAAATTGTTACACCAACTTAGGAATTCAAAGAATGGGATATTTAGCATTAAGGAGCAGCGATTAAAATGATGTTAAATAATTCTGTAATGTCAATTTGAGTTTTATTACTTCCGGCTGTTGATGCCTAGATACTAATTTACATGATAATGAATATTAATAGAAATCAATGCAGAAGGTACAAATATCGACTACTAACTACTTACCTTTTTCCATTAAAAATAAATGCTTTTAACAGAATTCAGACTGAAGTAGAATTTTACATATACTTTTACTATTATTAATAGTAAATTAATATAAATTAAACAGCAAATTTTATTTCGACTTTATAATATAAAATAAACAAAGTGAAGGTAGATCAACTTATAAACTTCACACCAAATGAATTCATAAAAACCATAATTACAATAGGATTTTTGAGAAATACAAGGGATCCTTCTCAATTTACGCTAAAATTTATTTAACATGATCATAAATTTTACACCGTCAAATTGTTTGAAATGGAATGAGTTAGACATTCAATAACTAACGCATCCTTCAAATTGGAGGCAACTAATTATGCCACAACTGAAATTATTTTAAGATTTGTGTGAGATCTTTAAAGATAATAAAAATCATTGAAAGAACCAAATATAAAACCTCTTAGTTTTCTCAGCACCTGTACCCATTTGCGCTGGAGATAATCATAAAAAATATACCGGGCAGATCAAAGCGCTTCGTTAATTTACACAATCCGGACATTTTGATTGCAGCTCGTTTACAATTCTCCACGGTATTCTTACTTAAATTTTGGTGAAACTTTCTCATACAAAAGGCATAATACAAAGGTGTGAAGTAAGTGGCCAATGTTAAAATGTATGAAAGGTTATACTTTCATTAGCCACCAGAGGTGCAAAATGTTAAGGACTTTATAAATGTTGGTAAACACCCTCGCACAGTATGTTTCCCACTGACATGAAAGTAACAAAAGTGTTTGTTATATTCCAAAAGAATCTTCAGGTACTCTGTACTATGCTGTTCATTATTTTAAGGAATAGAATAGATCGCACTGGATGTTGCGCATGCGCAAAACGCCTATTCCTTCGTCATTGTCCTTCGTCCTGCCGTCTAAATATGTGTGGCAAATGGATTTCATAAATGCAATGTATCTGAATCGTTACAATCTTTTAAAATCTTTTTACACTGCATGGAAAAGTGTGCATTATCGCACAATGTTAATGGTCTTCACACTAATATTATATTGGACAGGTATTTAATTAGCAACAAATTGTCTACTAATAAGTTTTCGTTTCAAGAGCAGAACGAAGGTTGCTCTTGTGCCAATTTATTTTTAATTTGATTTATGTAGTTCTCAAGTTCAAACAATAGAAAATCTAACAATGATTAACACAAATCCAGACTTCTAGTCTACATGCTATTTATGTAGACTAAGAAAAAATCAAGAGTGAATTAATTCTAAAAAAACAACAGAAATTATATAAAATTATTCCAAAATGCTACTCATTATGGAACTCTATAGAAAAATGTTGTATTAAATTTCGTTTCTAGATATACTTCAAATTTATCCAACATGATAGTACTTGTTTAGTTCACAACATGTTAGTCCAAACTTTACCCACTGGATTATGTGTATTATAATATTAATATGAATACTTATCTTATAGTTCGTATAGCAAAAACTACGCACTATCACCAATTAATTACTATCCTAACAATATCAACAGATATTGTAATTAAGTATTCTGCCAGCGATCCATAGTTTCTAGTTAATCATGAAAAGTCACAAAAGCCGCAGTAAAACCTCACTGAAATATTACAACCAATAACTTAAAGAAACACTATGAACCACATTCCAATTATCGACTCCAATTTTAGCAAGTAGGGAATATTTTAGAAATTCTTGGGTTTGGGCTTGCATTCCTATACACCAGCGACCAGAGAGGCTACTGCAGTTAGCCTTGCAGAATTCATGCAGTCTATTTTAATGAGTTCCCAAGATCTGGTCTTGTTTTATAATGCCATGTTAAACGGGAAGTTACATGTGGCTTATTTT
>NC_051847.1:221514090-221525051 GCF_002237135.1 Teleopsis dalmanni
CGTGAGAGCATGATTCAAATTTTTTGCTTTGATGAACTGATATTATGCGATTTGTGGCAATAAGATTCTGTTGTTTTTAAATTACTACTGTTTAATACGTCCTTCCTCTCAAATTATAAGCTAAAAGAGTTTTCCTTAAATGGCTCATCATCACAAAAGTCAAGCCCACTTTTGTTTAGCACACATAAGAAACACTTTTGATGGATTTCGTCCAAATGTGCTTTATTGCTTTTTATTTCACTTTTATTATTATGTTATCCTTTCCCACTAACTCAGATACACTGTAAAAAGAACGTGCAATAATAAGTTTCAAAAATGTTTTTAGCATACACTTTGACACTATAATCAGGTATATATATATGTAAAGTATACATATTAAATTTAATAATTTATTGTATTATTTTTTTTATATTGAAGATTAACTCAGTAAATTGAATTTTTGAAATTTAAACTAACAAAGTACATGGTTCCTGAAACTTGTGTGAAACTGTAAACTTCTCACACTGATAGAGTCCTCTATATGCGAGAAAAATATTTTAAGTTTATCATAATTTTTGAAACGCAGACATTAAAGAATATATGAAACCTTAAAAATCCCTAAGAGATAAAACAATTAAGTTATGTGTCTTTTGATTTAACTATCGGTATATATGTTCATATCAAAGCAAGTTAAACTCTTTAGTTGTGATGGAAACAAATAAACATATATAATTTGAAGCCGATTTTGAAAGTTTGTTAAAATAGCCCAAAATTAATGAACTATATCCTATATTATCATATGAACTAAAAAATCTGTATCAAATTTTCATTTTGTACATAGATTTTTAGTTAATATTATGTATGTTATACATATGGATAATGCTTGAAAAGTTTAAGTAGCTTTAGAGAAACTGTGACTGTAAGATATATGCTTTTCCAAAAAAAACTCCTGTAATTGATAGCTTATCTTAATAGTCTTATTGAATTGTATATCTTAACTTAATAATAGTCTAAAATAGTGCCCAAAGAACTACCCAACAGGTACCCAGAAGCATTGTTGACCATTTTTTACTCAACTGTATTGTCTGTTTTCTAGAACTAACTATACTATTTACCGGTGTAAATAGGATACGTTATAAATATCTTATAACAGATCGTTTCAGTTCGTCACCGAAAACTTTGGAAATAAATTTACGCCAAACTAACTAATATCACGAAATAGGCACATACAATTCATTAATGAAATAGTTCATCTAAGAAAACTAAAATTAAAAGTAATCGATGGATTTTGATCATTCCAATATACATTTAAACTCTTCATAAGAAATTTACTCATCGAATTTCTTAAATAAGGGTCAAATCTTTCCTTTTTTGTTTTTTTTTTTTGCAGAGATAGAGTTTAAAAATGCTTAACGGCGCCACGATAATGGAGCGCCACATTTGGCCACACCACTATCGAAGAAAAACCCCCTGTATACCAACCGTTTCTACTCTGAATTTCAACCGATTCTACTCTGGAACTTCATCGTGAATACTTCCAAGTAGGGTCCCTGTGTTGTTTGCTTATTGATCATTTCTGTTCGTCGTTATTATCAGTTTTCGAGATATTATATTTATTTGTGTATGATCATAACTTGTCGACATATGGCGCTCTAGTTTTCTTCGATAGTATCATCTTTGTTTTAATATTTTCGAAATTTATTTTACCGGCTATTGTTTCAACTAATGATTTTTCGGTGTTCCATCTATTGCATCTGAAGATAGTGTGTTTAGCGTGGTCTTGGTCTCCATCTCTGTATATGCATTTCAGATTGTTTGCCTTACCAATATTTTTAAAAATGTCCATGACCTGAAAAGAATTGCATTTGATAGTAGTTTTGCTACGTTTAAGAAAAACTATGCTTGATGATAAATAATGACACAAATGACAATATAGATATAAATTCAAAATCTGCTCAAAAATATTTTTTCAGCTTCTGTTGTCAGTTTCAATACTCGTAACTTAAAAATAACTTTAGATACCTAATGCACACTTTTCAGATTATATAATCAAATATTGAATACATTGTATGTATAAGCCACGTTCTGGAGTTTAATAAAGCTATGAAAACATTTGCAAACTTTCTTTTATTTTTATATAAAAATTTTTTAAGTGTACGATTCAGAAAAGGGAAAATTATTGTGCAAATATGTGTGTACTAAAGCGCAACTCTTAAAATCTATACTTTACTTTGATCACATTTTAATGATGATGACCATGGTTAACTGAAGTTACCGACTGTTCGGAATTTTCACTTACCATATCAACGACCACATGCTTAGTATCGCTTCAATTCAAACCAAGCTTGAACAAGTACGTCCTCACTTCCCCGTTTCCCCGTTGTTGCAGTTATGCACTTGGGTTACGATAAAAGCACAGTGAATTGAAAAACAAAAGTACACAGTCAGACTTCAATCAGACATAGGCTCAAGACACATTACACAGTCTGCAGTCCGCAGTCCGCAGTCTGCAGTCTGCAAATTCAGAATCAGAATAAAACGAAGTCGAATAACTTGCAGAATTCTGCAACTCTGCAATTCTATAATTCTCTAGCACCGCACCGCACAGCACTGCGCCAGCTCGGTGCGCTTGAACTAACATCTACACTGTAGCCATCAACTGTAACAGAGTAGCACAGTAACAGAGTAATCGAGGCAATAAGAGTGCGCCAGTCGAAACCCCCTTCCATCGTTCGTTGCTTATGCATGCGCACCAACGTATACCAACGTATGCACTGTATTATTTAATTCCCGTGTGCATGCCTAAAAGAAAAAAATTAATGTGGAACATACAAAAAAATTTTAAGTGTACGTTGTAGAGCGCCATCTCGTTTAATCTACCTTTTAAAGGGCGTGGCTATAGTATTTTATATGTGTTGATCAAAGAATGCCGATGCTTTGTACTAAACCGACACTGTGCAGCTTAGTCTTAGTCTTTTATATGATTTTTAGGCGCGCTCTGAAGAGACGAAGTGGTCAGACAGGACTACGAACTACGAAGCGAGTTAAATAAAAGGAGCTTGAGCTTGAGCTTGTGCTTGTGACTAAAAGAAAGGATGAATGCAAATAAAATTACAGAGCAGGTCAAATGTTGCTTTGTAGGTATTTATTGTTTAACTGGTATGAGCTTGGAGCGTGAATTGACTTCGATTTGTTGTGCGATTTGTGTCAGTTTTATTGCGTGTGCCACACACATACAGAGTATATCGACGCAAGCGGCAGCAACAACAACAAATTTATAATAATTTTTCAATTATTATGGACTCCAAAGTGGACTGACTGACTTTGCCAGCTAACTTACATTACAAATACATTACAAGTACATTACAAATACTGAAAATATAATGAGGTATAAAAGAGAATATTAGATGCTTAAACAATTCGTGACTGAAATCGTTCCATCAAACTGAATTGAGCCCAGCCTGGCCTGGGCTCAATTGATTTTAACCGTTCAGCATTACAATAAAAATAAAAAAATAATAAAAGTTCAGCTAATTACGCCGGCTTTTAACAAAAATTAAAACTGTTGCCGCTTTTGTTCAACTCTAATTGTACAAGATGATGTTTGTGACCGTCGCTGCCACCCGAGGCAATCGTAAAACATGCACACAGTAATTTTGTTGATTTACACGCATTAAACATGTCGAACGACATTTATTACCAACACAAACACACACACATCCACATATCCACACATCCCCACAAAACACTGAAATGCACACTTTTTCATTTTCATTATTAAAAGAATATTAAGAATTTATGGCTGCTATGCTCCGATCACTTGCGCTGACCGCCAACAAAGCAACACTTCAACATTTTTATTACTTTCTACCAGAAAAGGAAAGAAACGAAAGGGAACAGAGGTAAGAAACGCCAACTTTAAGCAAACAGATGAGGTAATACAAAAAACAACGAAAAATTGATTAAAATGCATTTTGTAGCCATTAAAGTAAGACAAGTAAAAGAAACGGAAGAACCCAGGAACTCAAGGCATAACTACTACACTCTATCCTTTTAAGTACGAGCATTAGCGACAAACGCCGGAGAATACGCAGCGCTCCTGACCGCACCATCGTACCATCTCACTACCGCTGCACATAAAATTCATAAAAACATGAGCTGCTTGCCATTTTCGTTACGACAACATCAATTAAATTTTTATTGATGCCACCGCAACAAACACCGCTCTGTCCGTCCCTTGACAGAGCCAATAACTGAACTGACGATTTGGAGAATAGACAGACGGTAGATATAAGTTCATTATCAGCTCATGTTGATCGGTGTCATGTACGAAGTGTCAAAAACACATCAGTTAATGCATCTACATAAATTATTTGAATACGTCCACTATTTATACTGAACAATGGAGTATGATAAATTAAGAAAAGTCGTTAAAATAACACCTTTTTGTTGTTCTTAGTTCCTGGTCATCATCTCCCGGACGCATGAGTTTAACAAATGTTTTAGATAAAAATGAAGACGAATTGCAGTAGAAAAGATCTGCAGTAGAGAGATCTGCCTTGTAAGGTGTTTGCTTGATTGTTGAAGAGAGCAGGATTAAGGTAGTTACATTCAACAAAGTTAAAAAAGCAAATCTAAACTATATAAGAGCACAAAATTCGTCTTCTTTACAATAAGACTAAATTCTGTTTTGTTACAACAATTGAATTTGATGTATTTATGTAGAATTATATGACATATCAAATTATAATATTTCTGTAGAGCTAGACGTCCAGCATTCACGCGATCTCTTCGGTGGTCGACCGGGTAACCTCGCGACAGTTAGTTTCTCTACCATTGCAATCTTCATGAAATATGTAAATTAACAAATATTTAAAATTTCAACATTAGTTTCATATAAGAAGAAGAGATTAAGTCTATCCAAACAGGTCCATAAGTATAATCCAAATGAAATGAATCATTCGATTTCTGTTCCCCTTGCAAGTAAATCTTTTCAAAAATGTAAACATATACAATCCAAATCATACACAAACCTAACGCTTAAAAAACATTATTTTATTATACATTATTTCTTATAGTTGATAATGTACGACTTAAGAATCGACAAATAGAAATAACCTCATTTTTCATATCCTATAATATTATATACATAGTGCAGAACCGTGGATGATAAATAACAACATTAAGCAATTACTTAAGATTCCCAAGAGAAAACTCTACAGCCTATTTATTTTAATGGTGAATATTATTCTTAATGGAGCGATAAGCTGTAATATGCTACACCAAGTTTCTCGTAACTACATGTTGTAAGTATGGGGAAGGACACTTCTGCCAAAATATCATTATAGCATCATAAGGACATAGAAGAAGAAAACTTCATTTGACATGGGTAACCTGTAGATTAGCTATACATGCTGCATTACATAGTCAAGCAATAAAAGATCCATTGGCACATTGATGACTACGAAATATAGAATTGCCCATATACACCGATTGAATCGTTTTTAAACATATGTCTTATATGATTTAAATACAAAAGCTCTATAAGGACTTTAATTCTTGTTTTCATTTTATTTATCTGTAGTTTTTTCAATTATTCAAACAAATTAATAAAGAATAATCTGTAGTACACTATTTTCCTTTCACCATTTTTTTTTCTCATGCACATATGTTATGTGCTTATCAAACTGTGATACAAAATTATTCCATCATATAAATTATACAACTATACTCGACACTTAACTTGCTAAGATTGACATTAGCTCTCTGGTAGCTAACAATAAAATCTCTTAAAGAAATATATTTTAATTTATAACCATCTAATTAACTCCCGCTCGCACATTATGCCAGGAAATATGATAGAAGGTAACCAGCGCTTCTGTCCAAACTAATGCTCGACTGTTGTCGGCTAAAATGTCTCATCTTCACTTTAATTTGTTGCTCTGCGATTGCGCTTTTATGATCCATCTTACAAAAAGGTTTGTTTTTTATAACCTGCTTGAACTCATCAATTTGCTTACTAACAACATTCAGACACGAACATAGTGGGAAATTTTCAAATACTGAATCATCCAATTTAGTCAATTCCTTGTCTCCACACTGATTTGAGCACAGAAATCTAAAGCCATTTAGAATAAATTAAGCTGGACCTACCGCTAAAAAGCTAAGGTCTTATAAATATTTCCAGATTTCTTTCTACCTTTTTGTCTTTGTTAGCTTGGATTGTTGCCGGAGTTGTTGTTGCTGTTCATATCATTTATAGTCATTTTATTTCTCACATTTTTGATATTCATTTTTTCGTTGATGCGGCGCAATCAAATCAGTCAGTCATATTAATCTGATCCTCATCAACCGCCACAACAGGATTAAAATTAGTTTTTGATTATGCTTTCGAGCTTCTGGACAACGCGATCTGAGGTCTGCTCTTTACTTAGGGGCAGTGAGTAAAATTTTTTTTTTGCTTTTGTTTTGTACCTAAAGTGTTGGTATCTAAAGATTCCGCCAAAAGGGAAGTATGGGGTATTAGCTAAAGACTCGCCGATTTCATTTTTTTTTTTATTTTTTATTGCCACATATTTTTTTTAATATTTTCCTTATATTATCGTTCGTATTTGTTATGGCCATATGAATATGCATAAATTCTTCGCAGAATCCTTTTGTGAATGTAATTAACGCTTTTAGCAAATTTTATTGTTGGCCTTTTAGCCTTCTTTGTTTAGCCGCTGCACATATCAAAGGAGGTCGTTTGAAATATGCCGTCGGTGTTTTATATAACCTTTTTTATATCTGAATTTGAATATTATATAAGTTATCGAATTAAGAAAAAGTGTTAAATTCTACGCAAACCGAACAGTGAGTGTTGAGTGTACGAAATCCGTTTTTACGCCGTTGTGAACACCAAAAATACCGATTCCGATACCGATTGGGTCGTAAGGGAAATTCTCCCTAATCACATTCCCGCATACCTTACAGCTACTTATACAACCTCAGCAATGTTAACAATGTTTTCAATCAAGCGTCAAATTCTTCTACTAATTAAGTCTTTCTTCTTCTGCTGCTGAGCGTCTTCAAATGCCAGAAAGGAATTTCACATGCGGGTTTTCTTGGTGATCACAACGATTTATGCTTCACACAATGGCATAAAAAGGCGCAGTTCAGCGTGTGATCAACACTGAATGTCGGAAATATTTTCATACTAAAGATTTATGGATTCATCCTTTTATTGTAAATTTCAGTTGATAGAGGCTTGAGTCTTGACTCTTGAGTATTTTAAAAA
Source organism: Teleopsis dalmanni (assembly GCF_002237135.1). Classification (NCBI taxonomy): domain Eukaryota; kingdom Metazoa; phylum Arthropoda; class Insecta; order Diptera; family Diopsidae; genus Teleopsis; species Teleopsis dalmanni. Next base: position 221,521,346 of record NC_051847.1, read on the forward strand.
TGAATTACTTCAAATGTGGATCTTGTTTGAAAGTCACAACTCACCTTTTTAATTTGATTGAATTTTACTCCAAATTTTCATTTTATTTATTTTCACTTTATAAAGACCAGAATTGATTATTAAATTTTTTTTTGTTTTTTTTTTCGATTTGGTTTTTGCTCAGAATTACAGAAAGTTTTAATTGAATCATTTTTAATACCCTCAACGCATAACTTAATTAACATAATTGATTTCTGTTCTTCTTCAGTTTTGTTTATCCCAAAAAGAAATCTTGATCTTCGGCTATTAGTTTTAATTTCTTTTACTTAAGCCGATCAGTTAACAGATTTTGATTGACTTTTCCACTTTTCACACAAAAGAAAAGTGAGTGTTTTGAGCTGCTGTATTCCAGCACTCTGATCGCTCTGATCAGTGTGATAGCTGTGATGGTTGTGATGGTTGTGATGGCTGTGATGGCCACTCACGATAGAAATCTCTTAATTAATTGTTGTTAATTTATTTTCTCGAAAAAAGTGTATTACGATGAAGATTAAAGCGAAGAGATTTCTGTTTACTGCTAAGATACAAGATGACTTCGAAAGCTGTGTTGTCATGATGTATTAAGAAACAATTAGGAAGAATAATACTTTAATCTCTGAGTACACTCCTACCATTAAGTTAGAGTGTTTTGTTCCACTTCCACTCCATGAGGTATTCCGTTTTTATGATTTAAAATTACGAATAGTTTTAGATAATTTTGTTGCAATTTCTTCTGATAAAGAAGATAAAATATTTTTGCATTCCTTTCATTAAATAACATATAAGTTAATATAAATCATCTTCATCAAAATTTTATAATTTAAAAAGAAATTAAATTTCTTGCAATATATTCAATTATTTTCAATTATTTTATAAATTAAGAAAAATGAAGTGCCTTTATATGGCATTTAATTATTAACATCGTTCATATCGGATTATCGAAACAATATCGAAATCGAAATTGACTCAAAATAAACCAATTGTTTGTGTAGCAATTAAATTGAAAACTAAGCAAGTCTATTTTAATTTATGTATAATTTAGGTCAGAGGTGGGAAGATATTAGGAACAATCATCTCTTAAAATACATTGCTCGAGTAGGTGATAAAAAGTCAGTTGTTTCAGGCTGTCTGACAAAAGAAACTTTAGATATAGACACCTATATTTGAATATACGGCTTATACCTAGTATTGGGCAATGACAGAATAGTTGAGTGACATTCATTTTCTTATATGACCTAACGCCTAACTGGTCTACTAAAAATGTCTATGTCCAAGTAGTCACTATTCTGTCAGTACAGCAATTGTATTGAGCAGTAAGAGGTCAGTAAGATTAAGCTATTAACATGCTATATAGAGTGACGTGAGAACTCTACGTAAAGAATTTTGATCGTTTAACGAGTTTAAATAAAGCTGACGAGATGTAATTGATATTATGGGAAGTCGTATGCAACTTCTGAAAAACTTATAAGATTCTTTAGCAGAATAAACGTTTTCGTTAATTTGAGCGATGTAAAAACCACGGCCCAATCATTCTTTTATTGAATAAACAATATGCTATAAGTGATTTCTAAACTGTACATAATTACACTTTTTATATTAATTATATGTGAAGTTATAAATTTTGATTATATTGCAATAGAGCAACGTTCGGTTAAGTTAAATTAACCTGATGTAAACCACATAGATAAGTTAAGCCTCATGAATTCCAAATAGAACTACAGCTCTACGTTAGTATCAACCAGATATGTGTAAAAAATCAATATAAGATAAATGGATCTATTGTATCGCCACAAATCTTTTTTAATTGTACCTATAGTATAAGTACAATATGAAGAATGAATTAATATCAAGATATATATATAAATATATATATGTATACATGTGTTTATGATACATATACCATAAATGTTAGTAGCACATAGCATATATAGACAAAATACACTTTAACAATTACACATAAATGAACACCTTCACCTTGAAAGTACACATACAATTCAATTAAATCGATTGAACTCCTTGTGTATCCTTGCCGACCCTTTTTAAAAAGTTTGTTGTTTCTTAATAAACCTAATTAACCAATCCAAGCGATCAATACGATAAGGCACGCAGTCGATATAATCGTATATCCTATACAGATACATTTGTAAGAATGTTTTATATATAGAATAGAGTGGGGTTACTTCTATTCTCGAAAAAGTCATTAATTTTCCACAAACACTTTCGACATTTGCGTCTTAATTAGTTACGCAGCTTTTATGAAACATGCACTCAATTATGGCCACGTCCACTGAAAGGAATGCGTGTCCTGGAGTTTATGTTAGCGAAATATTATATGGTCAACTTCCACAATGACACCTTCATTTTGACAGCTTCTTTGTAATGTTTTGCCGTCTTTTTAACGCCTAACAATGTTACACCCTACGTTAGTTTTTATGTAAATTTATGGCAAAGAAAAACTATAGACCATACTGTTGGCAATGTATCTATGTTGATGAACACTCATACTACATATATGTATATGGTATGTAACTGCAAGTATATGTTAACAGTGGATTGCTACAGTCCTAAGCCATTGGTTTTTGTCACCTACAGCCACGTCAGGTTAGCAAATGATGCCCGCGAGTGGCGGTAGTACAAGTAGGCCATGAATAAATTGTCTACGCGACTGTCATAATGATTAGTTATGCTGATGACATTATTTGTTAATGTATTTAGTTGATGTATTTCGCTTTTTATTATTGTGATTGTTAAATAGGATCGTACAGTATACATTGTTTATTTTATTAAAGAACACGCGTTCGGCAGTTAATAGAATGGAAGGCAACAGCGCGGCTGAATGGCTAAATGGCAGAATGGCTGAATGGCAGTAACAATGACAGGCGGCTAAACTTCGTACATATTTTATACAAATTAGTTACCTTAATGTGTTTTTTTCCACATTATGTATTATAATTTTTTATTATTTTGCGCTACTATATACCAGAAAAAACCCACGTACAACGAACAAGAGGAGCTCTCCGTCGTTCCTTGTTAGCTACTCAGAAACGCCAAGTTCTTTCTAGTGCGCTAATTAAACTTCACTAGTTTATCCCGCAAAGCTGCTCGGGACATGCAATTTTATATTTAATTTTTTCTTAATTTGTTTTATTTCGTTATTAACAAATAAAATGCTAAGCTTTTAAGTAGTTAATGATATAAAAATAAATAATATAAAATTATTGCAAATTTGTGCAAATGAATTTTATTGAATTTAATTTATTTTCCTTAAGTTCTCAGACGAGGGCAGTGTGCGTGCACGAAACCAATTTGTTTTAATTAATTAAATACCTTAAATTATGGCGGAATTATGCAAAATTTTGTAGCACGTATTCGGGTAGCTTAGAAGAGATTAAATTAATTATCTATAAGTAGCATTTCATGTCAATCCATACATACTTAATGGAAAAAATCCTTAAAAATATCAATTGTATTTATTTCAATTTGAGTAAATCTAAATTATAAAATTTATTGTTTTTTTAACGATTTTGTTAATTGATATGTCACTATATACATCTCTCTTAAATCCAAGTATTTGAACAATTACTAATATTTTTAAATCGCTGATGACTACCAATGTACAATCAAGTTTATACGGTATCTAGTGTGGTCTTATGGTATACTGTAAATTTAAGAATTAAAAGCTAACCTG
>NC_051847.1:221525151-221530763 GCF_002237135.1 Teleopsis dalmanni
AAATATAAGTATAAAATGAGGTATTATTTATTAATCTTATACGTCAAATAAAATCTAAATAATTTCTTCGAAATACGATCACGTTTATCTCCAGATATTATTGAGTTTCGCGACGATGTTCACTTATATAAACAACTATATAAAAATCATTATTATAATCATAGACATCTATATACATTCTTCGTAATTAAGACAGTACTCTTCGTGTATAACTAAATCGAAATATTATCAGAAAAATAAGTATAAAAAGAGGTATTTTCTAAAAATCTAATATATCTAAAATAGTGTAAGGAGAATCTTCGAAATACGATCAAGTATATCTTCAGATATTAAAAAGTTTCACAACGTTGTTTACTTGTATAAATAATTATATAAAAATCATTATTATAAACACAGAAATCTATATACATTCTTCGTAATTAAGACAGTACTCTCCGTGTATAACTAAATCGAAATATCATAAATATAAGTATAAAATGAGGTATTATTTATTAATCTTATACGTCAAATAAAATCAAAATAGTTTCTTCGAAATACAATCACGTATATCTCCAGATATTATTGAGTTTCGCGACGATATTCACTTATACAAAGAATTTTATAAAAACCATTATTATAAATATATAAATCTATATACACTCTTCGTAATTAAGACAATACTTTTCATGTATAACTAAATCGAAATATCACAAATATATGTATATAATGAGGAATTTTTTAAAAATCTAATATATTAATAATAATCTAAATTGTTTCTTCGAAATACGATCAAGTATATCTTCAGATATTTTAAAGTTTCACAACGTTCTTCACATGTATAAATAATTATAGAAAAATCATTATTATAAATATAGAAATCTATATACATTCTCCGCAATTAAGACAGTAATCTTCACATATAACTCAATCGAAATATCACAAATATAAGTATAAAATGAGGTATTATTTATTAATCTTATACGTCAAATACAGTCTAAATAGTTTCTTCGAAATACGATCACGTATATCTCCAGATATTATTGAGTTTCGCGACGATATTCACTTATATGAATAATTATATAAAAATCATTATTATAAACACAGAAATCTATATACATTCTTCGTAATTAGGACAGTATTCTTCGTTTACTATTATCGAACTTTTATCGGAAATATAAGTATATAATGAGGAATTTTTTAAAAATCTAATATATCAAAAATAATCTAAATAGTTTCTTCGAAATATGATCAAGTATATCTTCATATATTATAAAGTTTCACAACGTTGTTTATTTGTATAAATAATTATATAAGTCATTGTTATAAACTTAGAAATTTATATACATTCTTCGTAATTAACACAGTACTCTTCGTGTATAACTAAATCGAAATATCACATATATAAATATATAATGAGATATTATTTATAAGTCTGAAGTATCCCAAATAATCGAAATTGTTTTCTTGACATACAAATATTTTTTTTAATGTTTTAAGTTTTTTGCCCATTATAGTATACGTATAAATTTCATAATATGAACAATGTAATATATAAAAACATTTGTATGAATATTTTTTAATTAGGACCATATTGTTCATAAATTTTAAAATCGATATATTAAATCAAATTATTTGTAATAAAGTAAATTTTAGAAATATAAAATCTCCATAATAATCAATATAATTTTCAATGTGTAATGGAGCATGCACTTCTTAAGCTGAACCCATGTTAACCAAGATTTTCTAATAATATATATCTTATTGTATTTTGAATTTTCAACTTATGTCAATTTACTTAACTTTTTGTAAATAAAATATTAAATGCATTTTATTGCCGAAATCAAATGAAAATAGCCTTCTCGAAGTGATAATTTTAAATTGAGAGACTAAAAAAAATCACTCGGAGTCGTGTCAGATGAGTACGATGCTTGGTCGTGGAAGATGACGCAATATCATGATGCGAATTCAATGAATTGGCCTTCCATAATTCTGTCTGTTTTGGTGGAAATTGTTGATGTAAAAGCCATATGAACTATTATTCACCGTTTGTCCCTCTGGAAGAAATTAAGAATAAACCATACCGCTATTATTGAAAAGATTTGTCAGTCCTACTCTCATTTTCTAACGAATTTGATATTGATAGATTTTGTGACTATTTAATTAGTAAATGTAAAATCTCAGGACATTATGTGTCCAGTGATCTGGTTTGAATGTTATTTTTCAACAGCATAGGGCTAATTTGACACCACTAGTGCGGCAGCAAATTTTATGCCCAAAATAAAGCCAAGATAATTTTCAACGACTCATATACTGTTTTCAGCGGACTAGACGAAGCGATTGCACTACCATATCTCCGTCTTCTTTAAATACTTTATAACATTCATATGTCTATGTTTGTAGCATGAACAATTCACGGAATCGCACAAGACACTCCAACAATTCCATCACCTGCACAATGCGGGATGCATCCAATATTCTGCGACAATTTCGTAAGCATCGTGCTTTCGAATATTATCTAAAAAATCTGGAACCTCTAAAGAGAATATTAATTTATAATAATAATTTTAAAATTATTATTATTTATTAGTTTTTTAAAATAAACTTCTATATTTTTTTTCTAAATACAAATTTTCTTAAAATATTGCTGAACGCAATATAAACACAACTACTTCTGGGTGAGGTTATAACTAATTATATTTAGTACTTGGAGAACATTAAATCTTCGGTATTTTTCAATACCAACAAGAACCTCATCCACCCCAAATATTTAAATACAGAGATATGACATCTAAATACAGCTAATGATCATTAACGTAGTCATTAGGAAATGATAGATATGTTCTTGGGTAGTAAATTTTACAGACTGCGGTAGGTAATGGAAGTAAAATAAATATTTATTTAATAATAATAATTTTAAAAAAAATTCTATATTTTTTTTTCTTAATACAAATTTGTTTAAAATCTTGCTGAACGCAATAAAAACACAACTTCTTCTGGGTGAGGTTATAACTAATTATATTTAGTAATTGGAGAACATTACATTCTCGGTATTTTTCAATACCAACAAGAACCTCACCCACCCCAAATATTTAAATAAAGAGATATGACATCCGAATTATTAAATGCAGCCAACGATTATAATGGTCTTCACGAGGAAACGATAGACATGTTATTGGGAAGTAAGCTTACGGAATGTGACAGGTAAAGGAAATAAATGGTAAATAATCTTAATTTAAAAAATATTCGTAAAACCATATATATATATTGTAAATTAAATGCAAAAAATGAAAATAAAACTTGATTTTATATATTACAGCTTTCATCTATTAGAATCGTTCAAGTTAAAGTCTGCTTTATACGCAAATTAAAACGAGTATAATTAAAACGAGGACTTCCTAAGATTTTTTATCAGCCCACTGATATTTATCGTAATTTCGTTTTTGAATTATGTATATGACAAACTTACATTTAAAATAACAACATAAGAATAGTTTCTAACAATTATAAAATGCATTATTTTATACATAAATAGTGAGTAGTATATCCACGCATGACAAAATAAAAAAATTTGTAAACGTTAAGTTTACGGTATTTTTCAATACCCATATAAAGAGATAATATTTTCAACTTTTAAATAAAAAGAATTTGGACACCATTCTTATGGATTTATAACAGTAAAACAATTTTGGGTCTACTATGTGGAAGTGCACTTCATAGAGATGACTGCAGAAGATACAACAGAAATAATTAATGAAAAAGTAAGAAATCGAATTATATATAAATAATTATTGTATTTTTATGTTTGTATTTATTTAGAATTGTGTTCCAGATTTAATAATATCAAAACCTTAAACCGAACAACAGCGTGTTTCTCTAGTAAATAATTCAAAAGCACTATAACGGATATCCAATCTTAGCCCACTATGATAAATTTTTTTATCGAAGCCAATACCGTGGTGCCTTGCAAACGCCATTCTTCTAGCGCAGGTCAAATTAACTTTTCGTTCGTCTATTACAAAATCAGCCAAGCTATACTTTTCAAACAGGATCCACACTCATTAAAACTGATTGCTATCGAATCTATCGAGACGTGTTATTTTGCTGTAGCTATAGTTTCTTCAGAATCAGCCTTTCTCACATATGGAGCCAAAAATTCGCCATACAATTTTTGTTTAATTGAAATTGAATTGTAAAATTAAGCATTTTGATTTTGTTTTATATTATATATACTTATAAAGATTTTATATATTACAACATATTGTATATATAACTTATAAGAATATAAGAAACATATGAACTGAAATAAATTTATAATTAAATATAAGTCCTCAAATTGTTTTTCGCATTTTGTTAGGAAAATAACTGTTAGCACTCGAAATACTGATTACATTTTTGTATTTAATAACTCTCAGTCCCCCTTTTAACAATATGTGTAAGATACATTTTTTTCTGCATTTAAGGGAAAACATATACTCCTTATAGCTTTTTCAAGTGCTGAATGACAACTCAAGACAACTCTCACCACCATTCTCCCTGTCTAGTTATCCATGAAACTAAGTATCCATTATTTCAACTTTTACATCCATAATTTACATTTTGGTAATTAATGCAAGAAACGCTTTTAGTATGCTATACTTGTAATCTTTCAATAATGCTATCTTATATTAGATCTTTAATCGGACAACTACTTTCTTGCAGCCAAGGCTAGGATATAACTTACAATTCAACTTTTAAACTGATAGAATAGCCAACTCTTGGTGCGAACTAATGGTGTGATTAAGAATGTCGAGGGAAATGTTGGAAGATAAGGTTTTTTCAGACGAAAAAATCAACAAAGTTAATAGAGAATTTTGCAAGAAGAAATCGAGGCTTAAGCATTACGCACAAGATTATGAAAAAACTTAAAATCTGATATAATAGTGTTGAAATTTACCGACGTAAGTATAGTGAACTGGGTGTTACTACACAGCGATTGAAAAAAATCAAGACGTCAGACGCACACAGTTTGTCTACAGCATTTTTAAGCCCACTTGCAATATGCTGATAGAGTGCATGTATTAGCTTAACTGCAAGATATAGCTACTTGAAGGTACAACTAATGATTTGAATCTCAGTACCCTATGAGCACACAACTGCAGTATTAACGTAATACCTGTTGCGTACACCCAATACAAAGGTAATAAATTATTTATTTGTTTATTATCTTTATTCAATAGAATAATAAGAGCGCCATGGTACAGCAGGTCGATAGATATGTTCTTATAGAGAGCTTAACTAAATTAATACGCATTAAGGCATCATTATTCAACTTATCATTATAAACTCGCATCCATACACTTTCTTTGCTGAAAACAATCTCTTCCAATAAGCGGACATTGAAATGGTCATGTTGTCGGTGGACCCACAAACCAAATTCACGCAGAAACCAAGTTTTAAGATTTTTTTTTATTTCTTTCTATATCGATACATTATTATCTGGCGAACATTTTAACTAAAAGGTGTTAAGAAATATACGGCATATTATTAAATTAATAATAATAGAAGTCGATTTGTTATACTTTTATTTTATTTTATTAAATATATTTTTTAAATAAATAATAAATAAAAATTTTTTAAAAATTAACATAAATCAT
>NC_051847.1:221530863-221674166 GCF_002237135.1 Teleopsis dalmanni
ATCTTCGAATATTATAAAGTTTCGCGACGATGTTCACTTATATAAATAATTATATAAAAATCATTATTATAAACACAGAAATCTATATACATTCTTCGTAATTAAGACAGTACTCTCCGTGTATAACTAAATCGAAATATCATAAATATAAGTATAAAATGAGGTATTATTTATTAATCTTATACGTCAAATAAAATCTAAATAGTTTCTTCGAAATACGATCACGTATATCTCCAGATATTATTGAGTTTCGCGACGATATTCACTTATATAAATAATTATATAAAAATCATTATTATAATCATAGACATCTATATACATTCTCCGTAATTAAGACAGTACTCTTCGTGTATAACTAAATCGAAATATCATAAATATTAGTATAAAATGAGGTATTATTTATTAATCTTATACGTCAAATAAAATCTAAATAGTTTCTTCGAAATACGATCACGTATATCTCCAGATATTATTGAGTTTCGCGACGATGTTCACTTATATAAATAACTATATAAAAATCATTATTATAATCATAGACATCTATATACATTCTTCGTAATTAAGACAGTACTCTTCGTGTATAACTAAATCGAAATATTATCAGAAAAATAAGTATAAAAAGAGGTATTTTCTAAAAATCTAATATATCTAAAATAGTGTAAGGAGAATCTTCGAAATACGATCAAGTATATCTTCAGATATTAAAAAGTTTCACAACGTTGTTTACTTGTATAAATAATTATATAAAAATCATTATTACAACATAGAAATCTATATACATTCTCCGCAATTAAGACAATCGTCTTCACATATAACAAAATCGAAATATCATATAAGTATAAGTATAAAATAAGGTATTATTTATTAATTTTATACGTCAAATAAAATCTAAATAGTTTCTTCGAAATACGATCACGTATATCTCCAGATATTATTGAGTTTCGCGACGATGTTCACTTATATAAATAACTATATAAAAATCATTATTATAATCATAGACATCTATATACATTCTTCGTAATTAAGACAGTACTCTTCGTGTATAACTAAATCGAAATATTATCAGAAAAATAAGTATAAAAAGAGGTATTTTCTAAAAATCTAATATATCTAAAATAGTGTAAGGAGAATCTTCGAAATACGATCAAGTATATCTTCAGATATTAAAAAGTTTCACAACGTTGTTTACTTGTATAAATAATTATATAAAAATCATTATTACAACATAGAAATCTATATACATTCTCCGCAATTAAGACAATCGTCTTCACATATAACAAAATCGAAATATCATATAAGTATAAGTATAAAATAAGGTATTATTTATTAATTTTATACGTCAAATAAAATCTAAATAGTTTCTTCAAAATACGATCACGTATATCTCCAGATATTATTGAGTTTCGCGACGATGTTCACTTATATAAATAACTATATAAAAATCATTATTATAATCATAGACATCTATATACATTCTTCGTAATTAAGACAGTACTCTTCGTGTATAACTAAATCGAAATATTATCAGAAAAATAAGTATAAAAAGAGGTATTTTCTAAAAATCTAATATATCTAAAATAGTGTATGGAGAATCTTCGCAATACGATCGAGTATATTTTCAGATATTAAAAAGTTTCACAACGTTGTTTACTTGTATAAATAATTATATAAAAATCATTATTACAACATAGAAATCTATATACATTCTCCGCAATTAAGACAATCGTCTTCACATATAACTAAATCGAAATATCATATAAGTTTAAGTATAAAATAAGGTATTATTTATTAATCTTATACGTCAAATAAAATCTAAATAGTTTCTTCGAAATACGATCACGTATATCTCCAGATATTATTGAGTTTCGCGACGATGTTCACTTATATAAATAACTATATAAAAATCATTATTATAATCATAGACATCTATATACATTCTTCGTAATTAAGACAGTACTCTTCGTGTATAACTAAATCGAAATATTATCAGAAAAATAAGTATAAAAAGAGGTATTTTCTAAAAATCTAATATATCTAAAATAGTGTAAGGAGAATCTTCGAAAGACGATCAAGTATATCTTCAGATATTAAAAAGTTTCACAACGTTGTTTACTTGTATAAATAATTATATAAAAATCATTATTATAAACACAGGAATCTATCTACATTCTCCGCAATTAAGACAGTACTTTTCACATATAACTAAATCGAAATATCATAAATATAAGTATAAAATGAGGTATTATTTATTAATCTTATACGTCAAATAAAATCTAAATAGTTTCTTCGAAATACGATCACGTATATCTCCAGATATTATTGAGTTTCGCGACGATGTTCACTTATATAAATAACTATATAAAAATCATTATTATAAACACAGAAATCTATATATATTCTTCGTAATTAAGACAGTACTCTTCGTGTATAACTAAATCGAAATATTATCAGAAAAATAAGTATAAAAAGAGGTATTTTCCAAAAATCTAATATATCTAAAATAGTGTGAGGAGAATCTTCGAAATACGATCAAGTATATCTTCAGATATTTTAAAGTTTCACAACGTTCTTCACTTGTATAAATAATTATAGAAAAATCTTTATTATAATTATAGAAAACTATATACATTCTCCGCAATTAAGACAATCGTCTTTACATATAACTAAATCGAAATATCACAAATATAAATATAAAATGAGGTATTATTTATAAATCTTATACGTCAAATAAAATCTAAATAGTTTCTTCGAAATACGATCACGTATATCTCCTGATATTATTGAGTTTCGCGACGATGTTCACTTACACAAAGAATTTTATAAAAACCATTATTATAAATATAGAAATCTATATACACTCTTCGTGCTTAAGACAATACTTTTCATGAATAACTAATTCGAAATATCACAAATATAAGTATATAATGAGGAATTTTTTAAAAATCTAATATATTAATAATAATCTAAATTGTTTCTTCGAAATACGATCAAGTATATCTTCAGATATTTTAAAGTTTCACAACATTCTTCACTTGTATAAATAATTATAGAAAAGTCATTATTATAAATATAGGATTCTATATACATTCTCCGCAATTAAGACAATCGTCTTCACATATACCTAAATCGAAATATCACAAATATAAGTATAAAATGAGGTATTCTTTATTAATCTTATACGTCAAATACAGTCTAAATAACTTCATCGAAATACTATCTAACACATCTTCGAATACTATAAAGTTTTGCGACGATGTTCACTTATATAAATAATTATATAAAAATCGTTATTATAAACACAGAAATCTATATACATTCTTCGTAATTAAGACAGTACTCTTCACATAGAACTAAATCGAAATATCACAAATATAAGTATAAAATGAGGTATTATTTCTTAATCTTATACGTCAAATACAGTCTTAATAACTTCATCGAAATACTATAAAATGCATCTTCGAATATTATTAAGTTTCGCGACGATGTTCACTTATATAAATAATTATATAAAAATCATTATTATAAACACAGAAATCTATATACATTCTTCGTAATTAAGACAGTACTCTTCACATATAACTAAATCGAAATATCACAAATATAAGTATAAAATGAGGTATTATTTATTAATCTTATACGTCAAATAAAATCTAAATAGTTTCATCGAAATACGATCACGTATATCTCCAGATATTACAGAGTTTCGCGATGATGTTCACTTATATAAATAATTATATAAAAATCATTATTATAAACACAGAAATCTATATATATTCTTCGTAATTAAGACAGTATTCTTCGTGTGTAACTAAATCGAAATATTATCAGAAAAATAAGTATAAAATGAGGTATTTTCCAAAAATCTAATATATCTAAAATAGTGTAAGAAGAATCTTCGAAATACGATCAAGTATATCTTCAGATATTAAAAAGTTTCACAACGTTGTTCACTTGTATAAATAATTATATAAAAATCATTATTATAAACACAGAAATCTATATACCATACATTCTCCGCAATTAAGACAATCGTCTTCACATATAACTAAATCGAAATATCACAAATATAAGTATAAAATGAGGTATTATTTATTAATCTTATACGTCAAATACAGTCAAAATAACTTCATCGAAATACTATCTAACACATCTTCGAATACTATAAAGTTTTGCGACGATGTTAACTTATACAAATAATTTTATAAAAACCATTATTATAAATATAGAAATCTATATACACTCTTCGTAATTAAGACAATACTTTTCATGTATAACTAAATCGAAATATCACAAATATAAGTATATAATGAGGAATTTTTTAAAAATCTAATATATTAATAATAATCTAAATTGTTTCTTCGAAATACGATCAAGTATATCTTCAGATATTTTAAAGTTTCACAACATTCCTCACTTGTATAAATAATTATATAAAAATCATTATTATAACATAGAAATCTATATACATTCTCCGCAATTAAGACAATAGTCTTCACATATAACAAAATCGAAATATCACAAATATAAGTATAAAATGAGGTATTATTTATTAATCTTATACGTCAAATAAAATATAAATAGTTTCTTCGAAATACGATCACGTATATCTCCAGATATTATTGAGTTTCGCGACGATATTCACTTATATAAATAACTATTTAAAAATCATTACTATAATCATAGACATCTGTATACATTCTTCGTAATTAAGACAGTACTCTTCACATATAACTAAATCGAAATATTATCAGAAAAATAAGTATAAAAAGAGGTATTTTCCAAAAATCTAATATATCTAAAATAGTGTAACGAGAATCTTCGAAATACGATCAAGTATATCTTCAGATATTAAAAAGTTTCACAACGTTGTTTACTTGTATAAATAATTATATAAAAATCATTATTATAAACATAGAAATCTATATACCATACATTCTCCGCAATTAAGACAATCGTCTTCACATATAACTAAATCGAAATATCACAAATATAAGTATAAAATGAGGTATTATTTATTAATCTTATACGTCAAATAAAATATAAATAGTTTCTTCAAAATACGATCACGTATATCTCCAGATATTATTGAGTTTCGCGACGATGTTCACTTATATAAATAATTATATAAAAATCATTATTATAAACATAGAAAACTATATACATTCTCCGCAATTAAGACAATCGTCTTCACATATACCTAAATCGAAATATCACAAATATAAGTATAAAATGAGGTATTATTTATTAATCTTATACGTCAAATACAGTCTAAATAACTTCATCGAAATACTATAAAATGCATCTTCGAATATTATAAAGTTTCGCGACGATGTTCACTTATATAAATAATTATATAAAAATCATTATTATAAACACAGAAATCTATATACATTCTTCGTAATTAAGACAGTACTCTCCGTGTATAACTAAATAGAAATATCATAAATATAAGTATAAAATGAGCTATTATTTATTAATCTTATACGTCAAATAAAATCTAAATAGTTTCTTCGAAACACGATCACGTATATCTCCAGATATTATTGAGTTTCGCGACGATGTTCACTTATATAAATAACTATATAAAAATCATTATTATAATCATAGACATCTATATACATTCTTCGTAATTAAGACAGTACTCTTCGTGTATAACTAAATCGAAATATTATCAGAAAAATAAGTATAAAATGAGGTATTTTCTAAAAATCTAATATATCTAAAATAGTGTAAGGAGAATCTTCGAAATACGATCAAGTATATCTTCAGATATTAAAAAGTTTCACAACGTTGTTTACTTGTATAAATAATTATATAAAACTCATTATTATAAACATAGAAATCTATATACATTCTCCGCAATTAAGACAATCGTCTTTACATATAACTAAATCGAAATATCACAAATATAAGTATAAAATGAGGTATTATTTATTAATCTTATACTTCAAATACAGTCTAAATAACTTCATCGAAATACTATAAAATGCATCTTCGAATATTATAAAGTTTCGCGACGATGTTCACTTATATAAATAATTATATAAAAATCATTATTATAAACACAGAAATCTATATATATTCTTCGTAATTAAGACAGTACTCTTCGTGTATAACTAAATCGAAATATTACAAATATAAGTATAAAATGAGGTATTATTTATTAATCTTATACGTCAAATAAAATCTAAATAATTTCTTCGAAATACGATCACGTTTATCTCCAGATATTATTGAGTTTCGCGACGATGTTCACTTATATAAACAACTATATAAAAATCATTATTATAATCATAGACATCTATATACATTCTTCGTAATTAAGACAGTACTCTTCGTGTATAACTAAATCGAAATATTATCAGAAAAATAAGTATAAAATGAGGTATTTTCTAAAAATCTAATAAATCAAAAATAGTGTAAGCAGAATCTTCAAAATACGATCGAGTATATTTTCAGATATTAGAAAGTTTCACAACGTTGTTTACTTGTATAAATAATTATATAAAAATCATTATTATAACATAGAAATCTATATACATTCTCCGCAATTAAGACAATCGTCTTCACATATAACAAAATCGAAATATCACAAATATAAATATAAAATGAGGTATTATTTATTAATCTTATTCGTCAAATAAAATATAAATAGTTTCTTCGAAATACGATCACGTATATCTCCAGATATTATTGAGTTTCGCGACGATGTTCACTTATATAAATAACTATATAAAAATCATTATTATAATCATAGACATTTATATACATTCTTCGTAATTAAGACAGTACTCTCCGTGTATAACTAAATCGAAATATCATAAATATAAGTATAAAATGAGGTATTATTTATTAATCTTATACGTCAAATAAAATCTAAATAGTTTCTTCGAAATACGATCACGTATATCTCCAGATATTATTGAGTTTCGCGACGATGTTCACTTATATAAATAACTATATAAAAATCATTATTATAATCATAGACATCTGTATACATTCTTCGTAATTAAGACAGTACTCTTCGTGTATAACTAAATCGAAATATTATCAGAAAAATACGTATAAAATGAGGTATTTTCTAAAAATCTAATATATCTAAAATAGTGTAAGGAGAATCTTCGAAATACGATCAAGTATATCTTCAGATATTATTGAGTTTCACAACGTTGTTTACTTGTATAAATAATTATATAAAAATCATTATTATAACATAGAAATCTATATACATTCTCCGCAATTAAGACAATCGTCTTCATATATAACAAAATCGAAATATCACAAATATAAGTATAAAATGAGGTATTATTTATTAATCTTATACGTCAAATACAGTCTAAATAACTTCATCGAAATACTATAAAATGCATCTTCGAATATTATAAAGTTTCGCGACGATATTCACTTATATAAATAATTATATAAAAATCATTATTATAAACACAGAAATCTATATACATTCTTCGTAATTAAGACAGTACTCTCCGTGTATAACTAAATCGAAATATCATAAATATAAGTATAAAATAAGGTATTATTTATTAATCTTATACGTCAAATAAAATCAAAATAGTTTCTTCGAAATACAATCACGTATATCTAAAGATATTATTGAGTTTCGCGACGATGTTCACTTATACAAAGAATTTTATAAAAACCATTATTATAAATATAGAAATCTATATACACTCTTCGTAATTAAGACAATACTTTTCATGTATAACTAAATCGAACTATTTTCAAAAATATAAGTATATAATGAGGAATTTTTTAAAAATCTAATATATCAAAAATAGTGTAAACAGAATCTTCGAAATACGATCAAGTATATCCTCAGATATTTTAAAGTTTCACAACGTTCTTCACTTGTATAAATAATTATAGAAAAATTTTTATTATAATTATAGAAAACTATATACATTCTCCGCAATTAAGACAATCGTCTTCACATATAACTAAATCGAAATATCACAAATATAAGTATAAAATGAGGTATTATTTATAAAGTTTATACGTCAAATAAAATCTAAATAGTTTCTTCGAAATACGATCACGTATATCTCCTGATATTATTGAGTTTCGCGACGATGTTCACTTATACAAAGAATTTTATAAAAACCATTATTATAAATATATAAATCTATATACACTCTTCGTGCTTAAGACAATACTTTTCATGTATAACTAAATCGAAATATCACAAATATAAGTATATAATGAGGAATTTTTTAAAAATCTAATATATTAATAATAATCTAAATTGTTTCTTCGAAATACGATCAAGTATATCTTCAGATATTTTAAAGTTTCACAACGTTCTTCACTTGTATAAATAATTATAGAAAAATCATTATTATAAACACAGAAATCTATATACATTTTCCGCAATTAAGACAATCGTCTTCACATATAACTAAATCGAAATATCACAAATATAAGTATAAAATGAGGTATTATTTATTAATCATATACGTCAAATAAAATATAAATAGTTTCTTCGAAATACGATCACGTATATCTCCAGATATTATTAAGATTCGCGACGATGTTCACTTATATAAATAATTATATAAAAATTATTATAAATATAGAAATCTATATACATTCTTCGTAATTAAGACAGTACTCTTCGTGTATAACTAAATCGAAATATTATCAGAAAAATAAGTATATAATGAGGAATTTTTTAAAAATCTAGTATATTAATAATAATCTAAACTGTTTCTTCGAAATACGATCAAGTATATCTTCAGATATTTTAAAGTTTCACAACGTTCTTCACTTGTATAAACAATTATAGAAAAATCTTTATTATAATTATAGAAAACTATATACATTCTCCGCAATTAAGACAATCGTCTTCATATATAACTAAATCGAAATACCACAAATATAAGTATAAAATGAGGTATTATTTATAAATCTTATACGTCAAATAAAATATAAATAGTTTCTTCGAAATACGATCACGTATATCTCCAGATATTATTAAGATTCGCGACGATGTTCACTTATATAAATAATTATATAAAAATTTTTATAAATATAGAAATCTATATACATTCTTCGTAATTAAGACAGTACTCTTCGTGTATAACTAAATCGAAATATTATCAGAAAAATAAGTATAAAATGAGGTATTTTCTAAAAATCTAATATATCAAAAATAGTGTAAACAGAATCTTCGAAATACGATCGAGTATATCTTCAGATATTAAAAAGTTTCACAACGTTGTTCACTTGTATAAATAATTATATAAAAATCATTATTATAAACACAGAAATCTATATACATTCTTCGTAATTAAGACAGTACCCTCCGTGTATAACTAAATCGAAATATCATAAATATAAGTATAAAATAAGGTATTATTTATTAATCTTATACGTCAAATAAAATCAAAATAGTTTCTTCGAAATACAATCACGTATATCTAAAGATATTATTGAGTTTCGCGACGATGTTCACTTATACAAAGAATTTTATAAAAACCATTATTATAAATATAGAAATCTATATACACTCTTCGTAATTAAGACAATACTTTTCATGTATAACTAAATCGAACTATTTTCAAAAATATAAGTATATAATGAGGAATTTTTTAAAAATCTAATATATCAAAAATAGTGTAAACAGAATCTTCGAAATACGATCAAGTATATCCTCAGATATTTTAAAGTTTCACAACGTTCTTCACTTGTATAAATAATTATAGAAAAATTTTTATTATAATTATAGAAAACTATATACATTCTCCGCAATTAAGACAATCGTCTTCACATATAACTAAATCGAAATATCACAAATATAAGTATAAAATGAGGTATTATTTATAAAGTTTATACGTCAAATAAAATCTAAATAGTTTCTTCGAAATACGATCACGTATATCTCCTGATATTATTGAGTTTCGCGACGATGTTCACTTATACAAAGAATTTTATAAAAACCATTATTATAAATATATAAATCTATATACACTCTTCGTGCTTAAGACAATACTTTTCATGTATAACTAAATCGAAATATCACAAATATAAGTATATAATGAGGAATTTTTTAAAAATCTAATATATTAATAATAATCTAAATTGTTTCTTCGAAATACGATCAAGTATATCTTCAGATATTTTAAAGTTTCACAACGTTCTTCACTTGTATAAATAATTATAGAAAAATCATTATTATAAACACAGAAATCTATATACATTTTCCGCAATTAAGACAATCGTCTTCACATATAACTAAATCGAAATATCACAAATATAAGTATAAAATGAGGTATTATTTATTAATCATATACGTCAAATAAAATATAAATAGTTTCTTCGAAATACGATCACGTATATCTCCAGATATTATTAAGATTCGCGACGATGTTCACTTATATAAATAATTATATAAAAATTATTATAAATATAGAAATCTATATACATTCTTCGTAATTAAGACAGTACTCTTCGTGTATAACTAAATCGAAATATTATCAGAAAAATAAGTATATAATGAGGAATTTTTTAAAAATCTAGTATATTAATAATAATCTAAACTGTTTCTTCGAAATACGATCAAGTATATCTTCAGATATTTTAAAGTTTCACAACGTTCTTCACTTGTATAAACAATTATAGAAAAATCTTTATTATAATTATAGAAAACTATATACATTCTCCGCAATTAAGACAATCGTCTTCATATATAACTAAATCGAAATACCACAAATATAAGTATAAAATGAGGTATTATTTATAAATCTTATACGTCAAATAAAATATAAATAGTTTCTTCGAAATACGATCACGTATATCTCCAGATATTATTAAGATTCGCGACGATGTTCACTTATATAAATAATTATATAAAAATTTTTATAAATATAGAAATCTATATACATTCTTCGTAATTAAGACAGTACTCTTCGTGTATAACTAAATCGAAATATTATCAGAAAAATAAGTATAAAATGAGGTATTTTCTAAAAATCTAATATATCAAAAATAGTGTAAACAGAATCTTCGAAATACGATCGAGTATATCTTCAGATATTAAAAAGTTTCACAACGTTGTTCACTTGTATAAATAATTATATAAAAATCATTATTATAAACACAGAAATCTATATACATTCTTCGTAATTAAGACAGTACCCTCCGTGTATAACTAAATCGAAATATCATAAATATAAGTATAAAATAAGGTATTATTTATTAATCTTATACGTCAAATAAAATCTAAATAGTTTCTTCGAAATACAATCACGTATATCTAAAGATATTATTGAGTTTCGCGACGATGTTCACTTATACAAAGAATTTTATAAAATCCATTATTATAAATATAGAAATCTATATACACTCTTCGTAATTAAGACAATACTTTTCATGTATAACTAAATCGAACTATTTTCAGAAATATAAGTATATAATGAGGAATTTTTTAAAAATCTAATATATTAATAATAATCTAAACTGTTTCTTCGAAATACGATCAAGTATATCTTCAGATATTTTAAAGTTTCACAACGTTCTTCACTTGTATAAATAATTATAGAAAAATCTTTATTATAATTATAGAAAACTATATACATTCTCCGCAATTAAGACAATCGTCTTCACATATAACTAAATCGAAATATCACAAATATAAGTATAAAATGAGGTATTATTTATAAATCTTATACGTCAAATAAAATCTAAATAGTTTCTTCGAAATACGATCACGTATATCTCCTGATATTATTGAGTTTCGCGACGATGTTCACTTATATAAATAATTATATAAAAATCATTATTATAAACATAGAAATCTATATACATTCTTCGTGCTTAAGACAATACTTTTCATGAATAACTAATTCGAAATATCACAAATATAAGTATATAATGAGGAATTTTTTAAAAATCCATTATTATAAACATAGAAATCTATCATACCATACATTCTCCGCAATTAAAGACAATCGTCATTCTCACAACTATAACAAAATCGAAATATCACAAATATAAGTATAAAATGAGGTATTATTTATTAATCTTATACGTCAAATAAAATATAAATAGTTTCTTCGAAATACGATCACGTATATCTCCAGATATTATTGAGTTTCGCGACGATGTTCACTTATACAAAGAATTTTAGAAAAACCATTATTATAAATATAGAAATCTATATACACTCTACGTAATTAAGACAATACTTTTCATGTATAACTAAATCGAGCTATTTTCAAAAATATAAGTATATAATGAGGAATTTTTTAAAAATCTAATATATTAATAATAATCTAAATTGTTTCTTCGAAATACGATCAAGTATATCTTCAGATATTTTAAAGTTTCACAACGTTCTTCACTTGTATAAATAATTATAGAAAAATCATTATTATAAATATAGGATTCTATATACATTCTCCGTAATTAAGAGAGTGCTCTTCGCGTAGAACTTAATCGAACTATTTTCAGAAATATAAGTATTTAATGAGGTGTTATTTATAAATCTAATATATTAAAAATAATCTAAATTGCTTCTTCGAAATACGATCAAATATATCTACAGGTGTTATTAAGTTTTACAACGTTGTTTACTTGTATAAATAATTATATAAAAATCATTATTATAAACATAGAAATCTATATACCATACATTCTCCGCAATTAAGACAATCGTCTTCACATATAACTAAATCGAAATATCACAAATATAAGTATAAAATGAGGTATTATTTATTAATCTTATACGTCAAATACAGTCTAAATAGTTTCTTCGAAATACGATCACGTATATCTCGAGATATTATTGAGTTTCGCGACGATATTCACTTATATGAATAATTATATAAAAATCATTATTATAAACACAGAAATCTATATACATTCTTCGTAATTAAGACAGTACTCTTCACATGTAACTAAATCGAACTATCACAAATATAAGAACATAATAAGGTATTACTTCTGAATCTAATATATTTAAAATAATCTGAATTGCTTCTGCGAAATACGATCAAGTACATCTCCGGGTAATATAAAGTTTTACAACGTTGTTCACTTGTATAAATAATTATAAAAAAATCATTATTATAACATAGAAATCTATATACATTCTTCGTAATTAAGACAGTATTCTTCGTTTACTATTATCGAACTTTTATCGGAAATATAAGTATATAATGAGGAATTTTTTAAAAATCTAATATATCAAAAATAATCTAAATAGTTTCTTCGAAATATGATCAAGTATATCTTCATATATTATAAAGTTTCACAACGTTGTTTATTTGTATAAATAATTATATAAGTCATTGTTATAAACTTAGAAATTTATATACATTCTTCGTAATTAACACAGTACTCTTCGTGTATAACTAAATCGAAATATCACATATATAAATATATAATGAGATATTATTTATAAGTCTGAAGTATCCCAAATAGTCGAAATAGTTTTCTTGACATACAAATATTTTTTTTAATGTTTTAAGTTTTTTGCCCATTATAGTATACGTATAAATTTCATAATATGAACAATGTAATATATAAAAACATTTGTATGAATATTTTTTAATTAGGACCATATTGTTCATAAATTTTAAAATCGATATATTAAATCAAATTATTTGTAATAAAGTAAATTTTAGAAATATAAAATCTCCATAATAATCAATATAATTTTCAATGTGTAATGGAGCATGCACTTCTTAAGCTGAACCCATGTTAACCAAGATTTTCTAATAATATATATCTTATTGTATTTTGAATTTTCAACTTATGTCAATTTACTTAACTTTTTGTAAATAAAATATTAAATGCATTTTATTGCCGAAATCAAATCAAAATAGCCTTTCTCGAAGTGATAATTTTAAATTGAGAGACTAAAAAAAATCACTCGGAGTCGTGTCAGATGAGTACGATGCTTGGTCGTGGAAGATGACGCAATATCATGATGCGAATTCAATGAATTGGCCTTCCATAATTCTGTCTGTTTTGGTGGAAATTGTTGATGTAAAAGCCATATGAACTATTATTCACCGTTTGTCCCTCTGGAAGAAATTAAGAATAAACCATACCGCTATTATTGAAAAGATTTGTCAGTCCTACTCTCATTTTCTAACGAATTTGATATAGATAGATTTTGTGACTATTTAATTAGTAAATGTAAAATCTCAGGACATTATGTGTCCAGTGATCTGGTTTGAATGTTATTTTTCAACAGCATAGGGCTAATTTGACACCACTAGTGCGGCAGCAAATTTTATGCCCAAAATAAAGCCAAGATAATTTTCAACGACTCATATACTGTTTTCAGCGGACTAGACGAAGCGATTGCACTACCATATCTCCGTCTTCTTTAAATACTTTATAACATTCATATGTCTATGTTTGTAGCATGAACAATTCACGGAATCGCACAAGACACTCCAACAATTCCATCACCTGCACAATGCGGGATGCATCCAATATTCTGCGACAATTTCGTAAGCATCGTGCTTTCGAATATTATCTAAAAAATCTGGAACCTCTAAAGAGAATATTAATTTATAATAATAATTTTAAAATTATTATTATTTATTAGTTTTTTAAAATAAACTTCTATATTTTTTTTCTAAATACAAATTTTCTTAAAATATTGCTGAACGCAATATAAACACAACTACTTCTGGGTGAGGTTATAACTAATTATATTTAGTACTTGGAGAACATTAAATCTTCGGTATTTTTCAATACCAACAAGAACCTCATCCACCCCAAATATTTAAATACAGAGATATGACATCTAAATACAGCTAATGATCATTAACGTAGTCATTAGGAAATGATAGATATGTTCTTGGGTAGTAAATTTTACAGACTGCGGTAGGTAATGGAAGTAAAATAAATATTTATTTAATAATAATAATTTTAAAAAAAATTCTATATTTTTTTTTCTTAATACAAATTTGTTTAAAATCTTGCTGAACGCAATAAAAACACAACTTCTTCTGGGTGAGGTTATAACTAATTATATTTAGTAATTGGAGAACATTACATTCTCGGTATTTTTCAATACCAACAAGAACCTCACCCACCCCAAATATTTAAATAAAGAGATATGACATCCGAATTATTAAATGCAGCCAACGATTATAATGGTCTTCACGAGGAAACGATAGACATGTTATTGGGAAGTAAGCTTACGGAATGTGACAGGTAAAGGAAATAAATGGTAAATAATCTTAATTTAAAAATATTCGTAAAACCATATATATATATTGTAAATTAAATGCAAAAAATGAAAATAAAACTTGATTTTATATATTACAGCTTTCATCTATTAGAATCGTTCAAGTTAAAGTCTGCTTTATACGCAAATTAAAACGAGTATAATTAAAATGAGGACTTCCTAAGATTTTTTATCAGCCCACTAATATTTATCGTAATTTCGTTTTTGAATTATGTATATGACAAACTTAAAATAACAACATAAGAATCGTTTCTAACAATTATAAAATGCATTATTTTATACATAAATAGTGAGTAGTATATCCACGCATGACAAAATAAAAAAATTTGTAAACGTTAAGTTTACGGTATTTTTCAATACCCATATAAAGAGATAATATTTTCAACTTTTAAATAAAAAGAATTTGGACACCATCCTTATGGATTTATAACAGTAAAACAATTTTGGGTCTACTATGTGGAAGTGCACTTCATAGAGATGACTGCAGAAGATACAACAGAAATAATTAATGAAAAAGTAAGAAATCGAATTATATATAAATAATTATTGTATTTTTATATGTTTGTATTTATTTAGAATTGTGTTCCAGATTTAATAATATCAAAACCTTAAACCGAACAACAGCGTGTTTATCTAATAAATAATTCAAAGCACTATAATGGATATCCAATCTTAGTCCACTATGATAAATTTTTTTATCGAAGCCAATACCGTGGTGCCTTGCAAACGCCATTCTTCTAGCGCAGGTCAAATTAGCTTTTCGTTCGTCTATTACAAAATCAGCCAAGCTATACTTTTCAAACAGGATCCACACTCATCAAAACTGATTGCTATCGAGTCTATCGAGACGTGTTATTTTGCTGTAGCTATAGTTTCTTCAGAATCATCCTTTCTCACATATGGAGCCAAAAATTCGCCATACAATTTTTGTTTAATTGAAATTGAATTGATTTTGTTTTTATTATATATTATTATATAGATTTTATATATTACAACAGATTGTTTATATTAGATTTATAAGAATATAAGAAACACATGAACTTAAATAAATTTATAATTAAATATAAGTCCTCAAATTGTTTTTCGCATTTTGTTAGCAAAATAACTGTTAGCACTCGAAATATTGATTACATTTTTGTATTTAATAACTCTCAGTCCCCCTTTTAACAATATGTGTAAGATACATTTTTTTCTGCATTTAAGGGAAAACATGTACTCCTTATAGCTTTTTTAAGTGCTCAATGTCTACTAATTTTCTTTTAAAACAATGAAATTTGAAACAGCTTTTGGTCTCAAGACAACTATTACCACCATTCTCCCTGTCTAGTTATCCATGAAACTAAGTATCCATTATTTCAACTTTTACATCCATAATTTACATTTTTGTAATTAATGCAAGACACGCTTTTAGTATACTATACTTGTAATCGTTCAATAATGCTATCTTATATTAGATCTTTAATCGGACAACTACTTTCTTGCAGCCAAGGCTAGGATATAACTTACAATTCAACTTTTATACTGATAGAATAGCCACATCTTGGTGCGTACTAAAGGTGTGATTAAGAATGTCGACGGAAATGTCGGAAGATAAGGTTTTTTCAGACGAAAAAATCAACAAAGTTAATAGAGAATTTTGCAAGAATAAATCGAGGTTTAAGCATTACGCACAAGGTTATGAAAAAACTTAAAATCTGATATAATAGTGTTGAAATTTACCGACGTAGGTATAGTGAACTGGGTGTTACTACACAGCGACTGAAAAAAATCAAGACGTCAGACGCACATAGTTTGTCTACAGCATTTTTTAAGCCCACTTGCAATATGCTGATAGAGTGCATGTATTAGCTTATCTGCAAGATATAGCTACTTGAAGGTACAACTAATGATATGAATCTCAGTACCCTATGAGCACACAACTGCAGTATTAACGTAATACCTGTTGCGTACACCCAATACAAAGGTAATAAATTATTTATTTGTTTATTATCTTTATTCAATAGAATAATAAGAGCGCCATGGTACAGCAGGTCGATAGATATGTTCTTATAGAGAGGTTAACTAAATTAATACGCATTAAGGCATCATTATTCCACTTATTATTATAAACTCGCATCCATACACTTTCTTTGCTGAAAACAATCTCTTCCAATAAGCGGACATTGAAATAGTCATGTTGTCGCTGGACCCACAAACCAAATTCACGCAGAAACCAAGTTGTAAGATTTTTTTTTATTTCTTTCTATATCGATACATTATTATCTGGCGAACATTTTAACTAAAAGGTGTTAAGAAATACACGGCATATTATTAAATTAATAATAATAAAAGTCGATTTGTTATACTTTTATTTTATTTTATTAAATATATTTTTTAAATAAATAATAAATAAAAATTTTTTAAAAATTAACATAAATCATTGTTTTTCATATTTTATATTCGCATTTTCTCACACATAAAAATAAGAATTGTTGTTTTAAGAATTAGTCAAATTATTTATAAAAAATTTCAAATATAAAAAATTACTTAATACTAATATTTAGCATAGCGTTTATGGTTTTAGTGCCCCTCTCATACCGTGCATTCAGAAGATTCAGTTGTTAGTGGTATATCATAAATCGGGGGTATCTTTTCAGTTAGTTTTAATTTAAGCATTTTATTATGTACAAAAATATTTGATACTTATTTAATAATATTGTTTATATATATATATATATATTAATATATATTTATATATATATTTGCTTTTTATATTTTTGAACATTTATAATAATTTATTTTGTATTTTTCATGTATTAAGTTAGCTTGTTTGTCTTATAGATCACAACAAAATCTTTCATAAATTTCACAAATAAACAATCAAATAAATTAGTATTCAAAAAGAAAAAAGTGCAATTTAGCTTTGTCCGCTATTGTCTTCGAGTGCAGAGACGATTTGCAAAATTAGAAAATCTTTTAATTTGTATTTTGTTTCTTTTACTAGTTGAAAGAAATAGGAAGAGTTCAGATACAATTCACACAATATATTTCAAATTTATTTTTATTCGATTTATGTATTGCTTGTGGCAGAGATAAATATTAACTCAGGAGTGGAATATTCTACCTGGTAAATTAATTGCATTGATATCCCATATCAAATATATACTCATATTTTGGTACATTATTTTGAAATAACATATTTATATAATAGAACTTATTGTTTTCAAAAGCGATTGCTTTCCAGACTTTGACTTTGAGAAAAACACATAAATTTAACTATAAATAAATGCAAAGCTATGAAATTAAGAATTTGAGAGGAAGAATGCGGAAGCATTTGTAATTAGATATGTAAGGTACTCTTACTAAATATCGTATATAAAAACCAAAATTAAAATGCTAGTAAAATTTACATAAAATGATAAATGAACACGATTGTATAAAAATAACTCAACGTAGAGTTTAATCTTTTGTGTCATTTCTTTACACTGCAGTTTTAGAAAATCATATTTTGCACATACAAATTAAATACTATTGTACACCGAACCTAATTTAGAAAAAAAGTTAACAGATCTATGTACCCCACACTCACATATTCACATGAGAGCAATTGCTTAATGTAAGGAATGGATAAAGAAAACAAAAATTCACGACAAAAAGAAAGTTTTTAAAGGATATCTTTGGTATGGCCCGGCCCTTATTAAAATTTTTATTGAAATGCGTGAATTCATATATGAATTATTTGTTTGTGTTTAACTATCTAGGAAATATCAGCAATTTTGCATTTATTTAATTTTTTTCTATTTCTTTTGTATAACGCTTAATAATCTATTTCATATATCATACCTAATTATACTGATTAAATTGCATATATTTCATATGATTTCATATAATTTCATATAATTTTTGTTTTATTTACATGATTAAAATTTCGGTTCACTACTTAAAGGTTTAAATGGTTTTCTGTTTGAATGCATATTATCTGTCTTTATTAGTTTTCATAAAATTACATGGTATGAATTGTCTTTCTTAATTTGTCATTTTATTTTGTATGATATCTTAATTTTCAGTTAATTTAGTACAAGAAGAATAATTTTTATACAAATATGAATTTATATATATGTATTCTTTTTCTTCACACTTTTCGCCTTTATCCGGCTTCTGTCTTTCAATACAAACGCATTCATAAGTATTTATTACATTGTATTATTATACTAGATCTATATCACCTCTTAATTTTCTTAAACATTCTATATTTAATTTTAATAAATTTTTTTTCCATTTCTTCAAAAATGTGATTGAATCAAGACAATTATTTATTTATTTATATCTTTTATAGCTTTTCGTAATTTTAATTATATTTTGCAAGGTTTTCTTATATATAACTATTATGAAACCAATGGAATCCTATGCAAAATATGTTTTCTTAGTGTTTCATTTTTTTAATAAAAAAAACAAAATAATTATTTTGTAATTCAAGATTATTGTAATTTAAAAAATAATAAAAAATAATTTAATGTTTATTTGACAGCACAATTTATTTGTTTTTGTTTTTTTTTGTTTTACTAATAAGCATACAAGCTAAATTAAAATGTTATTTTATCAATAATACAAACTCACTGTAAATCGCAAAATTAAATTTAAATATAATTTATATATATAATTTATTTGTTTATTTGCTTATTGTATAAAATATTTAAAAATTAATAAAGTCTGATGAAATTTTTTTTAAAAGTCTAGTATATAGTATATATATATCTATATTAACTGAAGAAGCGATTCAATATGTTTGTTCAAAATTATTTTCAAAGAAAAAAATTCTAATATTTCTTTTGAATTAAAATGAATATCTCCTTTTGAGCATTTCGTGAAATCACTGGTTTTTTATGAACAATTAAACCAAAAAATATTTTTAAGGTTTTAAGGAGCAAAGATTATGGAGATTTTACAGTAAGATATATTATTGAAAAAATAACAGTTCAGCTGTAATTTATGCGCAATTGACAAAATATACACATATATATAAGGGAGGGAAAATGCATTAAATTATCAGTTAAAGTTTATTTTGCTTTGTTTTTTTATATTAATTTATAAAACGTATTCTTTTTCATTACAAATTTTTTGCTTTTCATTTTATTTATATAATTTTTTTTTATTAACTTTGTTGTATTCGAATCTTAAAAACTAAAATTATGTGCAAACTAAATATAAAACATCAATAACAAAAACAATTTCCTAAAATATATTTATATTATACATCAGTTGCAGAAAATTTGTGTAGTTAAAAAAGCTTTAAGCTAATGATCGTATAATATATGCAAATTTTCATATTACAATAAATAGTTTAGTTAGCGTATATAATTACACATGGTTATTATCCTTAAACTTGTATTATTTTTATCAATTATTTAGTTATCAATACACAGCTAAGGCTTTATTGCAAACCATTTCAATTTCAATATTAACTTATATTTACAAAATATATTTTATTTTTATTTATAGCTAAAATTAAGGTTTTTACAAAAAAGTCTTTATTAAGGGATTTTTGTATACTTTTTAGTTCATTTTAAACTGTGTACACTAAAATGTAATTCAACAATTGCATTATAATTCTACTCACTTTTTTGTAGAGAGAGATTTTTCAAAACTTCGAAACTTCAAATCTCTTAAATATTTATATTTACAATTAATTTTTCATTTATTTTAGTTTGAAATCGATTATTTCAAATTTATTTCACTAACATTTTTAAAAATTGTCGTTTTAGTTTAATTGGAAAAAAATATTTATTATATTGTGCATTTTAATCAATGTATTCGGCGCTAAAGACCCTTTAATTCTTTTCTAATATATAAAAAGTTTTATTCATTAATTGTGCTGAAGTCATCTATGATTTAATGTGAAAATTCCTGTTTGTAGCAACGCACACAAGCAATGGAAGATAGCAATAGTTGTTAAATACATATTTATACAGACTTTGGTGGAACTTGATCCAGTTTCGCCACATTTACCTATAACAAAAAAAAAGTATATATTTTTTTCAAAAATAATTTTAAACAAAAATTATATGAATTCTTGTTATTAAATGAATTAATTGATTTTTTATATAAACTATATTACCTAGTACTGATAGATTTGCAACTAAATGATGATCAGGTGGTTTTTGCGTGCCACGATAGCAAGCATCACCAATAACAAATTTGGCGGATGTGCCCTCAGTAGGTCTGTAGCTAATACACACACCGTGTTTAGTACCTTTATGTCTTGCTATAATGTAAACGGTACTATTTTCCGACCACGACCCGTGACAAGAATATTCTATAAATGTAAATAAAAAGGAGTATTTCCTCGTTTATATATTTTCTCTATTATATAACTTTTAATATCTAGTACCTTCATCGCCATCATCACTGCATAGCGGGCGTACATCTATTACATTTGGTTCTGTACATCCCACCCATAATTGCCGTTGAGATTTAACATTTGTAACACAACCAGGAACATCACGTCTATTCCTTTGTTTTATTGATAACTCCGTTGAAATAGAGTTTATCGTTGTTCTATTTCTATCTTTGTCAATATTCAATGGTAGATCTTCATTTATATCATGTACATTAAATTCATTAAAAGCTTGTGTAGGTGAAATCGTGGTTACCGCTGCGCGCCTATTACGTACGGGCACTCCACGAGTATTGGCATGCCAAGAACCTTTTTCATTTTTTTCCGAATTACGAAAACTTAATGTACTGTGTCTAAAAATTATTTAAAAATTAGTAAAAGAATTTCGGCAAGGCTAATAATATTAAAATTAAAAAAATTTATTACCTTTTATGTAAATTGCCATTTTCTAGTTGACTTATATGGCGATGAGTATGTCCACCATGAGCTTTATTATTATGATTTCGCTTATGACGGGTGGTTAAATAAGGTGGACCAATGGCACCCCGTAAGTAATACAAGCCTTCCATTGGGCATATTTGAGGATCTGGATTGCTTGCTATATATAATGTAAAAAATAATATATAAAATTTATATAATAAAATTTAAAGGGTTTTTCAAATTACCCAATAAAGTTATATACGGCATTTTGTTAAAGTCAAAGTGATCAGGTGCGCATGCATCTTCCAGTCTAGATGCTTGTTTTCCAGTTTGAATTTCAATAACATGAGTATCTCGTCGATAAAACATCATGCACATAAATCCAGATTGACTAATCGAAAAAAAATTAAGTAAATCTCTACATTTGTTTTTTAAATAAATTATAATGAATTATCAATACATTAATTATTAATATATTAATGTATAGTTAATTTTGAACACATTTAATTTAACTAGGCATGCTTGGAGGTGATCGATTAAATAAATCGATGTGCAGTTTTAAATAGACCTATAGCAACAATAATTTATTCAGAAAATCAAAGATTAAAGATTTCAAAGACATGAATTTTTTTTATATGACCCAATAAAAGCATTGGAATACCTACCTTCTGGTAGGTTTTTTAATTTTTTTTATTTTTATTCAACTTAAAACTTTTACGTTTTCTTTAACTGTTATTGCACCCGTTAATAACTATTTAAATTTTTTTTATTTTACGCATACATATCAATACGTAAAGTATGATGGCTGGCATTTTTGAAAAGTATAAGAAGCAACAATGTAAATGCAAAAACCATGTATTAAAAAAAAATAACAAAATTGCAGCACCAACAATGTTGTCTTATGTACGTACGATACGAGTTTATTTGTATGTAAAAACTTCATTTAATTAGTTGAAGTAAAAACTAGTAAACTATACGTTTTAAATGAATTTTTGCAATTTGTAAATTAAGAAGATAATTAGTGATTTGTAGCATAAATACTTGTGTGAAAGATATATCAACAAGAGAGAAAGACCGTTGACATTAAATAATGTTGAGAATTTTTAAACTGCGTTTCATTTAGCTTAAATAATCTAGGATAATATAATTCAACATGGCAATATTATATTATTAATTTATAATTTGTATATATGAAATCAATTAATTACTATGCTATTACTATTTTGTAATAACTATAATTACTATTAATATTTTTAATTAATGAAGTGTAACATATAACTTTAATAATTTTTAGATTAGACAATATTTTTGTATTATGTTGGTTAAAATATCTCGCTTCATTGAATGAATATTTTTGAGACAAATTTTATTTATCATATATACATTATATAGACCTATGTTTATGTATATAAGAAAGAAACATTGTAGGATTCTTATTAAAGAAACTTTCACATCTCTTGTATACATATGTATCCTTATACTAAATTGCTTACCAATAAGTACGATATTGAGTATCATTTAAATAACTTTATATATGAAAAGCACTTACCAGCCAGTAGTGTAATGAACCACAGCCATCATTTCGGTTGAAGTCTGTTTGTTGATTTGTTCGCATAAAGCTCTCGTTTCCATGTAACCATTTGGCTTAATGATGTGCACAGAGCCATCACTTTAATAGAAAAAATAGATGCACTTATATATTTTTTCTTATTAATTTCTTTTACATATTTTAATATTTTTGCATTTATTATGCTCCGCTAATGGGAATGACCCAATTTCATTCATATTTTATGCACAACACCCATTCCCCACCCCTACGTGCTTAAAACTATGTATATGTGTTGGTAATAGTGTTATTAAGTATTTAAATGCGTGTTGTAAACACTTTAATGAAGTATTACTTACTTGGAATGATAATTATAGACAGCGTTGCCCATCAAGGCATGCCAATGACGTGGTCCCTTAAACCAAACCGGAAAGTCACACCGTTCAGCCAATGGCGGTTTGCGCAACGACATGATACGGGAACCAACCTACATATAATAAAAAGGAAATCATATTGAATACAGAAATATAAAAAAACTCACTTCAACCTATCTCATTTAAGATGTGTTAATTTTTTACTAATTTATATAGTATTACAAAACCAATTAAAAAATGAATTCAAGATTCAGTCTACAACGCACATTAAAATTACATTAAAAGAAGGAAAAAAGAATAATTAAACTATACAAGTACATTTTTGCAAACAAAAGTAAGTTCCCAAAGGTCTTGTTGGTTTAATAAAAAGAGGTTAAGTACTTCTATAAAAATGTTTACTGCTTATTCTGTAAAAATTCTGTAATTTTTCCACTTGAAAACATTAATCGCGCTAAAAGTTCGCTCAAAAAATCAAGATGTTTTCTTTTTAATTTTTGTATATAGAGTTCTCTTTCCTCTTTAAATTTTAATAACTTAAGCTATAATAATTTGATTTACCTCGGCACTGTCAAGTCCGTTGCATGTTGCGTCGCCAGATTGTGCCAGTTTATATTCAGCATCCTTTGAACTCATCATACTTGGGCCGCCTGTATTTCAATGGAAAAAGAGAAACACAAAGAAGTTACATTACATTGAAAATTTCTATTCTTGGGTAAGGGTTAGCTGTATGCACATGATGCCACAACTAAATACAATAAACATACCCATCAAAGAAGAGATTTTTTCATAAACGAAACAGCGATAACGCTCCTCATTGGATATGGCATGATGATGTGACACTAGGCCAACAAGATAACGTGAATTACCATCCTTCCAAGTTGCTAGGCATGTAAGCTCTTCAACTGTAATTAGAAAAGAAGACATAATTTCTTTAATAATCCTATACAACAAATTGTCACTCATAAATGAAATAAAGAAGTACTACTGAAAAAATGTACTTAATTTTATATATAGTATAATTAAAAAGCAAAGCTTTTCATAAAAATTCTTTGGAGTGTATAATTACTGAAGTATTATGTACAAAGCAAATATGTTTTAAAATAAAATATACAAACCAACCTGTACTTTCAGTGCCTTGCACATCAGGACAAGCTTGAAAACTGAGCAACAAGCGGCTATCTTCCGTACAGCTTTCTATATTTGAAACAGGACTTTTGCACTCGCCGTGGCCACGATTATATGTAAAGACAAATGGTCCTTGAAAAAAAAATAGAAAATAGAATGTGCAATATTAATAACACATTAATACATATAAATAATGTCACTCAGATATATGGTATATGGCTATATCATATATAGCTTTGTTCGTTTTTTTTTTTTTTGTTTTTTGAATGTTTTCAAGACATACCTTTTAATGGGCATTTTACAGGTTCCGCACTTTCACGAAAGAGTGAATACAAAAGTGCATCACCAGGAATTTGATCACAGAGATTTTGTAAAGTTTCACGTCCTTTGCAGAAACCTGGGGGACATAATTTTTTGAAGACAAAGGAACAATTAATGCACAATTTTCAAAAACAAAATTTATTTTTGCACAAAAAATTGATATAGGGAAAAGGAAGAGGGGAACAAAGTTTTACACACATTAGCATTTTATTAGAAGATGAAAAACTACAAAATTAATATATTTAATATTACTATGCCCAAAGAAATTAAACATAATAAATGAATGACTTTATTTCATATCAATATAGAGAAATTGAAAAAATTTGCAACAATTTAGTTTACAAATATACAATTTTTAAAAGAGTGGTTTAGAGTGGTTTAATTTCTTTGAGTTTTAAAATAATTTAAAACTAAAACAACAATTTCTGTTTATTAATCATACAAAATATGTTAAGAAAAAATAATTTGAAAATTCTGCATATACACTTCAAATGTAATATTGTAGTTTTTAAAGAAGTATCTATACAAATCTATTTTAAGCATACGAGTAGAGTAACTCTTGTAACTAAATAGATATTTAATAATCTAAATCGATTTTATAATCTAAATCGATTATATTCGAAGTCCTTTTATGAATTTGAATTTTTAACAATATGAAGAACAAAATTACACCGTGAAATATTTTATATAGTTATTAATGTTTATATGTACATAAATAAAGGTTTATATTCAATAAACAAAAAAATCTTAATAATTTTAAAAATGAATTTAAAAATTAGTGATATTTTAATTTATTGGATCTAAAAGTTTGCTGTAAAAATTTTTTTTAAAGTCTTTTAAAAACTCCTCAGTTAAGTTTATTTTTGGAGTTTTATTAATATTGCATTTAGCTTAAAATAATAAACAACAGATAAAGAATAATTATACAATATCGGCGTGCATATAATGTGCAACATTACGCACATAAGTCTATAATGTAGAATAAAGAGTACTTTCGGTATTTAATTCCTAGTTTAATTATTGAGTTAATTTTAAATTATGTTTAATTACGAGTATAATCTCTGAAAACTATTAAAACTTCGTTATCACCTTTTGAGAGTTATACATTCGTAGATATGCGTAAATTTTCTTTTATATATTATATGATAGACAATATTGTATGTAAATTGTTTATTCTTATATTATTTTGCCATAATGCGAATACGATAACTAAATAAGCTAGGCAAAGTTGAATATCTTCAACTGCAAAGATTTTAGTCAATCTATTCATAATATTTTGGACCAGCTAGCGTTACCTTTTGTCAACAAAGTTTTCTTGTA
Source organism: Teleopsis dalmanni (assembly GCF_002237135.1). Taxonomy (NCBI): domain Eukaryota; kingdom Metazoa; phylum Arthropoda; class Insecta; order Diptera; family Diopsidae; genus Teleopsis; species Teleopsis dalmanni. The sequence continues at coordinate 221,557,566 of NC_051847.1, forward strand.
AAGCATAATCAGGGTAGGTGATAATTAGACAAATCTTAGATTTAGATAAGAATTTCTTATCTTACAAATCTTAGATAAGAACAATTTCAATGTCTCATTTAAATACTATAGAATTAAAATTATATTTGTTTGCTGAAAAGTTTCTGAGATTAAAAAAAGTAGACCTTTACAGCAGACTGCTGGGGTGTGCAGATGTATCATACCAAGACGAAGGGCAATGTTAATCACCTGCAGCAGCAACGTGACCTAGACACAGATCACACCGATGGAAGTCTTAAATAACTAATAGAGACCCTACCTCGAAGTAATACTAACGTAGTACCGGGGTAGGACGAGGGTCTGAAGGGGTATAAAGGGGAATGGTTTAGTCCGTGCGAGTCGGGCACTCAGTTTCCGGGGCGCCGGATTGTGGTCAGTGCGTAGGCAATCCACTCCTCCTTGACGCAAAAAAAAAAATTAACATTTTTATATACCATTTATTATACTAATTTGTAACTGAATGGTTTAACACATTGCTTTTGATGCAATTCTCTTTATTATGGTACATTATGGTATCGAACTCAATTTTAAATAAATTAAAAATTTAAATTCATATTTCACATATTTTTATGCTTTTATTTTTTTAATATATATATTTCAATGTATTTTTGTTCTTCATTCAGTTAGTTATTAACCATTTTTTGTGTGTTGTATTTTAAGCATTAATTGCATAAAATGTGGTATATAAAACAAAAGTAAAAAATTAGTTTTCGGTAAAGGGTCCTCTCTTTGTTGAAAATTAAAAATCAACACTCAGTCAAATATTGTTTTCATTTATGAGAAAGAAAATAATAATAAATTCATAGAAATAGTATTATAATAAATTACAACTACAGCACACATACTATATTTTTTTTTAAGATATACAAAATAACTACAAAAAACAAGCAAAAACACAAACACATACGTAAGCCAAAAGTGCTTATTTAATTTAATTTCGTTTAATTTAATTTAAAATAAAAACTCAAAACAATAGTAAATCATTTCAAAGCTTAGCTAAAGTAAAAGGAGTTTTTGAATTCAAAACCTAAATTAAAATTTTAAATGTAAATTTTTTTTAAATTGTGTTTATAGAATAATTAATAGAATTCAACTCTACACATAATAAAATTGTTTAAACACAATGATAACAAAAATTTGAATGAATGAAATAAAACTAAATTTAATTGTTTACAATTACAACATTTAAAACGTCTATAAGCACATTGATACAAATACTTTAATTATTTTTTTTTTGTTTTTCAATACAAAACAGAAATTGTTGAGTTTGGTTTTTAAATAAATATGAGGGAACTAAAAATCACATACACAAAAACATTTTTAAATAATTAACATGAAATATATATATATATATGACAATTTATTTTTTATACTAGCGGTCACCGGGCAGCCCATCCCAACATTTTCTTGTTAAAATTGTGGTTGTTGATTGATTCATTCTTTATAGAAAATTTTCATATTTTATTATTTTAGCTGAAATATGATTATTTAAATGCTTTTACTTTGATTTTATGTTTTTAATATTTTTATTTTTTTTTTTTGTTTTCCTCTAAACACTCAAAATGAGCTTTCGTTCATTTTCAAATATTTAATGGCATAATATTGAGAAACAAAAAGTAATTAATATGATATATAATAAATATATACATTTTATATAATAATAAAGTGTTTACAAACGAATTCACTGTAAAAACAAACTAACAATAAAATAATTTTATTGTTTTAAATTATGTACAAATAAATTTTAAACTAATAATATAAATATATATAAAAACAAAAACAATATTACTTTATTTCAATAGTTTTATAATGAAAAAATTTTTACAAAATGAAATTACAAATATATTTACAGCGTGTATTTGAACGTAATAGTATGATTTAATGAAATATTTTTAACAAAATTTAAAAAAATGCAAACAAAGACCAAAGTAACACAATATACAAACATATTTATAATACACGAAATAAATGAATGTTATTTTACATAAGAAAAATAAGATTTAATAAATAAAATAACACGCAATTTGATGACACCGAAAAGCAAGCATACCTCACCTCAATTCGAGTAGGTGTATCTTAAAAGGGAAAATCACTAAAAATTATTTAATTAATTCATAATTATGATATATGGTGTACTAGTTTAATGCATAATTTCGTGGTAGTTATATACATACTTTTGAGTATAAAGTAAGGTGAAAATACCAAAAGCAATCAGAATTAAATTAATTTTTTGTTCTTTTTTTTACTTCACAAATTTTGTTTTTATAAATATAAGCTATATTTTCAATTCATATATTATATGTATATGCTATAATTATATATCTAAACCTCTTTTTAATACTATTATGAATGAAGTTTAAAACTAACGCATTATGAAAATAGTTACTTTTCATACAACTCGCTATTCGTATTTAGGTTCTCCTTACTTAAAATCTGTAAATTGTATTCATAAAGAAACCTAAAATAAATAATTAATTGCTTAAAATAGTTTAACAATGTTTATTAATAAATTGTGTGTTTTTTTTAACGAGGGAGTGCCTGTAAAGGAAATGAAATTTCCTTCTTACTTCATTTAATAATTTAAACGGTCTTATACTGTTACAATATTAATATATTTTTTGCATTTATTTTTAATTAACTAAAAAAACAAATAATGTTAAAATAAACCAAATTAAGATGTCTAATTGAATTTACAAAACACACTCATACGCTTCCTGCTCTTCAATTCGTTATCTTCATCTTCATAAAAAATACTTAAACGAAAAGCTTAATATGGGTTTATGTGGGAACCGCAAACTTAACCCGTCTCAATTTCAACGCAATTTGCTATATTCATCCTCTTAGCTAATTTCAAATGTATAGTTATTTATATATATGTAATAAGGAATGTTTATACCTATGTCATTGCATACTTGTAATGTAGTATACATACATCTGTAAATTTATAACTGCACTATTACATTAAAAAGATATAATTATACTGAGTACTATTCGTAGTATCTATTCGTATAGTATCTGCACAATTTAAGTTCAGAGACGAACATGTTGTTATTTTTGCATTTAATTCTACATTCTACAGATACATATACATATATGTATATGTATATTTTTCATATACATATTATCCATCAACTTCAATGATTCATTTCACTGGTTTTCTTTGTGTGGTTTTGGTTCATTTGAAATGCATTACATTTACTAAATTAGATATAAAGTAAACTTCTATAACTTCTTGTTAACTAAATCAATGTAACATATAACCAAAGTTTAATTTAAATTTTTCATAACTTTTTATGAAACCACATTTAATTTACAAACAATTTTAATAAATGTGAAATTCATCTCTGGTCACTATTCAATTAATTTTCTTCATTAGGTTACATTTGAAATTGTTTTTAGATAAAGTACGAAACAAAAAAAACATTATCATTAAATGCACTTTTTAATGTAGAACAGCACTTTGCTCTCACCCTTCAACAGAATTAAGAATTAAGTATCTTCAAGCTTCTTGTATGTAATAAAAACCACTCATACATATTTACAAATTTACAAAACTACAATTTTAATAAAAATAATTTAAGATATTTTTGTGAATAATGGTATTTGAATTTCACATTTATTTAAATTTTTTACCAAACAGAAAATTCGACTTCAAAATCGTTTGAAATTTTATATAAATTTTGTTGAATTTGTTTAATAATATAATCACGAGTATGTAATTTTTACATCAAGTATAAAATTTTTTCATTTCTTACAATATTAGTAGTTGATCAATTATTATCGATAGCATTAAGATAATAATGCATATAATTTACTGAATGTAGAAACATTCAAACAAGATAATTTTAAATATTATCCCTAGTAATAGCCACATACCAAACTACTGATATTTACTGTTACAGTTTGTATTATATTAAAAGTATTTTTATATAATCCGTTTATGTAGTTGAATGTTATATTATATATATGTATAACAATATTTGCTTTGACTCTGCAAGGTAGAATAGAAGTCGGTTGGAGACTCAACAAAGTACAGCATCTTGACGAGAAATATTTTTTACGCAAGCTACCCCTTGTCGATCAATGGCAATTACTACATTTCTACCTCAAAATAATATAATATAATAATATAATATAATGTGAAAGGACACAGGTAGGACGAGCATGGGGTCTCATATATACATATTCGGGCCATGTATAACGAAGTCCAGAAACTCTTTTATTGAAGAGCCTGAAGAGCAGAAGGAATTGATCATTGAAAAGGTAGTATCTCCATCCTCACTAAGTGTAAAACCGCATACTCACACTAAAAGTCTCAAAACATTTGCAGTGTTTTACCACATTAGATAGTACAATATTGTTTATATATCAGGTAGATAGTCATTTCGCAACACTACCCTATCGTGTTGTGGAAAGAGGAGTCTTATAGGTAACGATTGTCTGAGATTTAATAATTGTTATGACCTTTTTTGCCTGTTACTGCAGTATTTGAATGTATTTTTATCTATATGTAAGTATTAGAAACAGCAGTAAGACACACACCTGTGTATATTCGCTTATTAAAATTAATATATTTTAAAATTACAAAAGATATTAACTATTTTAAAACATCAATTGAAGAAGAGTGGTATCAATGATTTTGAAAATTTTATTAATTGTTATACTAACTACAGAATGCAACTTTTTTTAATAATTAAGAAGGAACTACTCAAGAGTTAAATTATGATAAAAATTAACTCGAATAAATGTGAACGTGCATTCATAACACTAAATATTATGGGAAAGGTGAAGTATATAAAGAAATCCCAAGAGAAATCCCTAACAAATGCCAAGAGGAAGTAACCAATCTCAAAAGTTTTATTTTTTAAATAAGATAAAAAACTATATAAAATATTTTAAAATAAGATACACATCTGCAAGGCTTTGGGCAATAAAAAACTCCACATTAAAAAGGATGTTAACCAATAGATTATTTAAAAAAATTGGTTTATTTATAATATTATTTGATTCAATAACAATATAAAAAATGTTTCATGTTATTATTGACCAAATATTGCTATTATAATAACATAATTATTAACAACAGTACCAATTATTAGTACTGTCAAATACTCGAAGATCGGTACCATCAACAACAGGATGGTAAAACTATAGGCATTGTTCATAGCGAACCATCATAGAGAAAATGGTACAATCTTATAGCAATAGATTTCAAAAAATCAGAGCATCATCGCCATTAAAAGCAATACCCATCCTATTTGAGTACTCGAGGACTCTACTGATACACAAGGAAAGATAAAATATTTTAAAGCGTGTTTTTTTAAATTTTGCAACAATAATAATATAGTTTTAAATGGGCTGCTTGTTTGATGTGCTCTTACATGCGGTAATCTCCGCACTTTAAAGTCAAAGCAATTGCTATCTTAAAATCTAAATAGTAGGGTCAGCATGCAATAGCTCTGGTACTACAACAAATCCCCTTTCCAATTTTATTCAATTTAGGTTATGTTATAAAACTCATATTTGTATTTGCAATATATTAAAAGTTTAATTCCATTAGTAAAATCTTTAGTTCGAGTATTTTTACAACAAATAGTATTGTCTCTATATTTATGTATTTGAGATATGCAAGAGTATACTTAACATCATCTTTTATAATTACAAATTGTCTTAGTAATTTGTATGCGATAATTTTAATATTATTTCTCATCAGGTATTTATGAATAATTTATTATATTATATAATTTAATAATTTAATTGATTACTAAAATTGTTTTAATTTAGGTTTTATATAATAATAAAAAAAACATTTGTTTAGTTAGATAAATATATATGACTTCAATTTTTTTTTTTTCATATATATATTTTTTATTCATTTTATATTTGGTCATAGTTAAAATGTAAAGAAAATGAATATTGGTCATAAATTAAATATTTGAATTGAAAAATAACTGCTTTTATAAAGAAGTACACACATAAATACACTCCATCCGGCAAAAAAAAATGTAAAACACTTTAAATTTAAATTGCTGATATCATACGCAATAGTTCAAATACAATCTATAAACTGTTACTATAAACTAAAGCTAAAATTCTCATTGAGATACCCCGTAGAGATATCGGTCTTTTGGTAGGTTTACTTACAGATCACTGTAAACTAGGGAACCATGCTAGAAGATTAGGTCTCCCTAATTTCAATCAAATCTGTCGCAGCTATGGGGAAGACGATGAGAGTGTCTCTCATCTACCATGTTTTTGCGCAGCTCAAGCACGGCGGCGACTTAATACTTTAGGAGTCCCTTTTCTTGAGGACTTGGATCAGTTACAGGAGCTGACACTAAATAGCATCTTATGCTTCGCTGAAGGTTCTAGGTGGTTTTAGACCCTGAGTTTTTCCAATATATACGGTAACACAATAAGTCTACGTAGATCCACTAGGAATCACCGATATAACCTAACCTAACCTACTATAAACTTGTTTTTATGTTTTCATAAATTGTTTAAGAAGAAGATTATATGGAATAAAGTACTAATGAAATACTCTCCTCTGAATATAAGATATAAATGCGTACATACGAGTATAGTGTTTTAATTCACTATAAATATCAATTTGTACGTATCAAAAAATTTGCAAAAATGAAGTGAAAAAGTTTCTTATTATATATGTTTTATTATATATTTTCTTATGATAGTCCAAAAAAATTTGAAGCATATTATATACAGTAATATATACAGAGTTGAAGTTTATAGTATATGTTTAGCTTAAACAAAAAGTTATTCTCACCTATTAAATATTATTGTATCAAAATCTATTTATAAAAACAGATAGAATTTTTTGCTAATAAATTTGTTTATTTTGTTTAGTAATACAATATATGAATATTTTTTGTAAATAAATAACCTTAGCTTTATTTACAGGCTATCTTAAAGTATTTACTGTTTACTTCTACAATAATACAAAAAGTTCTAAATTCTAATGCTGATTTTTAAAAATATAAATTTTTTTTAATTTCTAATCCTCTAACAAAATTATTCCTTTAAGTTAAAGTAACTTCTTTTTAATTAAATACATACATTTTTTAGCTGGATGTAGTGCATCAAAGACATTTGGGAACTGAAATGGGGTTTAGACGATACGCACATTAGGACACACACATAAAATTATATTTAAATAAAACTATTGATAAAACCGAATTATTTTGGTTTAAATTTAAATAAAAAAGGTCCTAATATAACAAAAATTCGTTAATAATTATATATATAACTTAAGTTATATATAAATTTTAGGCGTGCAACAAAAATGAAAAATATATAATTATACAATAAGAAAAAATTGTTAATATTTTATTGTGAATAAAAAACTTCATCAGCATAATGGCTTTAGTTTATATATAAAATAATGTATATATATATTTTCTATATTAGTTACAAAAGTGTTTTTAGTTATATTTCGAGTTATGACGTCTTGACGTGGTGTTCAATGAGATGATATATTTACAATATGAGTATACGACAATGACGTCATACATTGCATAAGGATTAACTAAAAAGATTATAAATTTTATTTGTGATTTTAGGATTTTAAACCTCATCTATGTTAATGTACGTTAAAATATTTGTATTTGTGCGCGAAAATTGCTTACTAAACTTTCATAACATAACTAAATTACGTGTAATTACCGCGTTTAAATAAAAAATCAATTAAACTTAAGGATAAAAATAATTATAATTAAGTATAATTTATAAAGCACACACAATAAGAAATATCTTAAAACTTTTTAATTAAGGAAAATACATATCATTATAAATATTTATGTAAATAGAGTTTTGCAAATATATATAAATATATGTAAAGATATTAACAAACAATTTTGTATTTACAAAATTCAATTATTTACAGTCATAATCAAAATCAAGAAATAAAGATTTTATTAAATTATGAATAAAATAAAAAATATTTTGAAATTTTTTATATTCGAAATTTTCTGGAATTGTATTTTTGAATTTTCGAATTTTTGAATTTTTAGTAATTATATTAAATATTTTACAAAAGTTGGGACGGGTTAATCTGCTATTCCGCTAATACTTTTGGTATCACAAACTATTGATTTTATATTGAAAATATATATGTATGTATATTTTCGATTTTGCACACTAACAATAATTAATAATATTAATTTTAAAATTAATAAAATTTAGAGAGGACCCTTGCCATGAATTGAAAAAATTTACAAAAAAATATTCAAAACTAATAAAAATACATAAATAACTTCGTTGTATTATGCAGAGTAATTTTTGGTTTTACTATTTACAAGGTTTTTATTTGTATTAATTTTTATGCTTAACTTGGTGAAAAATCAAAAATAAATCATAGATCAAATAATCAAGTTACAAAAAATTTAACTAAATAATATTTAAAATATGTTTCGAAATCATATCAAATATTTTTAAATCAAAGGAATGTGTATTTAAATTATGTATTTGAAGATGATTTTTTTTTTCAGAAATCATCTTTATTTTATGTAGCAATACATAATACTAATTACAAAAAAAATTAAAAAAAAAAAAATAATTAAATAAACATAAATTAAAACTTTAAATTGAAGTATTAAAATTAATGCTTACAATCATTCATATCGTCATTGGATCTCAAGTATTGATCCGATGATGATAGTCTTGAATTCGTATTGGGATGAGCTCCCCCCATATGATCACTTGTTTGTTTCTTTGCTAAAGTGCTACGCATCGCCATTGCGGATGGGTTCGATTGATGCATATACATACTATCACCTTCGCACTCACTTTCTTTATACTGGAGCACATTTTTATGCTTCTCATAGATAACCAGGCACCGATGACATCCTTTCCTAAAAATTCATTTATCATCAAATCAAATTGTTTATGAATCATCAATATATTTGTTTCATTACTTGTGTTATTATCTTTTTTATATACACACTAACATATGATTGCTTTTTGTATGAATAACTAAGTAAACGACTGATTATTTTCTTTGTCTTGTTATCATAAAGAAATATTTACTTTATTTCTAATATATAAGAGTGTATGAGGCATATTTTTTTTATAAATTTCTAAATAAAATGTCTTGAATCAACTTCATATGAAATATACTAAATTTTAACAGGAATCGCAATGTTTTATATGTAGAGCAGCATATACAAGTTTTAACATTTATTTTATTTAAATAAATGATCTATTCAGACTTTGCTGTGTGATACAGTTATATTTTAAACAAATTACTTATTTAATCCGAATTTAAGATATTTCACAGAACGATAAATGAAAATATATGATATACATATATATTCATTATTGATGACCATTAAAACTGATCGGATAAATATAAATTATTATCATAAATTCATTACTAGAAATAGAATTTTATATAGTTTAAAATTTAATTAATAAATATAAAGAATATCTTAATATTTTTAACATAACAAGGTCAATTTATTAAATATAGTAAGAAAATATTCGATTTATAGAGTACATAGAGTACATATAAAATAATTATTCATTGAAAAATTATTTTTAAACTGGATTGATTGTACACCAAAGTGTAATTGTCCGTGAAATTCTTCACATCGAGTATATTTATTAAGAAGTTAGTACAAATATTGGATCTCTTAATGGATCTAAAAAAAAATATAGTAATGATTTACATCTGAGGGTTGATTGAGAAACCATGATTTATTTGATTAACTCTTCGTAATCAAATGAAGCTTAAGGCACAACTACTATTTAGAATTCTAAATAATTAAAAGTTTTTCATTAAATGAATTTATTTTATAAAAAATATATTGCTGTATATTCTGAAATAAGATGTAAAATCAGTATTTTGAAAAAACTTGTAGATGAAGCTTTATTTCCGTCAAAAAAAAAAAATTAACAACTTCAAATGTAATTATATAAAAGAAAAAAAATACTACTATTAAAATTGTGCAAAAATGCTGTAGATAAAAAATGAAAATCAAAAAACTAAATTGAAATTAATTTTTAAATGTTAATAGGAATAAGTAAATTGCATATCTGAAGTAAATATGAAAAAATATACATATATTGTCTTAAACATATACATATACGTATGTAAGTTGCGGCAAGAATTGAAACTACATTAAACACCCTGTATACATACTTATAAAAGCATGATAAACATAAATTAGACATACACATAATTGTCTGCACATAAAAATTCACATATATATATTTTGATAAAATTGCTTGGTTTCCAGAAATTATTTCGTTGACAGTAAACGCCATTCCCAAGTGCATATTTATGTACACACTTGCATGCCTTAAGGGTATACGGAGCTTAAGCAAAAAAGGGAGGGTAAACAAAAGTGAGTAGCATAAAATTACACCCTCCGTTTTCGTTAACATTTCTGTTGCTCATTTTATTTTCATTTGCAACTCTACTCGACTCTACTCGACTCGACTCGACTCGAACATTCTTTAGCTCAGATACATTTGAAAACACAGTATGTACTGCGTTTGTTACACTTATGTGGATATTTAAATTTGAAGAAACGAATTTTTTTTTTGTTTTATGTAACAATGTTTGTGAACAATAAATTTTATATTTTTTTGAATTTTCTGAATATAAAATTATGCAATTTTACCCACAGAAATTACACACATACCAACCAACTACTTACATATTCATTCAGAAAGATACTTCGTTGACCTTAGAACTTTGCTTTCGTCCCTCTTCGCTATTTTATGACAATATAAATACGAGCACTCATACTTAAGTAGAACTAATGAAGCATTTATTCAGTTATAAATTATTATTTGTGCTTATATACATATGTTATTAATATAAAACACCTGGTGAGACTAAACTAGCGCCATGATCTATAATTTTTAGAATTAACATTTAACTAAGTATAAAATTCTTTTCGGAATTAATTGATTGAAATCATTTAAAACATATGTTTACGTTAACGAAAAATTTTGCACAATTATAAAAATGAAAAACATATTATACGAGTATATATAGTATATAGAAGAATACAATAATTTTAATAAAAAATAAATAGATGTTTTTAAAATATTAGAAAAATATATTGAATTCAAGGTTTAAATTATTGAGAGTTTCTTTTAATATATTATATTATCATAATAACAAAACAGAACTCGATTTCGCTGGACATTACATTGGACGTTATGTATTTACGGAATATATGTTACATAATAATATGCATTAAGAAGACAGTGATTATAGCTTAGAAAGAAAAAAGTCATAGATCTATCCTATATTAAACAAGTTTATGTTAATGTTTTATATCAGTAACCATAATGCATTCGTCAATAAATGTATAATATCAGCGATTTCCTGGGTTAGGTTAAAGAAATAGTGTTACGAAATAAATATGTCTTAGTACTACAAAAAATGGAGTATTCGAAAATTTGAAACATAAGAAATAAATTTTATAGATAAAAAAAACGCGTTTTTTCAGAGTGGAACATAATAGCAAAAGAAAATTTGATATATGGAATAAAATAATATTAAAAAAATATCTATAAAAAATTTCATATAAAAGGAAAAAAGGGCAAAGATACATGCTATAAAAAATTTAGATAAGTTGATATATCAACCAATATCAATATATCAAAATAAAGATATAGTAGCTTCAAAATCGAAACAATATATTATTTGAAAGTTGATAAAAGATTTTAAGAAACCGCAAAATAATATTTATGAAGTATTTGACGTTATTTTTTCATTTATAACATAAATATAACATAATAAAATACTTAACAAATAGAAAGTATTGGAAGCAGAGGTTTTCTTTTCTTGAAATATGTAAATTATAATTTAATGACAAAATAATATTTATGAGACAATAAAGCAAATATTACATTAACATTAATATGAATAAACTATTGAAAAGATAATAAGCATATGAAAAGATATGAGTGATATGAGACCACTACAGAACTGCAAAATTCTTGACGGCTAAGTCAGAGTAGATGTTTGAGAGTCACGAAAGTATGTCCGATTCTTATACAACGATTTAATTATCTTGAGATTCGAGAAACTAGAACTTTATGCCATTCGGATTGAAAGAAAGAGCATTAATTGAGTGACAGACGCGGCTAGCTCAGTCGAGTCATTCCAAGTAATACTTTCATGTTCGTGAATTCACATTACTATTACCGTTTTGGTGAGTGAGTTCAGAGTTGTTGAACTAAGAATGACCGTACTATTATAATAAATGATAAGATTGTTTGTAGAGCAGGCCGGTTTTCGAAGAATACTTCGAATTTTCCTTTTGAAGCAATTGCATATTTGAAATCAATTTTAATAGCGTAAGCTTCAACTATAAAAAACAGATGCACCATTAGTTAGGCAACCTTCTAAGATTAAAGAACTAGAATAGGATAGTGCCGCAAACGTAATGGTAGTTAGTGTCCCATCAAAAGCCATCTGTGTATATTTAAAACCATTTAATTAATTTATAATGCTGGATTTGAAAAGGCTATTTAACGCTATGGATATTAATTTGTACGTAAATACTTTTGACTTTCATTTCATTTGAATGGCAATATTGGGATCTATTGCGCAACATGAGAAAAAAAAAAATAATACCATTATTTCAAAATTACTTTAACTTTATTGGCAGCAAGAAGTGATTATATTGAGTAAATCATATGAAATCAATTATTGCGATTTTTCTAATTTCTTAATTTTAAAACAAGAAAGACCAAATCAAAACTATAGAGGTCAATACTCATCTATGTACTACTTAAACAGTTTAAACATGGACAATATCAAATTCAAAGTAAAAAAAAATATAAATTATATAGTATGCACAAAGTAATGAAAAATTATGTTGTAGAGAATGTATAAAGAGGTGGATATATATGGGGAATGTTAGTTCAATATTAAGAATTAATATTTTTTAAATAAATCAGTAAACGAAATGAACAGAAAATATGAAAACATGAAAACTTCATGCTTAACAATGAGTTAGATCTGTGGGTTGAGAATAAATCGGAAAACACATATAGGTGCGGAAGTGGTTTTACTATAATCCGAAATTGAATTGTTGAAAATCAAGACTTTTGAAACCGCTTTGTATAATTCCATAAAATTTACACAGTTTCGACATAGGATATGAAGTTTATGTATAATACAATATAATATATTTCTAACATTATTTTTTTAAATATTTATATTTTAATACCTTACAATAACATATTATTCATTCAAAGTAATAATTTTTTAAAACTTTCAACTATAAACTTAAAAATAATTTTATAACTATAGAGTATACATATTTTAAATAATAAAAAAATTGTAACGCTTTAAAAAACAAAATAAATATTAAAATTAATTCAACTTTATAAATTAAATAATATATTTTTAACATGTACAAATGTGTATGAAGGTTAATTTCATTTTTTGTATAACTTATTTGTATGGATTTTCAGAAAAAATTATAACACACATTTCAGCTACAAATTAAAGTTTTATTTAAATGCATAGCAACTGCAAAAATATATTACGAATATTAAACTTAAAATATTAAAAAATTAAAATTTTTTATTATAAGCTAAAAGTTTTAAGTTTTTATTTTTATATAGAAGACTCTTAGTTTCAAAAGGAATAAAAGAATTACACAAGTAAAGATACTTCAAAAAGAATACAAGCACACAAAACACGCAAACTTTTTTATTTATTACACAATTTATATATATATGTTATTATGTTTTGTTTAAAATATAAATGATTAATATGCTCTGTTTTTATTTTAATATTTATTATATCTTATCTTACCTTAAAGCACCTTTACTTCATATAAAGTAATTTTACATAAAATTTGCATAAATTAACTTATTTTATAATTTCGTAATAGTTTATTGGCATTAAAATAATTGAATAATCCGATTATATATCTCTTTTTTTGACACCTCATTTCATATATGGTAAATAAAATTTGAAAAATATAAAAATTGTACTTACTCATCTACTATTAAATATTTGTTACCCTCGGATGCCGCACATTTACCCCGATAACTGAATTGTGATCCTTTAATGTGTATAGGTTGTTGGTAGCCCGATAGGAACCAAGATCCTTCCCAACGTGCAGGAAATGTACAATTCGACAAAGCTACAAATTCAAGTTTAAATAATGATAATACAAATATTCTCAATATATGTAAATCTAAATATAAATCTACAATAAAACAAAACTTAGTTATTAAATATTATGTAAAATATAATGACATTATTAATACTTTTATTTTTTTTAGGAAATAATGGACAAATAAGTTGACTTTCATGTGTAAAATTCAGAAAAAAAAATTTTTTTATCAATTTTTGAAAGATAAATTTCAAACAATTTCAGTAATTTCATGTATCTTACTAACATAAAAGATCTATTTTCATTAAAGTGCATATACATTATACATTATATGTATATATGTTGCTTTGAATATTTCTTCGGTTTTTCCTTTCCACCTCTACAAAATTACGTTTAAGTGATTCAAAAGTAATTGTGTAGTTTTGCTGTTATTAATTTTATTTAAATGAAGGAAATACGTTACGCTTACAACGACATTTATTAAAAGATTTGTGTCTTTTTTATTTAATAAATTGTTCAAAGTAATTGATAATACATTTCTGAGGGTGGAGTAAAATAACAATAATTGAACTAAAACATATCTAACTTATTTGTTATTTAACTATACAATATAGTAGAATACACTTAATTAAACCGTTATTACAGTTGAAGTAAAAAAAAATGATACACTTATTTTAAGGAAATTACATTTTCATATTATCAAAACAAGTGACTGATATTTCTAAATACTATCCAAACGTATGCCAAAAAAATGCTTCGCATGCAGTGTGCAATTGTTCAACTAAACTATTTTCTAGAGGAACTTAGTCGGACTTAGCCTTTCAGATCTTTCAGATCAGGCTTGAAATTATTTTTACCATTTGAGATTTATTCGAAACACCAATAGTTCAGCCAAACTATTTTCTAGAGGAATTCTTAGTCGGACTTAGCCTTTGAGATCTTGAAGTTTCTTGAAGGCCTTTTTAAAGGCTTAAAATTATTTTAACCATTTGAGATTTATTCAATTAAGTCACTAAATCATAACCACCACCATTAGGAAACTCTAAACTTATCAGAATATTTTGTACTGAGACGTGCAGTACAAGTTCTATGGAACATCAGAAATGACGACATAGACAAAGACTTGAAAATCGAGCGTCGGGCGTCGAGAGTGTACAAGATATCAAAGACAGAGCACTGAAATTGTTAGATTCTGCGAAAACGCACATTAATTCACAATTGCATTCTCTCAAATCAAATGCAGCAAGTACACTTCTACAAAATCATCGGATAAAACTTAATATCAGAATACAAGGGAGCTCACATTACAGTGGATCATCTAAATGGTCACAAACACTATTGAGTGAAAATAGCAAAGAGATTTATTTATGAGAGTAGAGCAAAGAAGAATAACAGGATATAACATATTACTTTACATAAGAAATTTTACTAAAATAACATCCGTTATTTCTTTATTAAAACAAAAATAGAAAAAATAAATAAACTAAAAATTTTTTAAGATGAGTACTTTAAAGTGTATTACTTATATGTTAATAGGCTTACTATTATAAAAATATTGCAATACATTAATAACATAAAGTAAAATTAACCAAAAATAATTGAAGTCATTTTCATTTGTGCGATTAATAAGATTACAGTTTCACTTACCATCTTGACGCCCTGACCAGCAGCTGGCCGACGATATCAGTAATAACAGTATCATAACGTATAACGTTTTTGCTGTTACTATTGCATTTGTTAGTCTTTTCCTTAATAATATTTGTTGCCAAATTAGTTGAAACGTTCGTCTAGGAAGCTGATGAAATTTAACTCTACTACATTGATGTACATTAACCTCGTCGATAATATCACTGTTTTCATTAAAGCACCTACATTCAAGCGTCGTTGTTTGCGAATTAATTTTAGTATTTTTGGCTATTTCCATTGCGTTTGGCGATATACCACTCATTGTTGTGGCAGCCGTATTTTCTAAACTACTTTCACAGATTGGCATAACTACTAAATGTGTGTTCCTTAAATTTAATTTATCAACTAATTGAAAGTTTGTTTTAACATTTATATCATCGTTTTCATTCATCTTATCGTTTTGTATTGATTCCGATAACGAAAATGCTGGTGGTTTCTTTACTGGATTATTTGTTGTTGTCGAAGAGGTATCCATTTTAACTACACTTTTCTTATGTGTTTGTGCAGGCGGTGCTGATACTAACACAGAATTTGTATAGAAATGCTTGCGACGTTCTCTACTCTCCTTGTTCCTAGAACTTCTGTTTCTCATATCTTGCTGCCTTAACCCTTCTACATTTGATTTCACTGTCGTTGTTGCTGTTGCTGTTGCTGTTGTTGTTGTTGCTGTTACTGTTGTTGATGATGTTTGAATTGTTGGAAAAATAGCTGCCGGTTCTTTTTTCATTGACATAACAAATTTTTCATAATTTTTTTGCTCCCGAGACTGACACATGCTACCACCTTCGTTAACACGCGTTCCAGCACCAGTGCCGCTACCAATTGGAGACACATTTGCATTTATACCAGGAACATGTTGACATGACTGCAGAAAAGGCGATAAATAAATTATTGTCGCCTTCATGTGTGTCAACGTCGTCGAATGCGAATTCTGTAAAGCACAAAGCATAAGAAGGGGAAAATTACAAATTTATATTTTTTAAAACGATCTAATATGATAATATACTCATATATTGTGTATAATAAGATACGCTATCAATTATAATATACTTGTATAGAGATTTTCCAAAAAATATGTTTTATAAGCACTTTTTTAAATAAGTTCCCCCAAATTATATTCCTAAGTTCACAAGTATGTATTAAAATATAAAATAGGGCACATTCTTTTATAATCATAAATCAACTCTCCGATAAGATGCTGCATACAAGAATTATTGCCTTTCTCTTTAACTTAATCATTCTGGAAGTGAGATCATATATAATCTCTTTTTCATAAAATTCTTCAAGAATACATAAACAATATTAAAACTAATCTGTTTTTGAATGATGTACACATTTTAATTTTAGATACCTGAAATTAAATAGTAATACTTTTTGTTTGTATTATATATATATATAAGTATTTATTATTATACAATTACAGAAATATTTTTAACTACATAACAACAACTATTATTTCTATTACTATTATTTATTTAACTAAATTAAATTTAAAAAATTGTTTTGGAACTTATCACTATATTAATCTGCTTATTTTGATTTGTAAATATGTAAGTTTTGATCGTGAACCAAAATTTACTATAGTAACCAAATGCAAGATGACTCAATTGGACTGCAATCAATTTTAAATTGCAACATTCGAAATGGTAGCAACACATGTACATTTCACCTAATGACAATTGATACTGATATTAAAGTTTATAGCGGCACTCTATAAGTGGCTATTGCTATCTCCCGAACACCTCAATGTTAATAAATTTTCATGACTAGAACTCTGGCACGGAGGACTATTTGGTTTATTAAGCTAACATAGCAAATACAGCCATCATGTAGCGAATACTAAAACTGAGCTCAATCTGAAACCATATAAGTCCCAAAAATTACAATGTTTTTACATACATTATAATAGAACGATAGACAACATATATTAAAAGAGAACTATACTTGAGAGTGAGAAGTAACTAATGAACTTGCATGACTTTGGTCATTTCTCGAACATCGTCTATTCTAGTGAGAAAAATTTTTAAATTTTTTTAAATATAGTCCAATTTACCTAACAGAGAGGTTATATAAAAATGAAGACACATAAATGGCCACAAGAATTCAAGCATCATCACGTACGATGGTTTGCGTATGCGTATGGTAGATTGTTGCCGTTAAGGTTTAATACAAAGAAGTTCTGAAAGGTGTGCTGAACATTTGTCCAAAGAAGAATTTCGTAGAGAGAATGAACATTTTGACAAGATTCTGAACCGTTTCGCGCCAACCACCGTTGGCTCTCGCATAGGTGCATTCATGGCACTCATTTTATATTTCATTTTATAAAACCATTTTATTTTATGACCGTCAAATAAAATTCAGGAAAATCGAAATTTTATAATTCTAAATGCGTGCTGCATTTGCTGGCATTGGTCATGACATTGGTCATTTCATTCGATATTTCGAGCTATTTAAGAAGTATGATCAGATTTTTTACTTCTGTATAAAACAGATTAAACCTGAATCTACCTAAATCAAAACGGTTTTCACACATTCGGAGAGAAGACAGCGGAAAACATCTGAAGTGATCAAATACTTAAATTTTGTCTGATGAGTTGTGGCATCTTATGGTTTTTTGGAATCCACATGCCACAAAAATGCATGTACCACATTGACAAATGCAAAATCAGTAATAGCATACATATTAGGGTATTGTTTCGGTAAAAAAAAAATTCCTAAAAAGCTCAACATTTTTTCGACTAAACAATAAAAACTCTTTGTTTGTTTAATAAAACGTGAAAATTAAGATGTCTACGAACCTATGTTTATTAAATAATTGCTAATTATTTATCGATCGCAATCAGTGTAATCCCTAATATATATATAGTATACAAATTTTATAAAATAAATTATCACAAGATAATTAATAACAAAAAATTCAAACTATTAAAATTTCAACTAATATATAATAATTCAATTACAATTTTTATGTAATACTACAATCTTAAATAACAATTTTGTATATGTATTTTACCCAATATAGTATATAACATAAAGTGTTTGTGCCTAATTTTTAAACTAATATTTAAAGTTATTATGTGTGCAGTTCTATTTCATATATTAGTATTATTAGTATTACTTATGACAAATTTGATAAAACGTGAGAAATTATGAAGAATTTTATTAATGTGTGAAAATTTCAAACTATTATTTTTAAAACATTAACTGAGATATTGTTCTTTACAATTTTGGAGTCACTACTTTTTGGGAGACATGAACCTATATCCCTTTTTCTCAATACTCTCTCAATTCTCCCTACTTTAATCAAGAGAGGTCCACAGAAACATTGATTACCCAAAGACTTTATGATCACTTCGTCATTGCTTGCAATCATTTTGATTTTTTGACTTTTATTATCCTTACCGTAGTTACAGTTTTCTTAATATATTGTATTATTTTAAAAATATATTCTAACAAACTATAGATGATTAAAAGTAAATACACATTTTGATTAATGATGTATATCTCATAATGGATAATATTTTCAAGGTTTAAATATATTTTAATTAACATACTAAATTTTATACTCGAGTGTGATTGACAAAAATTTCTTTAATTATAAATTAACAACATTGTTATAATGTTAATATATATAACATTGTAAAAAGCAATAATCATAGAAGTTAGTAAATGTTTAATTCAAAAAATTTGGACAATTCTAGTATGGAACTGTTTTCTTTTTGTTTCTTTTCTTCTCACGGACACCCAGACATCGTTGCTACTGTTATTTCCTTTTTCCAATAAATTGGAAATGTTCAAAAGTACCTTGACGACTTTTGACCCACCACCCACATATTATCCGCTAAAGTAGACAAATTTATTTTTTCAACAAATATATTTTACAAATATCAATATTAATAATACTAATGGTATTGTTATTAACAAACAACAAAATTTTATATAAAAAAAAACATACAAACCTGTTTCGTAGTATTCATATTGGTTTATTGTTTTATTTAAATTGTATAATCAGCGCTCCGAGCGTTGAAACGAACCGCATAAGACAAAACGAAACAACAAACGGAACGAGGGAACTAAATGGTAAACGCGTATCCAGTAACATTGGAATAAAATTACCAAAAATTTTTGTATTATGAAGTAGAGCAGCTTATTTTCTTTCGTGTTTGTATGCTTGTTTATTGAGCACTAGGAGAACGGGTCGAAGGGGTCATACAAATAAAATGCACTTGGTATATTTGAGGCGAATTCAATACCTATACTCCAATTATTCTCTTTTTAAAATCAACGGCCACTGCGCTGCTGGCCTTCTCTTTCTCATTTGTGTCAATCCAAAAAAACCGAACTTGTGAGTAATAAGTTCTGAAAAATATATGGTAAGGATATCGGAGGATTTTCCTTCATATTTTACATATTTTAATATTAACAATTACACTTTGTACATTCAATACATTTTGCAATTTCACTATGCTGATAAATTGGCAAATCGGTTTGCGTTCAAAAATTAGTAAAAGTACAACATAACTTTCGCAGTACACGAACGACGCTCCGGGGGCTCTTTTGGGTGTATATATAGAAAAAATTTGCAAAGTGCTCCAAAATTTTAATTTTTAATTAACCGATAATTGCAGACTTTTTAACTATCTTGACACCTTTCTGCTAAGTTTTTTCTTTCGAAATCGTAAACTTCATTTTATTTATTAGATTTAGTAGATTTATTAACATATTCAAATATTGTTTAAATTGTGCATAATTCAATTTTATATAAATTACTTGTTAATTTTATTGTTTTAATAATTATTTATAAATAGTTTTTTAAAAAATTTGCTATTTTCAAAATTCTTTAGGTAATATATACACATTTTGATATTTATTCACCAAGTGCTACAATCTTTTCAATGTCTAGTTCCTCTTCGATTCAAAATGCAACTAAAGATACATTCGCCTGAAGTGGTAGAATGTGGTTGTATGAGCATTGGATTTTATGCTAGAGTGAAACAACACATTATGTACAATCATAAGATAGAATGGTGTAGCTACTGACGTATTTGCAGCACACTGGAAATGATAGTAAATTATTCTCATCTGTCTTTCTTTTGCTAAGGTTTATTGATTTTTTCATGTTGTTTCTCAAATGAATCTTTAGAATTTATTATACTTTTGTTACGTGCAATAAATTGCATACTCTTCAAATAACATAATGCAACTAGAAAAATTATCATTAATTTGTAATTTTTACAAAATGTACTTATTTTATTATTTTGCATTAATTCTTTGCAATATTCGTAATAATAAATAATTTTTATACAATGTCACAATATAGCCTTCATAATTATAATTTATTTATTAAAATTAAATAATGTATACAAATTATAATTACTTTATTTAATTATATAAAATTAATTTTATTAGCTTATTAAAGAAATAAAGTCCAGCTACCACAAAGTGACTGTGTTTGATTATTTTTAAAAATTATTAAGAATATTTTTAACAAAAATTCTTTCAATGAATGTTAACTTCAATTTCTTAGTTATTACAGATCACCTAATAATATTCAACATAACTTATTACAAATTCTAGTTATAACTATAAAAATATATCTGTACAGATTTTCCACTGTACAATTTTAAACATTTATCAATATCTTCATTATACTAGAGATGAGGAAAAGCGCATGTGCAGCCTTCATAAACATGTATTTAAACTTTTAGTTTATGCTAAATACAGATAATAGTATAAGAATAAAGTACAGATCGGAATAAATTGTTCAAATTCAAACCTTAAGATAATTCAAATTCTTCATTTTTAAATATATAAACTTATATGTATATATGAACTTAGTTATAATTTAGTATTTAATTTCGAATCAATAATCTAATTAAGTAATTTTAAATTAAAACATAGCTATGCTGATTAATGCCTACTATAATATAGTGGATTTCAATACAGAAGGGCTATAATGCAACAATCAAATATATAATAAAACCAGTTTTAGTTATTTTTTAGCATATAATTTGTTTTTGTTCAGTGACCTTTTTTAATGAAATAGACTATAACATCGGGTTGAAATATCTATCCCCTATATTTGCCACTTTGTTCTAATAATGTTGCAAATGTAGATATATATATATAATGGAACCATCGTTCGTGTCTTACGATTGTCATCAAGTAAATTTAATATCTTTATAGGATATCCTGACATACCATGAACATAAAGATATTATAAATATTATTAATAGCTTTTATAGATATCTTAGTCATCTTAGTCATGTTACAAACATTTTTCCATCAATAATGCCATAGATGTTATAAGACTTCTTTCCAATAATTTTAATAATTCTACAATAATTATTTTTTTGATTTGTAAAATTATTTTCACTTAATACTATAGAAGATAATATTGTATATAAAAATAAGTATAAGGCAATATATGAAACTAATAAAGTAATTAAACTAAACCTATGATATGCATATAGTATATATGAGATTAATGAACATAGGTACACAAATTTGTTCATTATAATTATTTTATACATACCTTTAGAGCATACGTTCAAGATTTTGGGCAAGATGAATTCGGAGTGCAAAACTATTAAAAAACAGACCTTATTGGAACACACATTTCAAATTTTACGAATTAGTATAATAATTACATTTCAATATTTGATTATAAAATATATATTCTGTTCTAACTATATACTAATACTACACAACTGTTAGTGTTTTTGTGTTTATATTAAAAATACTGCTAATTTTTGTGTGTTAAAAAATGATTGTCAGAAAAATTTGCAATAATAAGAGCAACTAATGATTATCCATTACCAAATATGTATTGCGTGTAAGGAGTTATTAAGATCATAGAAGAAGACCACAACTAAGATGCATAGATTGTGTCGACAATGATGTAGCAATGATGAGTTAAGTTGAGATTAATTCTAAAGCAGGCAAAAACACAGTGTTAGTTATATAGAAAATAAAATGATGTAATAATGAGGATAAAATATGTGGTCAGCGTTGAATAACGAAATATACGAATATATCATTCAGTGAGAGATTCAATCATTCATAAGTCTATCTTGGCCAAGTTCCTGTTTTTGCAGGATTACAGCTTATCCCAGATTGGTAATGTAGATACATGAGATAGAGTATAGTTTTCTCCACAACTCCAACTAAACTCAGTCCTTATAATATGCCTTCCCACTACACAGTGATCTGTAAGCACCGATACAATAGTGCTGAGCAGTTTACGCTTTAGTTAAAGCAGTTGACTGGCACGTTTCTTCTCCAGTTTGGACCAGATCGACCTTGTGATCTGACAGAAATTTTTATCTGTCCAAGTTTGCTTAGCTATATTTAGATATATCCGAAAAATAATTGTCAAGAAGCAGAATGTCTGCCATGGGAAGATCGTCAAATCAAATAACGGGCAAATATAGCTGTGGCGCTTACCAGAAATTTGATGGCAACTGAGCTGTTTGAGAAGATTACGATAATTTGCAGATGTTCGTTTGATGATTGTCCGCATAAACACGAAACTTTACGTTATCCCAGAAAAGTTCAGTGCTTACAAATCAGGTTATGTTGATAGCCAAAACGTGAACTTACACATTCATGAAATTTCTCGCATAACAAAGATCAAATAGGATGTGTTGTGTGAATTATTGTATCTTCATACAATAATTTGCCTTTTTCATATAAAAAAAGCTTCTAGATTAAACACATATATTGGATCCTATTGCAAAATATATTAATATATACTAATCATATTATTAAGAATCTTGAAGAAACCGATCTATTTTCCGATCTATTAACACAACTATTATGTTAAACAGTCGAATCGTTGTCAAATTACATCATAAAGTTAGAAATACGATTTGATATAATTCATGATTTATATTCATAAATATTTCATATTTTTTTATAAACTATGTAAAACAGTCCTACGTAAGGAATTCTTATTTTAAACTTTTTTATTTTACAATATGTTCAATTAATAATTAAAACGTAAGCATACCTATCGGCTTTGAAATTTTTTAAATAATATTTTTAAGATTCTACATTTCCACTTTTCAAACTTCGCCAACAATTAATATTTACACTTCTATGTTAAATATTTCTAAGTTTCTGATTATGGCCAATGATTATGCTCGACATTTCGCTTTGTAACTTCTTCCTCCGTCAGATTAGTGATAATACGTGCTTTGCAATTTTTGCTACGTTGCTTTGAACAAACCCAGTACTTACGATTTCGTTTTTTTTTGGCACATATATAAGAGTAATCATTTAAAATAAGTTTACGAGCACCACGTTGCCCAAGTACGTATTGAATTGGTTCAACTACTACACCAACATCCTCCAAAAAGTCAACATCTGAAATATAAGGAGTAAAAATTGAAGAACTTAAAGAAAATGGGAAACGAATATACATTTTAATGTTTATCAAATTCTTAAATTACCAAGTAGAGCAAAATTACTTATTTTCATTTTATACATTCAATTTATTTTGTGTTTATTATCTAATGTAATTATAAATAAGCTATCTTAAAAAAATAAATTAATAGCAGTTTCTTTTACATTGAATCATAATCTTGTTTATCATCCAATGGACCATGATTATGGCTTTGGTTTTTTATCATTAATTCACCAGTGGTTGAACAAGTTATAATACGTGCTTTGCATCTATTGTATCGATTCTTAGAGCATAACCAATAAGTTTTTGTTCCTTTGCAGTTGTTTCGAAAATATGCATATCCAGCTAGTAATAGCTTTGGTTTTCCTTTATTTCCAGTCACTATTGTTAAACCACCTTTTTCATATAAGAAATCTGTAAATTAAATAAGAAATATTTTTATATTGTTAGTTAAATAATATCGTAAAATAAATTTATGGAAAAAAGTTGCAATATTTTACACAAATATGTTTTACAAGTGAACTTTTTTAATTTTATAAAAAATATTTATAATTTTATTTTATATAAAATTTTTATTCTCTGTTTTGATTTTTTAACAGTGATTATGTAGTCGGGTAGTTAACTTAATATTGCTTATATCTAAAGTACGCGACGATTTTGATGTAATCACACGGGCTCGACATTTTCTGGATTTTGCATGTGCACAGTTCCAATAGATTCTATTATTATATGTTTTATTTTTAATATATTCGTACCCTTTAACAACTAGCTTAGGTTTTCCTCGTTGACCAATGACATAGAAAACTAGAAGCAGAACAACGGTAACAAATAAATGTAAATGATAAATTACCTTTTGTAATTGATTTCAGATATTTAAATTTAAAAAACATTTTTATATATCATATATAAAATATATCATATATATATCATATAACAAACATACAAATTATAAATTAAACTTTTTAATTAATGATATATATTTCAATTTAAAAAACTTTATTTTTTACATAAAGAACAAAATCGCCTTATATTTTATTTCGAACATAAATAAGAAAATTTTAGATACTACCCCATCTCTTACTAAATTGAAAAGCTTTTAATAGCACATAACATAGATACTAAAAAATGTTATTGTAACATTTTATGTCTCATAATATGCAAAATATTTAATTATTTGCTATTAAGTAAATAGTTGCTTGTTATATAGTATAATAATAATTTTTTTGAACCAAATAGAAATCAAATATTTTAGATTATATTTGTAAACTGAAATATATCGGAAAGTATTTATTATATAAAGCATATTTATTTATTTACATATTTATTTATTTAATTTTTTTATTAAATACGTGAAATTTTCAATACTTTATGATTACATATATGTAAATTCTTGAAGTTAAAATAGCACAAGATTTATATCATATATATATATTTTAAATATAAAAATTTCACATAGAATTTGGAGAAATAAATGTTAATTATATTCATTACGAGAGCATTACATTTATTTTATAAATGAATATTTAATTAAAATAAAAATCGTTTCAGCACAAATACAATTTGAACTTTTATGGATTGATATGTGTGTGCTTCGCATAACGAAGAGTGTAGAGCTCCATGCCTGTAAGAAATTGATATATAATTCAAAATTAATTTAGTATTTAATTACGTACCGTTTACAGTTCTAGTAGTAGCACGTGATTTACACTTAGCACTTTTATAACGTGTACACCGCCAGTTTGTTGTCTGCTTAAGTTTGCGATCAATTATATATTCATAATCTCCAATTAGTAATTTTCTTTTTTTCTTTTTAGTTCTGGTATAAACTGCTACTTGTGGATCATCTAAAAAGAAAAACAGTATTGTTTGAAATTGATTAGAAAATAATATTTGTTAATCAATATTTATAAATAGCATATATTATATAAAAAAATTACAATTTTTCTAATTTTTTCGTAAATTTTATTTATTTAATAAAAAACATTGTATTTTTCATCAACGAAATTTAAACTATTTTGTGATAGCTTATCACAAATCCATTTGCCAAACTTTAAAATTTCATGTCATCGCTCAATGCAACTGATATCCGCAAATTTATTACTATATATATAAATTTAATATATACTTATAATATATAACGTCTATTATCTTTCTAAAAAAAAAAAAATAAACATAAAGAGAAAATATAAACACAATACACTAATAAAAATATAAATCAATAGATGTTTTAAAATCTTGCAACTAAAAATTAACAATATTTAAGCTCTCATAAATATGTTATTTTATACAATAAATATAGAAAGTTAAATATAGAAATCACTGTAATATTATATATTTAAATAACAAATATATATTTATTTACCCTTTCATAATTAGCAGTCCATTTTAAAGACTGAAATTTATAATAGTTCAAATTTCAAACTCTTAACAGTATTACATATGCTAAAATTAAAAAAAAAAATAATTGTACGTTAGAAAACATCTAAATTAGATCAAATTTATATATTGTCTTTCATATTCATATTTTATTTCATGAAAAAAATATTTTAATAATTTAATTAAAATTATAATAATTTTGGCACTAAAATAATTCAGAACTCTATGGATGGATATGTGTGTGTTCCGAATAACGAACAGTGTAGAGCTCGATTCCTGCAATAAACAAATATATTATTTAAGGTTTATTTAGTATTTTATTATTATACCTTTTATTGTCCTAGTAGTAGCACGTGATTTGCACTTTTCACTTTTATAGCGAGTACACCGCCAGTTTGTTGTCTGTTTCAATTTGCGATCCACTACGTATTCGAAATTCCCGATCAATAATTTTTTATTTTTCTTTTTCGATTTCGTAAAAATTGCTACTTGTTTAAAATCTAAAAAGAAAATATTTATACTTTTCATTAAAAACGAACTCTACATTACACAATATTCATAACTTCAATGATTACTATAAAACTATAAAGTTCATTTAATTAGTACAAAACAAAATGTATTTTATTTTTTTAAACAAACTTCAAATTTTCTTTTCGAAATGGCATATAGTTCAATGCCATTTATAAATTAATTCCATAACATTATCATCAATTCAAGTCTGTAATAGAGCTATGATGCATATGAATATAATATAAATAATTTTAAAGAATTTATTTATGGATAATATTTAAGTTTTTAAGTTATTCTTAATAATTATTGAATAAAGTGATATTTTAATAAAATAAAATAAAATTTTTAAAATTTCAATGTTTAAGATATTTACTTTATACAAACGAATCAACTTCATAATTCTTAACTTAGCTTTATAAAAATATTTATTTTACATAAAATAATTTTCTTTTGGTTTGATTCTTTAATAAGGAATTCAAATAATTTCATTTAATAAATTAATCATTAATTTGGTTTAAATTAAACATATATTTTAACCAATTAATTGATCGAAAACTAAGTCTTAATAACGATGCTGTGTGGTTCAAATAACGATGAATGTAAAGCTCCAAGCCTACAAAAAAATATATTATTTAAAGTATATTTGTTATTTTATTACTTACCGTTTACTATTTACTATGTTAGTAGTAGCACACGCCTTGCATTTTGCACTCTGTTTTTATCACCAGTTTGTTGTCTGCATAAGTTTGCAATCAAATTTATATTCTAAATTTCCAATTACTTATTTTTTTTTATTTTTATACTAAAAAAATTACTTTCTTTCAAAATCTAAAAAATATTTACTAATATATATTATTTATTCATACTAATTTATTTAAATTAGTCTTACTTATACTAATTAATATATTTATTTGTACTAACTTTTATACTAATTAATGTATACAAATTAATTTACTTTAGTTATACTAATTAAAACACTATTTTTCAAAGCTTAGTGTCGAATTTATTTAATTATTCGAAAAATTAATTTTTTTATCCATAATTTTTTTCATATGACGCATATTTAATTTAACGCCATTTGTAGACTCCATATGATTATGAGGACTTTGGTGTACAATTTTACCATTATCAGTATGTATGCGTCCGTGACATTTAAACATTGTAGTATATTGCGTGCAACGCCAATACACCTAAAAAAGTTAATGTCTTAATTGAATAACTGTAATAAAAAAGTTCTATTTTAGGCGATAGACATCATCGCTGCGTCTAGGACAACAGTTCAAATATCAAACGCAATAATATAAGATAAATTAAATGGCAAAGCAACAGCAAATAAATACGTTTCATAAAATCATATATGTTATAAAAATTAAGTATGCCTTACCTTTTCCCGGATTTTCTTTTCACGAACATAATAAAAACCCTTGCATGAAAGCTGCGTTTTTCCCTTTTGACTTACAACGTATTTTATTTCGTCATATTTTTCGTCTGAAAATAAAAAATTAAACTTAAATTAGAAAGCACCAAAAATGTTTTATTACATTTTATTTATTGAATAATGATAACATCATATATATATGTGTATATTTGCATAACAAATCGTTTAATACGCTGAAAGTAAAAAAAATGTTAACTTACTTTTTATTTTTTAATAACAAATGCTTATATTACCGTAAGAAATATATTTGAGTATAAAAATATTATTTTTAATCTAGTATATGTATAAAACATGTGCAAAATTGGCAACAAAACAAATTCATAAAAATATTGCAATTTACTTAAATTTTTATTAGAATATATTACTATAAATCAAATAAACGTATCTCCGTGCTGTTTATATCATAATACCATTATCATATGTTGCTCATCATCATTTTGGCAAATCCGCTTACAAAGTAAAACTTACAGTATACGAGTATACGAATAAATATTCTTTCAACAACTATTCCAATTCGTTTTTCTTATCATCAAACTTTAATATTAGTTTAATAAATAATGAGAATTATACATTTAAACCTGCAATAAGCAGAATATTTAAGATCCCTTTTTAATGAATTAATCAAATATAACTAATATACGAACCATTTATTAAATTACTGTATATTTAGTATATTAAATATTAGTATGTCCATTACTTGGCCTAGTCTCCGATAAATTAAATATCCAGAACTCTGTAATTCTTCTTTACGTTGATATTAATCCTGAAGTTTTGTTTCACTAGAAGTAAAGAAAATAAAATTAAAAAAAAAAGCCTATTTAGAATATATAAATATAATAATAATAGTTTATGTAGCAATACATGGGGTTTACTATTTTTTTATTATAAAAATATACTTATTATTTAATTTTCTACATTGTTAGAAATTTATTTACCCTGACTAGAATTTACATCTCTTCGGCACAACTAATACCTTTGTACTTAAGATAAATTTATTTATTATTTTATCTTATATCACTTTCATTTAGTACTGTAGTATTTCTATGATTATGTGGAGTTTCATGTATAATTTTATTATTTTCTGTGTGTAAACGCCCGCAACACTTATACTTTACGTATCTTTTACAACGCCAATACTCCTGCATCAACAAATAGAATATGAAAAATAATTAAGTAAAACTATTTAAATTAATTTTGATAATTTGTTTTAAAAATATTGATATTTTGAAAAATATATTTAAATATTAAAACAAAATTATTTATATTATACCTTGTTTTGAGTTTTGCTATGTCGATAATAAGTAAAACCCCTCCACTGCAGAGAAACCCCTTTCTTGTTAACCAAATAGCATACACTCTTATTCTCTCCTTCTGAAAATATTTAAAATGACATTAAAAATTTGAATTTTATTCAGTATATGTATATAAAAAACAAACATTTAACAAATAAATTTCAATTTATAAATCATTTTTTAATTTTTATTTTGCTTATTAACTTATATACATCGTCAAAATAATTAAATAATTAAATGATAAATGTTAAGTTTCGTTTTCAACAAGTTTGTTTTGTTTTTTAATGTCGAGTATTGTATGCGACCAAAGATGTCTGAATTGGATCTGTTGTAGACACAGTATCTAAAACCTCAAAATTAACAGAACCATCGATTTCAATATGTTCATGTTTAATTGGAGTAACAGAATAGCAATGTTGTTTATTGGAACCGTATTTATTGCGTTTAAGTTCAGCATGTACATGTTCCGCTTTATTTATAATAAACTTAGGAGGGCTTTCCTTTAGCATAGTTATGCGTGCAGGACATTTAATTTTTTTTGTTGCCATTGAACTGCATCTCCAAAGAATTTTTTTCTTATTTTCACTCATTACAAGGAATCGCACACCATTTGCCATTATAGCAGGACGACCTCTTAGTGACTGTGTAAAGAAAATCATAAAATCTTCTGGATTTGGAACCACTTCATTAGCAAGCACAACTGTAAATAATATATAAAAATACATATGGCGTTAGCATATTATAAAAAAAATAAAACAATTATAATGTTTTAAAACTTAGTGAGCTAAAAGAATACAAATAGTACTGGAACAATATTTTACAAAATTTAATATTTATTTTTTTTCGATTCTTAACAAAAATAGTTGTTTTTTAAAAAATGTTAATATTAGTATTGAAGATAATTATGCTTTTTTAAAAAATAAATTAAACAAATAGCTACATGAAATTATATTGAGTTAAACTTTGTTAAACTAGATTCACTACATATCTTATAAATTCTACATGTTAATAAATTCACTTTAGTTATGGATATCTTCCAATATCCTCAGATGCAGCTTTGTCCAATGGTTTATGTTTTAATGTTTCTGCTTCAATTATTCGCTTGTGCAGCGCTTTTCTTTCCTTCCACTGTATGAGCTGACCGTTTGGATGATTTAACATGATAGTGTTTATGTATTTGACGAAAATCGTTAGCATCATATTTATTCATACAAATAAGTACGGGACAACGAATTTGCCTGTAATACCAATGGCATCGCCAAAATAAATTTGTACGATTTTCATTATTTCGAAAATATTTTAGTCCATCTAGCCAAAGTAACTGGCCGCCTCGTTTTGATAATGAAAAATGAATTTTCGGCTGCCTGCCTTTATATTGTCCATGATCTTAAAGAAAAATAATATGTTAATATATAATATTTATTCAAACACATTTATGTAATTCAAAAAATAAATGTTCAAAGCCATATAAATCTAAATGTATATATTAAATAAACGAAATAGTATAACAAATCAGTTTATTTTTTATTACTTTTTAAATTAAAACTAATATATTTATATATACATTGTGTAATACCTTTATACATTATGATATGATCTAATTAACAACTTTTCATTTTGTTTTCAATTTTTCCTGATTTTAAGAAATTAATCTTTAAATGCAGTTACAGTATTTTGATCTAATTGAAGAGAATTTTCACCATACGTATATATTTTAGGTAAAAGCGGTTTTATTTCTATATCATTACTTGTTAAATGTTTATGTTGGTGACATAGTTTTAAATTACATGAAGTTTCGTCATATATTGCTATTGCAGGACATTTCTCCTTATAATAATTACTGCATTTCCAATACTGACCTAATAAAAATATAGAAAAATTATTAATTTAATGCCTTAATGAAATGTGCAAAGCATATACAATAAAAAACATTAATTAATTCTTACTTCATATATTGATTAAAAATATATATATATCAATTATATAAACACACTAAGTTTTACAACTTTATATCAATTACTTATTACTTACGTGATCCTCTTTTTTTGTTACGAAAAAATCGAAATCCATTTATCACCAATAATTTCCCACCGTTTTTCTTGGAATCTATAAAATCGATACGAAAACCTGAAAATAATTACAAATTATTATAATACGTTTCCCATAATCTTATACATTATGAAAACAAAAAGAAAAAAATAATTGTAAAATCAATTTTTATATTGATTGGTTTAAAATCTTTTATTTATTTTTGTTGTTAACGCAGATTTTGATTTTCTACAATTTTTCTGATTGCTAAGCTGTAACGAGTTTTTTAATCTTCATTCCCGATAGCATGATTATGAGTTCCTTTCAGAATGCAACGCCAAGGCTCATTCAAACTAGTAATAGCTCTAGCTTTGCACGCACTATGCCATTTTGTACATTTCCAGTATATATTTGACCCATAAACATTATTTTTAGTGAAACGATGTCCTTCAAAATGTAGAACCTTATTTCCTCGAGCTGTTGTGTCATATCGCATATTGCCCCAATCATCGATTCCCCTACTATCCAAAAAATGGGGTTCCCGTGTAGAAATTCCAGTTTTTACTCGCACTTTATCCGATATTTTTGGTAGAAAACTTTCATCTACATTACTGATCTCAGTTTTATAATTTGTCAAAGCAAATGCAAATGATCTTATTGTGTCTATAATAAACAAAATTACAAAAAAAAGTTGTTAAATTCAATACTTAAGCCAATATTATTTAAAATTTGTTGCGAAAAAAACATTATTTTGTATTTGTTGTTGATGTTAATCAATAGCAGATTTATTTAAAACAAATGATTTGAATATAACATCAGATTTTTCTATATTTCCTACATTTCTTTTTTTTTTAGGAAATTTTCGTAAGTGATTATGTTCAGTTGAACTCTGCAATATACGTTCTCTTCCGTGGGTATCACATGCAGTAACTATTCTAGCTTTACAATAAGTCACATCCTAAAATAATATGTTGAATAAATATGATAAGGAAAGAAAAAAGAAAATATGTGCTTACCTTTTTTGAACAAATCCAGTAAGTGCGTGTGCTTGATTTCCGATTTTTAACATATTTATTATTTCTATGGAATAAAATAGTACAACCACGCTGACCACTTATAAATGTAGCAATTTCTAAAAATAAATAAATTATACATTTTAGTAGTAGCAGAGTAGAAGTAGTTAAAAAAAAGCTTCATTGCGCTCTGACGGTACATATTTAATTTACAGTGCTTTCTCATTTCACATATTTATTTATATATTTTATTACTTAATTTTATAAGGTTA
This sequence comes from Teleopsis dalmanni, assembly GCF_002237135.1. Classification (NCBI taxonomy): domain Eukaryota; kingdom Metazoa; phylum Arthropoda; class Insecta; order Diptera; family Diopsidae; genus Teleopsis; species Teleopsis dalmanni. The sequence goes on from NC_051847.1 coordinate 221,590,738, forward strand.
AAAAGATAATGCATACATGTTATCATTTTTGTAATTGCTATTAATTAACGAATCTTAATATCTTTCTTTGCAAATTTCTTTGGTTCTTCTTTTGGCGTTAAGTTACTTAGTATTCTTTTTTTACGCGGAACTCTATGGGGGTGATTGTGATTATAAGATACTGACGCAACCTTATGAGCCCCATCAGTAAAATGAGTTACAACTCTGGCATTACATTTTGTGCTTCCCTAAATAATAAATTTAAATGCTTTCATCGTGTAAATATTGATATTTTAGATAATACCTTTTTAGCACATATCCAGTAAGTTTTAAGCCCACTTTGCCTGTTTTTTACATATGGAAAACCTCTATAAACTAATAAGGTGCAACCACGCTGACCCACGGCAAACGATAATAGGTTTTGTTCATCTGTAAAAAATTAAAAATAAATAAATATGAACAACAAAATATTAAAAAAATACAATAATATAGATTCTATATAAAAAGAATTCCAAAATAGTATATTTATTTTAAGAAATATTTAATTTAAAATATATAACATACATTACAATATACATATTTAAAACTAATTATTTTTATTTTTATTTATATTTAAATTTAATTTCAATAAATTAATTTAAAATGGCATATGATTATGTGTTCCGCACTTAACAACCACATCATGCCTATATTCGTTATCTACAGTAACTACTCGTGCCTTGCACTTATGAACTCCAGCACGGGCACAAGACCAATAAGTTTTAACACCAGATGATTTATTACGCGTGAATGAATAATCTCCAACTTTCAATTTGCGACTTCCACGAAAACCGGTAATATACGTAAAGTATGGGTTTGATCCTGTTAAAAAGAAGAAATAAATTAGTAAAAGTATGAATACAGTTTATAAATAATAACTGCCTTTTTAATATTAAATAAATAACTAGAATTTTTTCATGCATTTTTTTTTTATTTATTCAATTTACATATCGTACATCAAAACTGTGAAATATACTACGATAAAATTTTTGAATTAAAGAATTTATATCTGCTCTTTAATTGTTAGTAGGTAATTTATCTGCTTTAATCGATTTAAGGGAACCATATTTTCTGGCTTTTGTGATGACTTCATGATTATGGTCACTATTTAATACTGTCAAAATGGAACCTTTAGTTTTGACACGAGCACGGCACCGCAGAACTGCAAATTGCGAACACCGCCAGTAAGTTACATCTTCACGGGACACATGTCTATTAAACGTATGCTGCTTTAAAATCAGTTGTTTTGTTCCATATTTACTGACTACGAAAAATGGTTGTTGGTTGTCTATACTTAACATTGCGTCTTGCTTATATCCCTCAAGCCTTCCTGCAAAATTAATATATTTTTAAATTTATAATAAATGTAGAATTTTTATTTAAGTAAAACACATTCGTTGGAAGATTGATTTCAAAAATATATAACTTTAATACCAATAATTAATATACTAAATTCTTACAGTTCAAAATAGTTACATATGACTTTTTCTTATTTTATATATATTTTATTTTTAAAAAATAATTCAAAAACAGATATTGGAAATTTTAAAATGTGATGTCATACGTAGTATTATGCTTTTCGACTTAAAAATCTTTAACTTAAAATTTTATTAAATTTAACACATTTTATGGACACGTACGTATTTACACAATACCTACGTAACGCATAACGCATAACGCAAAAATAGGGATTTTTTAAATCAATATTATGACATATTTTTTGTACTAACACATATAATGCACCAATATTATAATACGAGTATAATTAAACAATAACATATATTTTATTTATTAGCTACTTAGAAATGATAAATAATGCATAATTCAACTAATCTATAAATATATATTGTATATATTATATATTTTGAATTACTTGTTAATACGACCAATTTAAAATGCGTTTTTTGATTATTACAAAAAATGTAATTTTGTAAATGACTTAATTTTTTATAATTTCATGTGTTAGATAAACGATCTAAGCCCGGTAATAATCAAAAAACTTAATAGAGGTATTCACTCTGTATTGCAAAGTCATTGCAAGGTGCACGAAATGCAAAAATGCAAAAATGCTAAACTAAAATTGCAAGAGTGCGAGAACAACTCTGTTGCAGAACTGCAACATCATAATGGAACATGTATGTTTTTGTAGCATACCACATCCACATAAGAAGCAACAGATGCCAAAATATCTCTTTTTTTTCTACCTATTTTGCTTCGTTGCAAGCATATATACAGAGGTGTAGGCTTAGCAAGATTGCAAGCAATTGCAAGAGACTGAATACCCCTAATATATTTTATATTAATATTTACTATTATACAACATAGTTTTATAAAGTTTTAAAAGAAATTATGCCTTCCGGTAGGTATCCATCAGAAAACTTGGGTCCATGATTGTGTTGATTTTTACCCAATTTTAACGATCCATCTGATTTAGTTATAGCTCGTGCACTACATTTGTTCTCAGCGACGCGCTTGCCATTACCATTTGAGCAAATCCAATTTACGGTTGTGCGAAAGCTGGCTTCCTTTTTATACATGTATCCATTGTATACAAGATTAAATCCTTGTTTTTGATTACGTAAATAAAAAATTTTTTGATTCTCGAGCCAAACTCCACATTGCATACCTACAGCAGATATGTTGCATTTTACTGAAATATTAAATTAAAAATACTATTATTATATTCAAGCAAATTTATTTTTAAATTTAATTACGAATTTTTTTAATTTATATTTTTATTTTTCTTAACAATTATTTTAAATTGTTTTAAACAATATTTTTATTAAAGATTTTGTTCATAATACTAAAACATTAAAAACATATATTAAATGCGGTATTAAAAAAATATATATAAACATGATTAAAATTGGATTTGTATCACATCCTTTTAAACGAGAGAGAATTTGTTTGTTTCATGTCATCTCAACACCGTATTTTCTTTTCGGAATAATATGAAATTTTCTGTATAAAACACGGCTATAAACACGGCTATAAACACGGCTTCTTTTGTAACACAAATTACAGGATACGAATATTGCTGATGCTTTCAGGATTCTATTGTTTATTCCAGTTTTAAGAAAACCTCTTCCTACATTAGATAGAAGACTTAGATGTCTAAATACTTGTATACTCTTACTCTGCAATTATAACAAACGCAACAATTAAATTGTAAAAATGTAATAAATTTTTTACATATGTATATTACCTTTACGTAAATTTCGTTTATTATAAAAATAATATTTTAATTAATCATTAATTATTAAAATAGATATCTATTAGATGCAATAAAATAATTCGTAAAATTAAATAAAACTACTTAACAAAATTATAAAACATATTTTTCACAAATAATTGGTAAATTTATCGATAGAATATCAATTTCAACTCTCAATTTAATATTATTTTATGCAATGTACGTCGTAATAAGGGACTTTAATAAAGAGTGAGAACTGAAATAGCGGCGATCTAAATATATTTGGACAGCTTCTTAACTCACAAAGAGTATTTTGTTGATAATTATATAAAAAATGTTTGTATCCAAAAACAATTTTCTTCAAATCCTACAAACACAATTTTTAAAATCCGATTGGAACATGACTTCGGGCTACTATCCGCAACATATAATCAAGAAGACAAAATAATGGTTTAAGGTCAATGAATCTTTAGATTATCATGACAAGCTAAATTTCCCAACCAAAATTTCCCTAATTTTTATTTCTACATATTATAACAAATTTATTAAGACTCAGAACGTTTTCTAAAAATTTTTTGTGTAACTATTGTTTGATAATTAGATATTGCACCTTTGCGTTAATTCCTTTGTGCCAGTTTACTTAGGGTTATCATCTTCAAGCATTGATTAATGTTTATAAATATATGTTATTAATGCTTTTAACTGCAAAAAGTTCCTTATAAAATATTGTATGGTCCTTACAGAGAGGACAAATCATTTGCAACCGAGAGTACGCACATATGCTTCAACTCTGTCATTTGTTCTGGATTCCAAAATACAACAATGTTGTTTGCCACTCTAAGCCTATATGGTTATTATTTCCATTTAGATCTGGAAGCGAATTAAGCATCATAGACAGTGCTGTTCCTAATAATTATCAAAGGAACCGTACTATGTCCGTAAAAACGCGTAGCATAATTCCTTTGATCTCAAAACTTTCTTTTAAGTTTTTTGTTTGTTCATTAACAGTTCATTAACTTTATTGGAGCACTAACATCTTTAATAAATCTGTACAGATATGAAGTTTCATTAATTTTTGATTATAAACAATAACAGATTAATGACAGTGACAGTCTGTAGAACTATTCTTTATTAGGTAGCTTTTAATATATATGCGAGATAAACTGGAAAGACATTATCTGGCTCTAGACATTTAAAGTACACGAAAACCAACTCCTTATGTTCGTCAGATTATTTAGGATAGGGAAGATGGACATCATTTTACGCAATCTGTAGTCCAGGTACTCAGTCGTCAGTGTTTCTCATTTTCCTTCTGTTGAGTGTTTATATTCTAGGTGATATACTATTCGAGAGTATAGTTTAATATAAACACATTTTTAAAGTTTTCCGCATAAGGTCTCTCAGGTCAGTATTTCAAAGCACGTAAAGATAGCTATATAATCATCTGATGAATGATGAATTCTAGCATTAATGAACGGACCTCTAGTTTTTTCGAAATAATGCTAGGTTGTTAATCCATCACAGAATTGTTTTATTTGTTTTTAACCTGTAAGTCTTGAGAAATTTTATATCAAATACATGAGTCATGTGATATACTATACGTTAGCTTTTTGGTCGTTGTTGATTCTAAACTGAAATTAAAGTGCTTGTGATCGGAAAAGCTGACTTTCTCGGACAACTATAAACTTTTAACAAAGGTTGATGATTTTATGAAATCAATAACTCTCTAACTCTATCACTGTTGCATTGGAAACCTTCTGAGTGACGCGAGGAATTATTTTACTGGCCATTACAACTCATTTCGAACTTTCTGGCTCCACTGGTCTTGCAACAGTATCATAGGTTATCAAAATTGTGGCTTGTTTGGTTTTGCCATCTTGGTACCATAAACTTAATAAAACAAGTGTTTTATTCAATTATGGTGCGTTAGAACACATAAATTTTGCACTGATAATCTATTTTTGTAATTAAGATATTTTCAATAACTGACTTAATTACTTTACAAATAAAATGTATTAACTTTTTTTTAACTACATACGACTATTATTTAGAACATATATTTATAAATATTTATTTATTTATTATATATTTATAAATATGAATGCTAACTCTTTTCCAGCTCAACAACTTAAGTCTCTATAAAAGAATTATTCATCTCAAACCCTAATTTGAACACAATTTTTTATTGTCGTAAGAGTTTGATATTTTCAGATGAGTGCAGTTCAGGTCCATAAATCTGTAAAATCATTCTTTTTGCAAAAGGTTGTTGTTACATTTAACGCATATAACCATTTAAAATGAATATTTATTAACTTGAAATGAACTATAAATAACTTGCAATGAAATATGACTATATTAAATATTCTTATATATGAAATCTAATTTATAAAGATCAGTGGTTCGCCACAGTTTGTTATTACAACCTCACCAATTTTGGCGGTTTTCAGCTATTATTGCCAAGCACAGAGAACGCGTAGAACAACTTAATGAAATAATTTAATGCAATATTTATAATGTAACATTTTTTCACTAATTTTTTATAATTTTGAGTTTTGCATTACATTCAGAAGAATTTGGTTTGACATTAAAACTTTGTTTTTCTTCCTCAAAAAAATTTCCATTTTTGAGTTTTGCAGTATTGTACTGAGGCGAGAAAATGGCAAGCTTCGTTTCTATTCATTAGTTTTCATATAATTTTGAACATATACACATTTTACTTTATGACAGAAAAAACATGAAAACACTTACCGACATATTTTACTTGATAAAACTTTTGTGAATAATAAGTTATCTAAATATTTTTGCATTTCACACATTTTTACAATTCTTTACTTTGGTATGCAATATTTCGATTTTCACGCACTACTATTAATTCCACAATTTATTGTATTTTAATCAAAACCAAGCAGTTGTGACTAATATAAGGGCAAAAAAACTGTAAAACTACCGCTAATTTAGTAAATGTAGATTTATAAAATAAAAATTATAAGCAACAATATTTCTCACAACATTTATGCTAGCGCGGCGAAAAAAGTTACTGAAAACAGAAAATCGTAATAGATTTCAAAATGGCCGCAACACACATTTAGGTATGCTTACCTTTCAAACAAGCTTACAAGCGTGCTCTGAACAATGTACATTAACATGATATGCTCTTCATATCCTCAATAAACAGGTTTTAAACAGTTTTTAAAAATTAATTAAAACTCAATTGCAGACTTTGTTGTAAGGGGCCACTTTATTATTGTATATTTATTATTTATTATTATGTGTTCTAGATCATAACAAAAATTATATGAAAGGTAAATATAACTTTTATTTAAATTTTAAATATTTTATCAAATAATATTTGAATTATCTTGTTAACGCATAAAATCTTCTAATAAAAATTTTCCTTGAAATCACTTTAAACTTTCCAAGAGCATTTAATAGACTTGTGTAACAAGTTCACCTACACAATTTAATAAATTGAATTTATTGAAGATACTACAGTTGTCGCGGAATTTAAAATTTGCAACAACAAAACTTTTAGCAGCAGTTTATTGTCAATTTATGCAAAAACCATTGGTTTTAAATAAAGCGTAAAGATTTAAAAATATGTTTAAGTTTTTAGCTGTTACTTTAATTGAATTAAAAATTATACATGAAAAGGCAAGATGCTTATTCAAAAGTATTATTATATGCATATTAATACTTGTTGTCCATATTCACTACCAACAAATAAATATTTTATGCTGCCTATAAAACAGCTGATGAATTCTATGATTGATTGATAGACAGCAATCTTATATCAGTTTTAATTTTTATACACAAACCCACCTAAAATTAATCTTAAAATCTATTTTGATTTATTTGGTTTTTATTATTCGATTTAGCATGGCAAATATATCATATGTCATGAATGTGAAGTGCATACTTCATAAATTGTCATAATTTATTGTTTCAATGCCCAAAAATTATTAATAACAATTTTGTCTTTTTTACGGGCTAATTGGTCAACAGTTAAATAATAAACTTTTTAAAAAGTATTTATTTGTTTTAAAAAAATTTTAATTTAACCGATATTTCGACTATAATCTATACTCATCATTAGGGTACTATAAAATTTTAATATAATGTAACAATATTTTAGTACATATCAAAAAGAAACAATTACAAAATACATTAACATCGCAACATGAATTATATACATATATGTATATAGAAAACAATTACACAATATTTTGACAATAAATATAAAAATAACAAATATAGGAGAGATATATTTATCCTCTTCCAGATTTGTTGAAACTGATATTATACACCTGAGCACAGTGTAGTATGCCAGTTTTATAGTTGAGTCTGGTGTCACTAGGATTTTGGAGACAATATAGCATTTTCAAGAAAAAGCATTTTTGTTGATTATTTTTTTGGTATAACACCTTTACATTATTGACCAATAAGCCGGTAAAAAAATATGTTTATAAATTGTAATATGTAGTAAAATTTTCGATTTATAAACATTTTTATGTATTATTTATTAATATAACATATAAGCTGGCATTAACTGATTACAATAAGACGAAATAATTAATATAAGCAATCTGTTTTGATAGTCACACAAATTTTATAAAAGGTATGAATTTCGTATGAATGCAATAAAAAATTGTATACATCTTTAACTTGTTGATATTTTAGTCTCTGCAATTGCAACTCTGTGGATGACGCGTGCATAAATTCATTCATAATAAAATAAATACATCATTTTACAAATTTTTCTTGTTGTTTTATTTTAGTTTTAAGATAATACATATTTGTAAAAAAAATTCTAACAAATAATTTGTATTTTTAGATAAACTAAGAAAAAAAGTTAAGCATGCTACGATTGCAACTTCGTCTGCTGGTACCCAGAAAAGGAGACCCGGACGACCCCGTAAACAAAACAAAGAAGAAGTTTCGACAGTTCCGTTAATGGAAAAAATTCACGCTACTATACGTGAAAATAAACCATCTCGACCAGTCTATGCATCCACGACTAAAGGTGGTATGAAACTTATATATGATGGACATCATTTTCGGTACTCGTTCCGCAAAGGTCAATATTCTATATTTCAATGTTGTTATAAGGAAAATAAAGAAGAATGTAAAGTACGAGTTGTATCAGACCAAAAGCGAGTTTATCCTTTAGATGGAGAACATGTTCACTATATGCTTGCAACTGATAAAAGTGTAACTTCAGTTATGTTTGAACCTGATCTGAATAACGATGGAGAAAAAGAAGCAAAACCTTCACATTTAGATTTAATTCAAAGCAAAAGTGATGAACATGAGACGAATGTAGCAAACACTTCTGTTAAAGTTCATAATTTATCTAATGTTCTTGAAATAGAAATACCATTAAATAATGAGAAGGAATCAAAAGAATTTATCAAAATTAACAGTCAGGAAGAACAGTCACACTTTACGGATGCGGAAAATCCAGTTGATTTTCGTGAAAAATTAAAGAAACGTTTGCAAAAAGTACTTCTTGGTAAAAATAAATAATTATATACGTTTTATCAGAAGATAATTAAGGCGTATAGTAAGAAATAATAAGTAAAAAATATTGTGGACATAATATTAAAGTTAAATATTTTATTAGCTATTAATTAGAAAAATTGTTGAACTTTAAATGGTGAAAAGCATGCAGAACATGTTTAGTATTTAAACAAACAATAATATTCTTACGCTGACAAAGAAATTAATTTCAATTTTCATATAAAATCAATGAAAGTATATATTTTTATAATAATTAAAATATTAAAGTTATCGTATTTTTATAAATATATATATCATATTCGTGTGTTCCACATTTAGACTATATTTTTATTGGTTTACAAATATATAAATAATTAAATAAATAAAATAAAATTTGTTTCTGAATTCTGTTTTTAAATGATTTAAACTAAACTAAACACTATTTGCATATAATATAAAATAATGTCGTGCATTTTTTGTTTTAGTTATACCACAGTTTTCAGCAAACTGTAGACCACAAAAATTCATAATCAGTCAAACAGGAACGACATTGCTTGTCGTGAACGATTTTTTATACCGTTCTAAGTTAAGGCGATTAGAGAGAGGACATGATACAGTTTATTGGGAATGTATACATAATCGTTTAAGAAAATGTCGAAGTCGGATTAAAACAATGGGAAATGATTTATATTTAATAAATGGTATGTTAAGTCCAATATTTTTTATACAAGTTTTTTAAAAATATCTGATTTTAGACTTACACAATCACGCTAGCGATATTGACAGAATTGAAGAGGCTGAAGAAGATGGATTAATTGTGTTTAGAAGATTGAGTTGGTTCTTAGAGAAGTAATAAATACTTCGCTTATTCATTTGGAAAAAAAACGTTACATTAAATTATCTTGATTATTAAAAATAAAATTTAATTTTTTTTGGACGGACGAGCATAAATTGTTAGTTTCACAATTAAATCATCCTTGAAGAAGTACACAACATAACAACTTTGTATATGTGATAAGGCAAATAGTTATTGTGGTCTTGATGAAGCCGAAACTTCTGTCGAAAAACACAAAGCCAGACCTTATAAATAAAATTTATATTTCTGGAAGAAACTATTAATAAACTTTAACAAGAAGTGATTTTCTTACCTGCTAACTTTTACAGCATGCATGCCATGCAAGCATGCAGAACATGTTTAATATTTAATCAAACAATAATATTCTTACGTTGACAAAAAATTAATTTCAATTTTCATATGAAATTAATGTGAATATTTATATGGTTAAAGTATATATTTTTGAAATAATTAAAATATTAAAGTTATCGTATTTTTATAAACATATATATATAATATTTGAGTGTTCCACATTTAGACTATATTTTTATTGGTTTAATAATATATAAATAATTAAACAAAGAAAATAAAATTTCTTTTTAAAATTTCTCATAACAAAATCTCTGAATTCTATTTTTAAATTATTTAAACAAAACTAAACACTATTTGCATATAAAATAACATAATGTCGTACTTTTTTTGTTTTAGTTATACCACAGTTTTTAGCAAACTGTGGACCACAAAAATTCATAATCAGTCGAAAAGGCGGTACATTGCTTGTCGTGAACGATTTTTTATACCGTTCTAACTTAAGGCGATTTGGAAGAAGACATGATAGAGTTTATTGGGAATGTATACATAATCGTTCAAGAAAATGCCGAAGTCGGATTAAAACAGTGGGAAATGATTTATATTTAACAAATGGTATGTTAAGTCCAATATTTTTTATACGAATTTTTAAAAATATCTGATTTTAGACTTACACAATCACGCCAGAGATGTTGAAAGAATTGGAGAGGCTGAAGAAGATGGATTAATTGTGTTTAGAAGATTAAGTTACTTTTTAGAGAAATAATAAATACTTTGCTTATTCATTTGGAAAAAAAACATTACATTTAATTATCTTGATTATAAAAAATTAAGATTTAATTTTATTTGAAAGGACAAGCATAAATTGTTAGTTTCACAATTAAATCATCACATAATAAACCTAACATAATAACTTTGTATATGTGAGAAGGCAAATAGTTGATGTAACGTGATAATGTGGTCTTGATGAGGCCGAAACTTATATTCCTGGAAGAAACTATTAATAAACTTTAACAAGAAGTTATTGTCTTACCTGTTAACTTTTACAGGTGTAAAGAATGTTGGTTACATTCTAAAATAACTTCAATGAAATTCTTACACAAAAAGAAAGCCTGACGAATGGATTTAAGAAAACTCAAAGCCGAAAGCTAACCCTTATGCATTAATATATGTCGGTTGATTGAAGAAAAAATTAGAGTTGGAAATAAAAATTTTTGAGGCAAAGTGTAATCGGTATTGATTACTTAAAGCCTCTTAAATATGTAATCTATTTCGAATAATGATTAAATGAGATTGCTAACAGTTAATTATTTATAGCTTTAATGTTTGTTCCATATTTAAGATTAAGTTGTAAAGTTTTTTTTAATTTATTTATTACATAATATAATCTACGAAAAAAAAAATAAATTTAAAATTGAAGAACCAAAAACCGAGTAGATGGTAGACCAAAAAGTTTAATTTTATATCTTAAATATTGAATGTGATATAGATGGTTTAAAAAAATAACTTGTAAAAAGTGCATATTTTTATTACGTTTATTTTCATTATTGCCTCTTGTCGAAGCATATATATAAACGAAAAATGGACAACTTCGATTTTAATTTTAGAAATTATTAAATTGCCAATATTTTTATCGCCCAAAATGGAGTTACAAATACTTAAACTATTTAAAAAAAATTGATACTATAAAAATTATATATAGTTTTTAAAGACAAATTTCGCAAAACAAAGCTAATTGCGTAAACAATTGTTTATAAATAATCATAGAAGTTCTTCCTTAACTTTGTTCATGCCATTTGATGTAAAACTTAAAGTATTATTTATATTAAATTTTGTTTGGCAATATTTCTGACAAAGTTCGTGTAATTCTTTGTGTTTTCTCTTTATGTGACTTAGGAAATTTCCTGTTGATTTTCTTGTGCCAGAAATAACGCAATGGCAAGTTGTACATGTAGCTTGTATTGCTCCTGGAGTTCTTACATTTGGCTGTATGTTATTGTAAAATCGTCCGTCAAGTAGTTTAGGCAATGTTAATTTTTTCCGGTAAAATGTTTTACACATTCCTGAAATATACAAATCGTTAGTGTTTCCTTAACCATTTATCAAATTATCACTATCAAATACTAAAATAAATTTTATTCAAAGATTAAGTAGTTTAATTAAATTTTATTAAGGATTTTGATTAAAACGCCTAAGTTAATATTAATTTATTTTTTAGTTTCCTAATAATGACACCATCCCAAACAGACAACTTTTCGGATCATCCATAATATTAGTTGACATATCAACTAGAGGTTCGGTTTTTATTTCAGGGTTATGGGTATGTGGTGCTCCTGTAATGCGAACGTTGCCATCGTCACTCAATTTTGAAGTCACAACAGTTGCACGACAACCATATTTCACATACCGTGAACAACGCCAAAATATATTTTTATGACTTTGTCGATTTTCTACGTAACGATATCCATTATAAATTAGCATAACACGGCCCCTTTGAGTCGTGGTGTACTGTAAACATTCATTTGTCTGCTTCTCATCGTAAAAGTATTTCAAACCTAAAAATAAATATATCATTTATTTAACAAATAATGATATCGGATATAAGTTTTTAAAATAGTATTTAAATAAGTACTCCTTAAGTAGTTAAGTAAATTTTAGTTTTTATTTTTAATAAGCTGTTTTTATGTTTGAATTAATATAATGCCATTGTTCTTAATTTATGCTTAATAAAGTTGAGCACCATTTTTCCATCTATATTCTTCCCACGTTTAAGGAAAATCTGAACAACATGAGCTATAACGTAAAGAAAAGTATAAACACATATTAAATAGTATGCAGAAATAGTATTCTTTTAAACTTACTTATAACCGACTTCAGTGCATGTTCATCCAAAAAAGACACTTGTTTTTCTGGAGATCTGCGCGCAGCTGCCTCCAGCACTTTCAAACCGAAAACCAATTCCGATAAGCGAGAAGTGTAGATACAGGCATCATCTATAAATATTTTACCTAAATTTGCTTTGGACACAAATACGCGACTTCCTGTGTGCAAAGGTATAGTGCCAGGTTTGTTTTTTGTTTCTCGAACATTTTGTTTTGCTAAAATAATTATAAGAAGTTTTAAGTTATTCTTAACACTGATACATAAACTGAATATGTTTAAGTTTATCAAATAAAAAAACACGACAATTTTTAAAACTTTATTTTATATATTTTTTCTTATACAGCATACATATAAACTTTAATATACTAAAAATACTTTGGTTGGATTTGGAAAGAATTATTATTAAGAGGTAAAAACATAATACTACACATGTAAAACTTCTTACATTATACCAAAGTTGTAACACTAACTACAATTACTATAAAATATACAAATATACACAATGTATAGAGAAAAACAAATAGTAAAGACTAAAAATTAGGAAAAATGCACATTTTGGCAACTACGCGTCAGTGTTCTTGTCAATCGTTTTAACGCCATGGTAGTATTTCTTATTTTGAAAACTACTTATCTTATAACATAAATAAAAATCAAAAAAAATTAGTTTCTAACATTTCCATGTTATATATAATATATATAGTTATTTTCAAAAATTTAATATATAAATTAATATTTAATTTTATTTTTAAAACTATACGTTTGTATTGAGTTAGAGTTATTTATATATAAATAGTAGTATTCATTATATTGTTTTGCAACCCTGAAAATACGCTTGGTTTTTTATGCATAAAAAATGTTGTAAAAAGTTTTGATAACATGTTTTATTTTCGTAGTTTGTTATTATATTTAAGTGAAAGGCAATATAAAATTAAATAAATTAACGTAATTAATATATTTACGTTATACTGTTTACGAGGAAATAAATTTGGATTTGGAATATGTTGAAAGTATTTTTTTAATAATGTGGTTTTAAGTATATGAAAATTGCAACAGACTTGACTATTATTATTTAAGTGTATTATGTTATGTTGTGTTGTTTTTTTTACTAATATATATACTATGTCATAGTTTATAAAAAAAAAGTGTAAAGTTTTGTGCGCAGACATTAATTAAAAAATTTAATGAAAGATGCATGGACAAGAACTTTATTGCAACCAAAAAGGTACTTGAACCTGCTATTTATTACATATCATTTATTATTCTTAATAAAAGGTAGTTTAATTAACTTAAGTTTTTACGGTATGTATAAAAATAATTCATAATATCACTGAATTCAGCCATTAAACTAATATATCTTTCAGATGCTTGTTCAAGTCTTAGATAACTATAAATTGTAATGATAATTAATGTAATATATAGTTTTAATCAATAAAAGTAAATAAAAAATAAACGCAAAGTATATATGGGATTTATTAGTATCTAAATGTTTCTATGTAATTATTTATTATTATTTATAACATAAATTAACTTACACTATTTTTAGGCCTTGCCCGTGCTTTGAAAGTGGATAATAAGACATGTTACAGTCAACTTAAAATATATTTCTCCCGCAGTTGCCGTGGTAAAAAGCTACTTAACCTTAATGATAAACCATTTACATTAAATAGAAAAATTAAGGATGCTTGCTACTGGGAATGCGTAAAAATGCGATGCAAATATACGAAGTGTTCCGCTCGTGCAATTACAAAATTTGATGAAATTATATCCATCAGAGGGGTACATAATCATAATTAAATGTAAGAATTAAAAATGATAGCAACTTAAGTTTTATACATTCTCATTCTCAACTCAAAATAAGAGTTAAAACTGAATAAAGTACAAATATAACAAATATTCAATTTATACTATTTCTTCGCATAAACTAAAACTATTACAAATTTTTATAAAGGTTTTAGTAATTAACTCATAGCAAATGTTTTGCAGATGTTTGGATGAAAGCAGATTATAGCTTTACCCGCAATCGTAGGGGTGGTCTAAATCTTATCCACAAAGGATTTCATTACACAATTGAACGCAAGTACAGTACAACTAGAAATTGGGTTTGTAACAAAAATAGTAATACTGCACTGCGATGTCCTGCAAGATGTATTACTTCCGGTTTCAATAATATCAAATTTAGTCGTAAGCAACATAATCACGATCCAATTAGTAATGATTAAGCAAAAAACGCCAATAATAGGTGGGGTATAATTTAATATAAAAAAGATGAATTAAAAATATTTAAATATTTTATTTCAGGATATTCTCATTTATGTTGTCATTGTCGGTTACTTTAGAAATAAAATTTATTACCTTAACAATAGATAAAGGTAAATATATTCCCTACTTTTATTTTAAAAATCATGTATATAATAACATCATACATTATAGCCTAAAAAATTTTGGATAACTACAAATTCCGTCTTAATTGTTACAATTTTACACCTGTAAACACGTAATTTTAATAAGAATGAAAATTTTAAATTTATGTAATTAAGATTAATAAATAAATTATAAACGATACTAAATCTAACAAAGTAAAACTTTTCTGTCTCTTTATAGTATCGAAAGTATCTATGTACAAGTTTAAATATTATTTGAAAAAAATACTATAAAGATATGTCTTCGTTAATAGTTTTATATTAAAATAACAATTACAAAAATATTAATATATAATAAATTATATATATATATTTTTATTATAGCACCAAATTTGTTACGTACGGGCAATTCTATTTTCATTAATAAATTTCGGTTCGTCATTTCATCTCAAACTCATGCTAAATTGTATCTTCGATGCGTAAACTTTCGTCAACAATGTCGCGCGCGAGCTATTCAACGAAATGATAACATGCAGCTTCAGATACGAAATGGAACACATAATCATACATTAGAAGAACAAATTAAACAAAACAATCTTAAATGCAGAAAAAATATTAAAAACTAGATAGCTATGGTACGTATTTTATTTGTATTACCTTTTCAATAAACAAAATTTATATAACCGATTTTCAAGTATTAACCTTTTTATGTTTATATGTTTTAAGTTTTTAATAATTATTTAAATGATTGACATTTTTCTAGAGCAGTCAAGTTCAAAATTTGCATCAGTCACGTCGAGATACTCAGTTGGTATTTTACAAAGGTACACATACACACCGAAGGAAAAAGCAGAAGTTAGCAAAAAATCAAGAGAAAATCGAATTGCTCCACGTGCTATAAGGCAAAATTTTGTGCACGATTAGTGACAGAAATTACAGATTTTGGAGATGTAATACATGTTACCTCTGCAAGACATACACATCCTCCAATATACAATCAGACAAAAATTATAGACTTAAATCTAACAGTAAATCTTTTCAAGAGGCTTATAAGAAAGTAGATATGTTCCTAATCGTAGGAGTGCTCTAAGTCTTATCCGCAAGGCATTTCATTGCACAAATGAACGCAAGTACAGTCCAACTAGAAATTTTGAATTTTGTAACAAAAATAGTAATACTGCATTGCGATGCCCTGCTAGATGTATTCCCTCCGGTTTGGATAATATTTAATTTTGTCGTATGCAGCATAATCATGATTATGATGTACAATTATTAACGATAAGCGACAATGATTAGCCAATAATAAGTGTGGTATAATTTAATTTAAAAAAAATTGGTTTATAAATACTAACATATTTTTTTTTTCAGGTAGTCTCATCTTAATTTTATAATATTCTATAATTATTTTGTGTAGAATTTATTACTTTAATCATATAAAGAGGTAAATACAGTGGAATCAAGATATCTCGAATTTTGAGAAAAATTTTAAAACTTTTGAGTAAATGCGTTTTCGATTTAACAAGGATATTTAAATAGAAATTATGTATCTGTAGTATGAATCAAGTCAACTGTACAAACAACTAAAAAAATATCTATTATGTTCTTTTGATTAAAGTAATTATTAAATTGCTTGTCAATTATTTTTCCAAGATCTAATAATGAACCAAATACGTAATCCTCTATATCAAGAACATCTCTTAATGTTGATTTGTAGTGTGTAAGTAGTTACTCTGGCTTACTCGGTTGATATTAATGGTTCAGAAAGAGCAAAAACTCCATGCATTGTTTTTCAATTTTATTACTATAAGTTTGGAAAATTCCAAATAAGATTATTATATTTTAATTATTTATGGAGTATAAATATATTTTATCAATACCTCTTAGGGAAATAACATTTTGTTCAAGTGACAAAGTTTAAATAATTTGACATATCGCATATTTAATGGTTCAGCGGAAGAGAATGCAAATTTTTTTTCAACTTACTGTAGATTACCACTTAATAAAGAGGTTCGAGTTATTGAGGTTTCATTGTAAATTCCTTAATAGCTTTATAATTTTTTTTTTCGGAGAACATCAAATGGTGTCATAATTGCTATAATTTCACATCTGTAAAAACATTTAATTATAATTAGAAGTACAATTTTAAATGTATAAAAATGTTAAAATTAATAAAAACAAATTAAAAACGGTAACAAATTTAACAATGGAATCTACCAACTTTCTTTACAGTATCAAAAGTATTTATATAAAATAATAATATTTACAAAGTCATTAATATATAATAATATATGTATATATTATTTTTATTATAGCACCTAATTTGATGCGCACGGGCAATTTTATTTTCATTAATAAATTTCGGTTCGTCATTTCATCTCAAACTAATGGTAAATTGTATCTTAAATGTGCGAACTTTCGTCAAAAATGCCGCGCGCGTGCTGTTCAACGCAAGGATACAATGCAGCTTCAGATACGAAATGGAACACATAATCATACATTAGAAGAACAAATTAAAAAATATGATATTACATGCAGAAAGAATATTAAAAACTAGATAGCTATGGTGTGTTATTAATCAAAATCAAAAAATTTCTTTTGTACTGCCTTTTCAATAAACAAAATTCATATAACCGATTATCAACTATTAACCTTTTTTATGTCTATATGTTTAAATTTTTTTAGTAGTTATTTATATAAATAACTGATATTGTTTTTCCTTGTTATAGAGCGTGCAAGTTTAAAATTTGCAACCTATGTTAAGTCTCGGCGCGGGACTCAATTGGTATATTACAAAGATAACACATATACACCTAATGAAAAAGCAAGAATTGGCCAAAAATCGAGGGACTGGAAGTGCTCAATGTATCATAAAGCGAAATGTCGTGCACGATTAGTGACAAAAATTACAGATCTTGGAGATTTTATACATGTTTCCTCTGCAAAACATACACATGCCCCAATGTATAATTCAGACAAAAATTATGGATTCAAATCAACATCTTCAATGCATAATATAAAAAGCGAACCCTGCAGTCTACAGCATAGGAAGTAAATAATTAAAATGTTCTTTTTAAAATCATCTACCAAAAGTACAGTGAGTATGCATATAATTATATATATAAATATATATATATCAAATTGTTTATGAACAAAATATTTAATTGTATTTTCAGAAATTCATAATGGCCTAACCCATCTAATGATCTAATGATAGGTTATTCACACAATTATTGAAATGTAAAATATTACAATATTACAATGTAAACAATTGACTAATTTTTAATTAAAAAATTCTTTGAAAATGTAAAGTTTTTTGTTTTAGTAAATAATATTTAGGAAATATTTTTTTAATGTACTAAAAATTTTTTAAAACTAATAACATTTACGTATTTACAGAAATGGTTACGATAAAAGTATTGAGAAAAGATATCGCAAAATCAAAAGTTAATAAAAAACGAGGCACCACAACTAACTACTCAATCGTAACAAGCATGGAAGAAAATCAACAGTATGGCAATGTCGAATATGGCGAAAATATCTCTATTAAATCTGAAGCTGATAACGATCACGATCACGATAACGATGACGATGACCTAGTGTGTACAAAGAACTTGGCAGAACGTTCGTCTATTCTCAAAATCAAATCTTTCATGACGGAAAAAGATGCTATTTTGAGATTTATTCCGGGCCAACGTGGCAAGCAACTTTTGTTATATAAAAATTTTACATTTGCTAAAAACAATGTCTGTGGTAATGCAACTTATTGGAACTGTCGGAGTCGGCGACTCGGCATGAAGCCATGCAAAGCGCGTATAACCACTTTTGAACAACCGAATGGATTACATAAAGTTTGTCTCACAAAACCGCAACATAATCACGAACCCTCACCAAGAATATTGAAAAAAATTGAAAAAATCTAACTATTCAATAAATGTTAATTTAATAAATAACTGCATTTTTATTTCAAATATTTAAACTATACGTTTTGAACATTAATGATTTTCTAAGACTTTACTAAAGCATTACTTTTATTATTTACAGATAGCACTGTTGCCGTCTATGCTGCAACATCACGGGGTCGTATTCAGCTGATATATGGAGGTCAGCCATTTATATTCGAAAAGATACTAAAGTTGTCGACTGGAGAAGAGAAGAAATTTTGGCGTTGCAATCAATGGTGGAATCAGAAATGCCGGTCGCGTGTCTTCACTATTAATGACACTGTTATACCGTTACAACGATATCATACTCACGAAGAAATTGTTAAAAGGAAAAAACGTGCTCGCAAGGCTCCTCAAGCGAAACCCGACCTAAAGTTTGATAAAAATAAGAGTATTCTAACAAATACAGCAAGTGGTAGCATTGATGTTGCTCATCTAAATATGAAGTATGAGGAAATCGTGGCTGATGTAACAGAAATTGAACCGTCGGACCCACTATCTACTATAAAAAAATAAAAATTTTCAACAACTTTAAACACCATTAGAAATACTATAGTAATAATGTAATTTATATAAATAAAAATATTAAAATAAAAATTTATAAAAGCATTAATAATTCAAAAAAATAAAAAAAAATTGTACATTAAAATATGTACACATTATTTTTTTTGTGAAAAATAAAAAAATTACTGCATTTACATTTATTAATCATAGTTTATTTCTAGGGAGTCCAAAAATGACTGATTCGAAAGAGTACTATTTTATGAAAGGACAGCGTTCATCTACCAAACTCGTTTATGACAACAACTACTTTGTGAAATTCATGCAAAATACTAAAGGCACAAAGTGGGTATGCTCAACCCGTTCATCAACAAAATGTCGCGCACGCATCCGTTTAACAAGTCTTGGAAATTTGGAAGTACTTTATGGAGAGCATAATCACGTTTCGCGTCAAAAAGAATCAAAATGCGCAACCAAGAAATCAAAGCTATCATAAGATATAAGATATGTTATAGTGGTAGGAATATAAGTTTGCTATACAGTTTTTATTGTAAAATAATTTTTATTAGTGAAGATTTATAAAATAAGAGATGTAATTATTAACTAATGTTAAAAAGTGGTACATTTATATGATAAAATTTTTACAAATTAATGATGTATGAGTTGTTCGGCAAGTAATTTCGTTTTATTTTTTTATGAAAATGAAAGAGATTTTCTTATGGCGAATAATTAAATTATGTAACATGTTATCCATTATGGTCTAAATCCGTTTGCCATTTTTCTAACAGTAGGTTGATTTCACGCTCATAAAATTGTTGTTCTTCGCTGGCAAAAAATTGATTTATATGATTCACTTTTTTTTTCACTTTTTTTAATTAATCTCGGCTAACGAATGTCTCGGCTAACGAAACCTTTTTTTTCTCCGACTATTGCGTTTAGAATTATTGTGGACAACCCATTTCTAATTTCTAGTGATGCGATTCCAAAATGCTTCCTACTCTTCACGTTTGAAAAGCAAATCACTAGTCAATGTATCGGCACAAAATTCTTATCGTGCTTTGAGATTAAACCTAGAGGTTTCACATAATCATGGTTGAATGGTTGAATTTTAGAAATAGTATTTTAGCGATGTCATGCACTGTTATCCATCAGTTTTCACCTATTAATGCCTATATTATGTCTTCATCAGCTTCAATTGACCTTCCAGAGCATGATGCATCTTCCATATGAAAATTATGCGGCTTATGAGTGAATTTGGCTGCGAAGAAATACAATGAAGCCATCTGTTGAGAAAAAATGAAATAACTTTTCGAACAAGAAAATGATTGTTTGATAAAAAAATATTGTTTAAACGATTAAAACAATATTTTCCCAATTATTTATTCCAGATTTATATGTTCAGCATCAAAACACGTTTCACACATCCAAACTCCTCCAGGACATTCAGCACAATAGGTTGTTAATTTTTTAAGTTGTTTTGCCTGATTGCTGTCAGCTTTTTGAAGACATTTGACACATTTTCCCATTAGCCGTGGCTTTTGAATAATAGATAGATGATGACTGTTTATTGATTTGATAATATTTTCTGGACGTCGTATATCGGAATATTTAGTTACTGGTTTAGCAGTGATTTCTAGTGCAGGCACTGATTGTACTTTTTCTTCATATGATCGTTTTTTCAATCCTGAACTTCGTTTAATGTTGTGCTTTTCAGTTGTCAATGGAGGCTTTCGGTTTTTAAAGTTCAGGACTTTAGCTGAAATAATAAATATTAATGTTAGTAAAGTGTTTTATATTTAAATCATGCATAGTAAGAATTAATTAAAAATAATTCATGAACATTTTAATTTATTTTATATAAGCTTTATTTAATAGAAAACAAATTTTTGGTATGTTGTGTTTTGGATGATTATGTGCATGGCATAAAGACAACAAGGATTTGCCTTTAGTTACGAGAATAGCAGGACAACCAAGTTTATTCTGCGAAATACATGTCCAACGTGCAGAGCAAGTTTCCGCCTTTACCGATTTAAATGAATAAATATAATTATTATGTATTAGTTGTCCACGATCATTGTAGTACATTGGACCAGCTGGAATTAAAAAAAAATATGTATATGTTAGTCTTTTAAATATTAACTATACGTTTTGAAAGTTGTTACAAAAAACTTTCTTTATCTAAATCAATTATACTAAAAATATATTTTATATGTCAGTTTTTTTTATTTATTATAATCAACTTATTGTGTTTTTTATAGCACCTCTGACTTTCATGGAGAACCTTGCACTCTTCCTCGCTGAACGCCATGATGATAACTTAAATCTTTAAATCTTTTTTCTTCACAAGTCTTTTTCCGCAAATATAGAACTCGTGCTCTGCAACAAAAATGATTGAAGTTATGCATTTTTTGTATAATTTACTCTAAATACTTATATTGTTTGTACTTACGAAGTTATATCTGCACATAGCTTCAATAAAAATATTTATTCGTCCTTCTGAATCGCGTGAAAACAAATCCATTAATATCTAATCGGTGTGTTCTCTTAAAATTCAACCAATATTCTATGTTAATACATTTAGAATTAACTTTAAATTCCTCAAAAGATAAACCTATTCTTCAAACTACTAAAAATTGTTATATATAATAATAATAATATGTAGTAAATATGCTAATTAACTTAAATATAATTAAATATGACTACATATTAATAAATCATGTAACTTCACATCTTTAGAAGTTTTTTTTTTTATTAAATCAACACTGTAACTATAATGAAAAGATATAATTATTTTTACATGGAACGTAATTTGCTATTTTTAAGATTATATATACAATACAACTAAGAGCCATTTCTAGACTACTCATGTAGTAACATAATTTGTGTATGCATTATTTCATCATAGTCGTTCTCTGACTTTACTTCTAAGCGCACTGGTAAAGATCTCTGGCGTGCTATCTTAAAACGGGATATTCCTGCAGCTATACGGCTTCTTTCCATCATTTTTTCAATCTTCTCAGTATGCGGAGGATGATTATGCTCACCACCAGACAACGCTTTAAGTCTGCCATTTTCAAGTACACAACGGGATCGACATCGTTCTGTTTGAATTTTTTTGGAATAATTGTGACAACGCCAGTATTCCTTATTATTCTTTCTGCTGTGACAATTGTATATAAAGTTTTTTAGAACGAGGCAAGGTGTTGCCCAAGGCGTTTCTATAAATGAGAGTTCAACATCTGAAATACAAACATAAAAGGAAAAAACTATTAGTGTTGGTTGCATTAAAATTATTCTAAGTTCTAAAGTGTAACATGTAGTGGTTATCTATTAAACATTTTTGAGGAAATTATTTTATAAAAATTATTTTATTATCTATTAATTTTCTCTAACTTATTAAGTATGTGGATTACAAAAAACACAGATTAATTTGGTATTATTTCAACATCAGATTTTTCATCATTGAACTCATATCCCTCTATGTTAGATGACCCTGAGGACATGAAAAGTTTAATTTTTTTTTGTGAGTACACCTCTAGTGGGGCGACAGAAACATATTCGGCGAGTTTTAAATCATAAGGCGCAATTTCAATCAAATCTGCCAATTCCTCTTCCTCTTTGAACAGTGGTCTTCGTCCAATACGTTGACTATGATTTTGATGATTGTGTTCCCGACGTGCTGCGACTAGTTCATTTTTTTTAGTAATCACAACCGCTTTGCATCGTAACTTGAGCACGTCGATGCATCGCCATGTGGTGTGACCATTAGCCTGTGTAAGTTTTTTATTGTAAATAAAACTATTGTAGACCAACTGAGCGTTCTTCTTTTGGCTTCGTATAAATTTCACTTCACCTGCAATAAAGAAAATAAGTATTTATTTTATTTTTCATAAAAAAAAAATTACTTAAATGAAAAAAAAAACACAGTTACATACAATTTAATTAACTTTTATTCAAATTTAAAATATTTTACTTTAATTTAATAAATAAAAAAACGTCACACTGCTTCTGCAGCTTAGCTAAGTATTCTCCAAACAATCGACAGGACATAAAGAATTCATCTGCATTTTCCGAAAATGGTATCCTTCTGAAAAATAAATGGCAGGTTTAAGATATTTTTTTCATTAACAATGTTTATTCATGTATATATTAGGGTACAAATATTCGACCAGATATAATAGTCGTTTGCAGTATCTAATACAGTTCAAATTTCACAAATGGTCATGTCGTGCTATAGCAATCTACTAACTCCTTGAAGTAGATGACTTAATACACAACTGCTAAGCCAGAATCGGATTATATTGCACTTTTAGTATAAAGAATAAATAATATTAAAACATATATACAAATTCTGATGATATTTTTCCTACCTGTATAAGAATACAGATTTCGGTTCACGCGTATCACATTTTTATAGATTTTACTCATATTCCACACTCCTCTTCAATGCACAACTTCTTACTGTAGAGGCATACAGGTATAATTTTTTTTTTTATAAATATTAGAGCAATCCTAATTATTCATAAATATATTCAAAAATTTAAATATATTTCCTTTAAGAAATTTTCACATATGATACATTATGAATCTACCAAATGGATATCTTCATAAAAGAGCAAACTGTCCCAGTTTGCTACAATTCTCTTTGGCATCATGCAAATTTTGTTGAACATTCGATATATGCATAAAACTTTTTCTCACATCAATATTCATAACACTTCACAGTTCTCAGATTTTTACGATCAACATTCACTGTAATAAGAAAAAACCTTCCACCAATTATCATGTTTAACGAAAGGATAAACAACAAATTTGCAATCAGAAAGCCTAGTTTGTAGATGTACAATATATTCCCATACACTTCATTCATTTTTTGTTGAGTACTATTTGTTTTTAGTAGCATTGAATGTTGATTAAACTTTGCATGGTTGCATTTTCTAGTACTAATATCTTAGAATTTCCGTATAATGAATATGTATTGAATAATATAAATGCTAATCATTGTTATACTAAGGCCGTGTGCGATTTCGAGTAAATTGATGGTAAAATGAGGGAAATAGTAAATTATGTCTATATGGCAGTGAATGTAGGTATTTACCTGAATTTCGAGTAGGGTAAGTTAAATAAAAATTAGGTAAATTGAGTATTACCATTGTGAAAATTTTATAAGATGTTTATTAAATAAATAAATAAATTTGAAAACTTTTAATCAAAAATAATAAATAAGTGCAATAAATAAATAAATATTGACATAAGTGCAGTGCAAAAAATCTCTAGAAAATTTCAATTTACTTGAACTCGCACACGGTCTAGATTTCATTTTTATATGGCAAAATGTTTTTAATAAACCGATACTTCCAGCGTTAAACTTCGCAATCTAAATATGTTATTACTAACTTATTACAAAATATTTAGATAAATGACTATGGCATTCGAATCAGATGAGCAATTTACTTAAATCCTACAAGGCTTACAGCTTTAAGGCAATGTCTGTTCGTCAAACGTAGAAATCTTGCAAAGAGCTCAAGCAAAAATTCTAGGAATGATTACTGGTGCACCCTGGTATATCAGAAATGAAAACATACATTTCGATTTGAAAGTTCGAGATCGCGAGAGTTTATTTCAAATCTTGAAAGCCATATTAACCAGCTGTCTAGACAAGATTGAAACGTGATATCTGGTAAATAAGCTCTGGCTATTTATTCAGGGACCCCTTAAAGTAATTAACAATTCATTTTATAATTCATTGTTGTATGTATATATAAAATGTTATTAGTTTTTAAAACGCCAAAAAAAATTTTTTTTTTTTTGTAAATCAATTGTAATTATTCCTTCTATAATATTTTTAATATGATAGAAATGTTTATAAATAAATCCTAAAACTTACTTTTATCAAAAGAGATCTAAATTTTACAGAGTACCATTATTTAAAGAAATAAAACAATCTTCAGAAATAGTTTTCATTTATTTTTTAATTGAGTGCAAAAAAAATATAATTACATTAATTTTAAATATTTTTGCTGTAAAATCAGAAATTGGTGCTCCTTTAGCGATCTGTGAGCTTATACGGGGTTTACATTACGAATTTTGCTGGTGGAAATCGACTTTGAGTGCAAAACCAGCAACCAATATCGATTTTGCTTTATAGAAATAGTATCAACCAATTTCGAACTTTGACTGATAGGTAAAAAGAAATAAATAAATGCTGAATTCAAGAAACTTGTTTAAATTCTGACAACTATAATCACTTGTCACTGTTTTATAAATTGACACGTCCCAAAAACCGATATCATGTTCAATGATTACTGCATAAGCTGCAGCAATAAGATATCAATATATACTACTCCATAATATATGATATTTAGAAACCCGTTTATTCTGTATTACCTATGCCAAATATCTATCCAAATTCAGTTTATAATTATCAATTTAACTGTTTAGGATTATGTACCAAAATACAGATTTTACCATGTATATAAAATGAATAAAAAAAATTATTTTGTTTCTATTATATCATTTGTTAAATGAATCGTGATGAAATATCCATTATTGTCAAACTATAGTACCAGATTTACTACAAATAAAACGCAGAGTTGTATTTAAATAAATTATTACAGCCGTTCAGTTTCTCTGGAAAAAGCTATGAAAGTATAGAAATAAAAAAAAATAAACCAAATCATTTGGTGTCTTAAAACAAATCTAAGGACGTGTGCGGGTTAGACTAAGTTGCGTTCTAAATGTGGGAAATTACAAGTTGTGCCGATAATGTAGTGATGTGTCGATACGTGTTGATAAATGGCTAAATGTGTGCAGTGCAAAAAATCCTAAAAATCTTCCATTTGGTTTAGCATCAACTTAGTCTAACTTGAACTGGACACACTTTAAAAATAGGTGCGTGCGTGCGTGTGTGTGTATAAGCAACTTGTTAACTCATCTTTACTGTATAGTTGCGTCACTTAAAGTATGCAGCTGATATTACGCTTGAGGAACTCCAAACATTTTAAACCATAACTCTAATTCTTCTTAGGCTTTTCTATTGAAATCATTACTATGAACTATTTAGAAATATATAGGGATAATTCTATAACTCTGTAGCTCCGGGTAAATTTTAAAACACACATGAAAGATTTTCTTAATATATGTGATGTGATACTTTTATCAAAAAGCTGTGTTATAAGTGCTGCAGATTTTCTGCAGCTCTGGTGCACTCTGAGCAATGATTAGATACCAGCTGTTACAAATTCCATCAAACATTTGTTTACTAACTTAAAAACGTTATTATTAAAATATATAGCTGTACATCATCCACTTTTACTTCAATAACTTACCCTACATAAAATTTTACACATACATTTTTATAAAAATTTACTTACCCTACATAAATATATTTCCATTTAAAAAACAACTGAATATTATTTTTCAATGCATGTTTATAAAATATTTACTCGTAATCAATTTTAATTTCTGATATCAACATTGTAGGCACGATGGTTACGTATATTTAAAAAATACCTTACATCCACCTAGCGTATGTAGTGTATAAATAATTCAATTACATAGAAAAACTGAAATATAAACATACTTTAAGTTATTAACGGCAAAGGTATTTTCGAATTTAAAATCATTTAGATAGGTGGTATCATCGTCGATTAAGTTAACGAGCCAATTTAATAATTAGAGATAATTTAGGTGGCAGCATCTCAATCATCTCCATTTAATTTTTGCCGGCATCTTTATTTGAAAAAGATGGAGCTGAGACTGAAGGTGTGTTTTTGTGTACACAAGAATTTTCTGGAAAAAATTTGAGAATTTTAGACTCGTGGTACGTGCATTTCGTCGGGATAATATTTAAAGATAAGATCGTAAAATGCGTTTATCGCATTAAATTAACCAATGCCATGGAAAAGAAAAGTAAATATAATATTTCATCAGACAAAGAGGCGACGAATGACAATGCATCAGAACAAAATCCAGAAATAAATGCTCAAGTTATGCATAGCAGTGATGCACCGAAGTCTTTTGATGACAGACCAATGACTAGTGCTGAAGCAGCTGCACGACGTATTAAAAAGCTAATCCATCCCACAGAGGAAGAAAGTAACGACAGTTTAAGTTCATTCAATGATACACGTAGACCTGACTACCAACCAATACCTAAAAGAAGAGAATTTCAACACCGAGATCCAAGACTAATGGATATCTATTTAGCTGGAACAGCAGGTGGATGAAATAATATCCAAATACATTATAATCAAATTACATTAATATATTGGATCATACATTGGAATTAATAAAACTAAATTTGGTATATAACTGCACTTTTTTATTTTCCAAAAACAATTACGACTGTATGTGTTTCTATCTAAATGCATTCTCTTTTACCGTAAATAGAGTAAAGGGTTCACATTATGTGAAAGAGCTTTATGAAGCTATAATTCACCAGTAAACTGCAAATACGTAACCATTTTCCACTATGATTGTGTTACGCTTCACATTTTTTGCAACATATATGAAAAACAAACCCCTGCATATATGTTCAAAACTTGAACTAATTTTTCAAGCAAATATATCTTCTTTGCCTTCAGTGAAACAATTTCTAAAAATCTAGAACGTAGAGAACTGTTATGGGTTAATACTACATATGAATTTATTGAGCATACGAGTATTTAATGAATTTCAAATATTTTCAATCAGTTTCTATCTCTTTAGTGTTTAAATTTGTTCAATACTCTCGTGAAAGGACAACTAAAAAATTAAATTAATGTTTCTAGTTTGTATGATTCATATTGACTTAGATTGTATCTAATGCAGTCATGGGCTAGAATAATCTTTGATTGCAAGTTACATTTAGATCAATTGCTCCCTAATAAAAATGACGTACACAATCCAATAAATACGTAGACCGTTAACTATTTTGCATCTAGAGTGCCTTTAGGCCTCACACCCCATTGAAACAGTTATATATTCTCATATGCTATTTAATTGTCATTCATTATTTGATCAAATGACATACGTTTAACTATTTCAAAAGTAATTGGTCCTACAGTTTTATTCTTAACTTGGTATATACGTACTTCTTTTATAACTATGAAATTGAATTTAATGAGGCAATGAGCAATACTACATAATTAATTAGGCTGAACTACCTACAATCCCCTCAATTAAAAACTCATCTTTATGCTGTCTATTACTATAACAACCGACCTAGTTGTATAATCCAGTTACTTTATAGTATTTAGAAACTACTTATAAATGACTTGGAAAACCTTAATGTAACCAAGTATTAACTTAAATTTATTAAATTTTTTTTTAGTCTCATACCAATTTACATCACTAACATATATTTAATCTTTAATCTGCAACAGATTTAAGGAAAAAAATTTTTTTTTAAATATTACCATAAATGCATTATTGCAAAAACCCTTATTTTATCTATCTTTATATTTATTTGTTACTACTCTCTTCAGTTTTGTAGTATATATGTAGTAATCGTTTCTAACTAGATTTTATATGTTATTTATACTTATCCAATATTGTTAAAATAACAAATTATTTAATTGTACTTACGTTGTTATAATTTTCAGATTATTTGACACTTTTACTTTTTATCGTACACATTTAACAATCGAAATGCATTCCGAAAATATACATATATATATGTAACACCGTACAGACAACACATAATTTTAGTATTTAAAACACAAACTTGAAATGATGTGTATCCTCTCCGTGTTAACGCAAGAAGCATTCAATACGTTGAGGATTCCATCGTAAACATTAATTTCGACCGAACTTAGCTGCGGAAACCGACTTAAAACTAACTTACAAACTAATTTATATATATTTCTTTTTTGACAGAAACAAACTTTAAACGATTTCTTGGCTTATTTATCTTTAGTCTCGCCTCGCCTCGTTTGAAGTTGATTGCAGTCAATTTGGCTGCAGTTGCAAACAAATCATAGCTCTTTCATTGTTTAAAATAAATTCAATTTCATTGACAATTTTGTACACATCATTTTAACATATTAATTAATTAAATATTATTATTTATTTTTGAAGCTACTTTTTGTTTGCAACTGCACCCGAAATCTAAAACTATAAATTGAATTATCTCTGTTGCTGAAATAATTCAATATCGATTGTATATTTACCAACCTTGTGCATCATTATTTGACTGATCGGCAGCATCGACATATGATGAATCAGAGAATGACGTCTGTTGTTTTATCAGAGCTTTTGTCGATGTCGTCGCAACTGAAGCATTACTAACATTCACACCACCAGAATTGCCACCAGTAACAGATGTTGCCACAGATGCATTAGCTGTTCCATCTTCATTTTCGGTAAAGTAACTTTCATCATATCGCATGTCACCGTAGGAATCATCTTCAACATATGTTGCTTCATGATCTGTGGCATTTACTTCTCCTGCATCTTCAGAGTAATCTGGTTCAGATTTGGTGGGTATTTCCATTGGCATGTCAATATATTCGGTATCAGATTGTTGAGCTTTGCTATCGACTACTGTTGCTTGCACAGTTATTTGTGAGGTTGCAGATTCTGATGCATCTAATGGATCAATTGTACTCTTGGTGCGTTTTATATGTGGTGCACTTCCAATGCTACGTTGTGCAGGACGCTTGTGTGTAACGACGGTGGCTGTAGCTGGTACACTACTTATTTGTTGCGCGGAGCTATGATGATGTGTATGCTGTTGCAGGTGTGAGGCTTGCTGTTGTGCAATTGTTGCCTGTGGCGCTGCTGTTGTTTGTATAACAATTTGTGTAGCTGGTTTTTCATCTGAATCATCAATTGTTTCTATTTTATAGGACCGTGTTTGTGAGGTTCGCTGTTGTCGTACTCGTGGGGATGTAATTTGCTGTATTTGTGGTGTTGGAGTAGATGGTTCCGCTGGTGATGACGATGGTGCAGGATCACTCTGTAATAAATGTATATGAAATATTTATATTTGTTTGTTTATACACACACATCCATAAGCAATTATTTTTTACTAGATACATAAGAGAAGAAAAAAAAAAAAAAAAATGGCGCGAACATGCGCGTACCCACGCCATCTCATAATTGTGATATACACAAACTTATGTACTTACATCGGTTAAACCTTTTATTTGAAGAGCCTCTGCTGTGCTTATGAACGCTGGAAGAGCTTCTTGCTTAACATTTACTTCTCCACAATACATAAACTGAATGAGATCTTTAAGAGCTGTATGACTAACATCTTTTAGGAATACTGAAAATTTATAATATATTAGGAATCGGGTCATGAAAACTTTACTATTGATATTAATTTAATGAATAATTACCAAAAGCATGTTGATTGGCCGGCATCTGTGTGAACATTTTGCGGAAGTACGGAGAACAAACAGATAGTACAAGACGATGCGCCTTCACTAGTTGCCCCTCCGCTGCAAGCGTCACATCAACCAAATCACCACGGCATAACGATTCATGAAAACCAGCCGAGAGATTGCTATTAAAATTATTCCAACAAAGCGAAAACTGTTCGTCGTCCGCCATATTGTCGAAAAATAGCTACGACGAAAAATCAATAATTGTGTACTCCTGAAAATTGTAAAATAGAGAGAAAAAAAAATGTATTCCAATAATTTACAATATATTTAATAAAGTATAAAATTAAAGCAACAATTTTTTTTGTTTATATTTTAAAATTACCCAAAATTTTGTCGAAAACAAAATTGAAACATTGGGAAATTTTTTCTCTTGAATTTACTTTGCATGAAATTCTTTAAAATTAAAGAATTTTAACATACAATATTTTACTTTGCCATATTAACTTACCGTTTATATAGTTTTATATATTGAAGTTAATTATTATCAGATTAAAAATATTAAAATTTTTGCTAACACTTAGAACAAGCGATACACTACTTTATTCTTCGAAAATCCGCTCGCAAATGAAAGCATCGATATAATAATTCTATGATATATTCGACAAAACTGTTTCCGGAACTATAATTTTAGAAGAGCTATTTTGATTGGCTGTTGGCGATTACACAAAATCTTGCCGTTTTATATGAGACAGCGATATACACAAAAAAGGGATGATTCTCTTTTATTTTCAAGCACTGTGCACATTAAAAATATGTATTTTTACATCAATTCACTATTAAATAATTTTATTAAACAATAGAAGGCCCGTGGAAAATCTTTAATTTCACTACACGTTAACACCGTTTTAAATCTTAATTGCAAATTTTATTTAATAAACGATTGCTTCCAGTGAATTTATGCCAGTCAAGGTATACAGAAAATTCTATTTCCGTAAATGTTGAAAATAGAAGCTCGATTTTGATTGGCCGAAACCGGTGTAGCTTGATGCTTCTAAATATTTAGATGACATGGTTGTATTTATTGAATAACGATACAAAATTATTGAATTGACATGAAATTGTTATCATTCACATTCTTTTTATATAATGATTTATTATATTTGAGAATTAAATTGATAAAATTTTATATGCTGCTTTTAATGGAAATAAGCAATTTTAGTTAATTTAAGTTAAAGTAATTAAGCAAATAAATTTTACATAACTTTTATATGGTTCCATATAGAATAAAAATATATTACAATTTAAAATAATTTGTACGAATATTCTTAACATATGTAAAGAAAATTAAAACGACAATTAGAAAGATCAACCATCATATTAAAAAGATTTTGATAAGTGAAGAAGTATATTATGAATTCAGTAGCCTTAAAAAAATAGTTCATTTGTGAAATAAGTAAATAAGAATTTATATTTTTGTATTGCATATATTGTAATAAGTTACAACATAAAAATATTAATTCAATTACATATTAATATTTTTAGGATAAATTATTAATGTATTATATATAAAAAATAATATAATAATAAATTAATTATATCATCCATTATTAAATAAAAATTAACACAATATATTTTACTAAAAGTACATACAGGAACAGACCTATTGATATGTAAAACAGCGTTTACTACCTAATAGCATATGTATGTTATTCATAAAGGATGTAATGGAAACGTTTACTTTAATAGGATTATATACCAATCATACTAATATAAATTATTACCGAAATATAACAGCCTATTCACACAGTATAAGTAATATTTGCTCGAGTAGTTACAAAATCAAACTGACAATGCAGTCTGATTTACACAAAATTTGACAGCTCAAATTACAGCTATATTGCAATTTGTATAAAATCAATTTGTTTATCAATATTATGAGTAATGTTCATAATTAGAGCTAAATTAAATAAAATATTGCTAAAACTACAAGCGTTTTTATTTACGAGCGCAAAAAAAAACCATAAATGAAAAATACACCTGAAGTTATTTAGTATATACACAAACCACATTAGTAAGTACAGCGGCGTTCAACAAGGTTCGGTAATGAAATTTGTCTTTGCTTAAATTTAAGATAAGCAAAGAACATTTGGAAACAAAAAATATCATAAGAAAATGCACAGATGTATAAAACCTGCCTTTTCCTGACCTGAAGTAGTTCGAAATTTTACTTGAATTTGCGACTTAATGTTATGCTATAAAATAAATGATATATATAATATGATATAATAGCCATTAAAACATATTAATTAATTTTTATCATAACATCAATTTACTAAAAATTTTGATACCAAATATTAAACCGTTTGTTCATATCCACATAAGAATGTTGAGCAAAAATTAGGTGGATTGATAAAAGTTGTGTACAGGAAGTCTTAAAATAGTTATTGAGCTACAAAATTTTTTAATATTATTGTGATTTTAATGAGTAAATAATTTCGTGAATATTAATGTCAAAAAAAGGATTTAAGTATAAATTCACAATCATACTTTTTTTTATAATTATTGTATTTAAAGACTATTTCGATAACATTATTTAATCGTTAATATTTCAACAATCGTCAGAAAGCGAAATTTAGTGGTACACTAATGCGTGATAAAATTGCTAATAAAGGTTTAATGCATTTGGGTTTTAATTATAATACTGCGTTTACATACAAAAGTTAATCTTGTTTTGGTCGAAATTAATTTTAAATCTTCTTAGAAATGGTAATTATTTTTCTGTGCAACCCTGCAAATGACTTAATATCGTAGATTTTTTTTACGATCTAAAAAGAATTCGAAAAGAAATGTCAAAATCTATTTAAAACAAACATTGAAAATTTGAAAATACCGAAGTGAGTGAAATTATTATTAAATTTGTTTAGTTTTATTGGCTAAAGAATTTAAGTAAATGGTCCAATAAAAGTACAAGATCACTTTTTCGAGAGCCAACGTTCGAAAGCGGACGAGGCACCTAGAAGAAGAAGAATAACAGTTTTAAACATAATTAAAACTAAAATTTGTTGAATTTTTTTATAAAACTATTTATTAAATTTATATTATAGTTGTTTTGTACAAACTTGTAATTAAATGCTTTATTAACAGATATATATCAAACACACGAAACACAACATAAAAAGAGAAACGTCAAAATTAATCTCCAATGAATAATGTAAATGGTGTAGAATAAAAATGTAGATTAACTTATTCTCGTTCTCTTAATCTCGCAATTTAAACGTAGTATTAGAAATAGTTTGTGATAGGCTCAAACATTAGCTATTCGTGACTTTGCGTCCATTGATAGGCTATAATATTTTGGCCTATCCATATTTAGTAAAGAATTTCTTTTATTTCCACGTTATCTAGATAAGTCTTAATCTTTTCCCGATCTATGCCTGATTTGGGGATTAATTCTTTGTAAGAAATTCTTCTCCTATATTGTATAAGAGCAGGTATTCCTCTGTCTTTAATGCACAATCTGCATTCGTTGGTTGTTAAAATTCTAAACCGCACTTTATTAAGAAACCAGTTATTGTATCAATCATTGTTTTTAAATCAGATCTATGTTATTAAGATTTAGGAGGTATTTGCTCTCCTTTTCTGAGTAGTCCAGGAATAGGATTTATGTTGTTATCTTTCCACCTAGCTCTGTTTAGTATAGTGGTAGCGTGTTTCCTGTTGGTTATGTGTTTTGAAATCATATGCCTTAAAGGCATTTGAGTATGCAGATTATTTTAATTTAGCCAATATTTATCCGTGGTGTTCATTGTTGTGGTGTTTTGTCCAGAGACCACTGTGAAAAAGTTTAAATATAGTAATGGATATAACCGTCTGCACTTTAAGAATTAGCAATATTATACCTTATAAAGTATTTAGTGCCGTCGTTGGAGTTGTTCTTAAATATTGATCTATGTATAAATGGTTTCTAAGATGGAGAAAAAACTGAAGCACCTTAGGTGAAAAGTCGCATTATTCTTCTAATGGGTTCAAAATATTAGAGATTATTATTAACGTACATTTATTAATAATGTGATTTTCCACTGAACATGTTTCAATCCAAATGCATTTCTACGTTTCTGTCTTTTTCAATAAATCAGCTATTAATAAGATATATAAGAATATGATTAAATTTTACTTTTCTACGGTCTGCAAGTAGTTCAATTGATTAGTTCATATTTGGTTGAAGGTTACTCATTTTCGAAATGTCATGAAGCGAAGGTGTTGGGAGCAAATTTATCACCAAATAGGACTAACTTGATTCCAAGAAGTCAGTCTACATTTTCAATTTTGTATAAAAATAATAATTATAATATATTAATTACTTGATAGCAACAAAAACTACTTAACACAAGTGTATTAGCGTTTAGTCTGAAGACATTGTAATACTGATCTATTATTTTAAAGAAGATATTTTTTTACGTATGAATATTTTCAATTCTGAATGAATATTAAATTGGAAATGACCTTCGGTAGAAAAATGATTTTACAATAAAGGCGTTTGGCATTCATGTTAATTCTGATTTCTAACCGAAGCGTATCGCTGATGCTATTATAGTTGTCATCAATTTGAAAGTAATATATTTAAGGATCGAAAAAAATTCGGTTCTTGGAGATAAGATACTTATACTATATTAACACTTTCAAATAAAGTGATGATATTTATATTAACACAACAACATCATGTTATAGAATATAATCTGTGGATTAACATTGTTCATACAGAAATCAAACGAACCCCTTAAAAGATAATGCTGAAACGCACAACTCACTTATTCGTCTGAAAATGAACCAACAAATCTATATACTTAGTTAAGTCCCTAATTTTGCAGGATAACAGCTCTGTTAGGTTGGTAAGAAAAAAATTGCTCAAAAGATTTTCTATTGGTCAAAGATGAGCATTGACAAAGAAGGTGAAATACGGATTCATCCTCTTCTGTATAACCGTATCCACGACTAAAATTATTATAGTGTAGAACCAGTCTCATGGCATTTCTTCCCAGTAGGGAGTGACTGTCAGCGCCGATACCATACGGTTGAGCAGGTTACATTTTAGTTGAAGCCACTGACTGGTTCGTTTGTTGTCCAGTTTGTCTCAGGTCGATCGAGAGATCTGACAGAAATTTTCATCTGCTCAATTTTTTTATCCATACTCAGATGTTTATTTTTAATATCCAGCTTAGCCGTTGCAAGGGGTATACCAAAATCCGAGAAATGAAGTATATTTTAATCGTTAATGGTAATGTATTTGCATTTATAAAATTTTGACTATTAATATTTTTCTAATAAATTATTTACAAAAGAATTTAATTTCATAACAAGTTCGAGTAAATTGACAGTAAATTGAGGGAAATAGTAAATTATGTCGTTAGGGCAGTGAATGTTGATATTTACCAGAATTTCGAGTAGGGTGAATTAGATGAAAATTAGGTAAATTAGGTGTTACCATTGTGAAAATTTTATAAGATGTTTAATAAAAAAATAAATAATTTTGAAAACTTTTAACTAAAAATAATAAATAATTGCAATAAATAAATAAATAAATATTTATATAACTGCAGTCCCTAGGAAATTTCAATTTACTTTACCTCAATTTACTCGAAGTCGCACACGGCCTAACTCAAGATAATTAGTTGGATAATAAATGTTAATTTGCTTTCTATTTATAATATATTATAATTTGCTTTCCATTCATAAATTATTATTTCATCCGATTTTTATATATCTATCAGGAATTCTTGAAAAACAAACACAACTCAGCTATTTGTATATATATATATATAATACTTTTATATTATTTCTATATATATTATTTTTTAGAGCTACTTCTTCTATTTGAAGAATAAAAGCTACTTCTATTTATGAGTTCTACAACTTCTCCGTTAGTTTATTATAGCAAAGAGGTGGATAAAAAACCATGACAATGGTTAAGAAAAGTCAAAATAATAAAAACAATATTACTAAATATTATTAGTCCGTTTATATGTAATATTTTTAAATTATGTACTACATATTTGTACTAAGGTTGCTTTGGTAGTGAGCTAACAAGACTATGAAACTACACGGTCGAAAATTTTAGTTTAAAGTCTCAACCCTGTAAACTTTTTTAGGGTTTACATCAATATTTTCAAGCTCTGAGGTTGACTTTTTAAACCTACTGAAGTTTATAATTGGTAATATATAAGAAAATAAACTCTAGAAGTTGAATGCTTCAACTTTAAAGTTTAAATCGCAGACAATAAACTGGGTGAGTTGATAACATAACCCGCAAGTTTTATTTTAAAACCATTAAGATTCTATTAAACTGTTATAAACTTATTTAAGTTTGGATAAATATAAAAACCCTCTGAGTTTTAAATTTAAACGAAAATTTTCGACCGTGTAAGCATTAAAAACTATAATCAGTAATATAACAAAAACAATTACATTATAAAATTACTTATCACATCACAAACAACTTGTATTGAGTTAAAAGTGTTAATAACAGAAATCTTTACTCTTAAGAAGCAATTGAAGTGTTTAAAATTAAAGTATTAAAAATAATAAAATGTTGGATTACGGCAAATTATTTGCTTTCAACTTATTAAGTACAATAATTTTGACACAAAACAAATAACAATAAAAACAAAACACTAAAGGAAAAAAAACAAAGGAACGATGTAAAATGAAACAAGTGCGCCTTCTCCTATTGGCTGAAAAGTAGCCATTTTCTAAACGTTGTTGGTGGTTGCAAGAAGAACAGCAGGAAACTTAAGAAACTCATACGCTTAAGCAGAGCGTACGACAGCATTGTTTACGACAAATGGATGCTTTTAGTTTCACAAACGTACTGACAAATTATAGACACGCACGTTTACGGAAAGAATCAAAATCAATAGTGCGATTTCTGAAGGCAGCGGTGCCTGGCAGTGTAATTAAAAATTTCGCTAATTAGATACTTTTGTTATTGTTAAAGCTTAATTTCAAGAAGTGTTTACAAAAAATCGTGAAAACTCAACACAAGAAAAAAATTTGTTTAAAATGCTGCAGCATCAGCAACAATCTCAAGTGTCGCAAGGATATTATGATTACAACCAATCTAGCCCTGGAAATATTACTAATTCGGACTCACTTAATACAACACCATTCTCCGTTAAGGATATTTTAAATTTGGTTAATCAAAATGACAACTATGACAGTTATGGTCAGTTAGAAAGGTAGGGACGATTAAAGTACATATAAATAATTTAAGATCGGTGTACATCACCTTTTATAGGCCAGAAAGCCCACGCTTAGACCATTAAGGTCTAGTACGATACCGATAGTATGCATCACTCAGTATGCGCGTGTTATTAACGAATTGTGATCGGTGTTATTAAATAATTGAAATTAATATAATTGAAATTAAAGTAACATTAAAAATTATTTAAAAAAAAATTAAAAATAATTACCATATAATACATTCGGGATTTAATATTTTGAAACACATCCAATTAGCCGTCGCATTAGTTAATCAATTCTTATTTTACAGTAAGAGTTTTTGAGAGAAATTTTGAATTAATTTTAAATTGACCAATTGAAGATTGTGAAATTATTACTAACAATTATTATATATATATTATATATATTTTAGATACCAATGTGCTTTATACGAAGAATTGATTAATTAGAGTTGATATGATTTCACTTACTTTTATTTTAAGAAAATATATATAATATATGGTTTAGTTCTTCCAAACTGATCGGATCTTTAATATACAGCACATTTTTCCTATTAGAGTTATCGAATTTAATTGGTTTATTACTTGTTTAAGAATATCAGTAATATAGTAATAAATATTTAAGATTACAGTGAGAAAACTTGATACTTATTTTTATAAGTGTCTATAAATTTCTATAAGTTTGAGATATTTTGGCGGAAGGCTTTGAATGAGCAATAATGCTCAATGAATTACTTTTAAATCTTTAAATAAATAGATGACTTATTTTGTTATCTATCATGACTTCATGACTTCATAAATACTCAGCTCTTCTTTATATTTTTTCAGAATGATTGTTTAGTGCAGTTCGTTGTGACCTTTCATATATCCAATAAAAGGGTTTGTTGTCGCATTGAAGAGGAGTTTTGTCAATATTATAGGTTACGTGCATTATAGGTTACACCTGAATTCTTAAAAAACTTCTCTAAATTTGTCCATATTGAAAAATTCTAACGAGCAGCAGTATATTGTTTTATAAAATTAGTGGAATATATAATAAATATTACATATTTATACATATTTAGACATATTTATACATATTTCATCTTTTTGCATCTTTTACCTTTAGTCCGTCACTGCCTAAATATATTCCAATCGTTTATGCTATACGGTCTATATTTTATGTCTTCACAATTTAATGATCGTGTTGTGTAGTGGATTTGAGTCCTGGGTACCACACTCAATAAATAGTGCACCTCATAATGAGTTTTGGAACTTAAAAAATATTTATATTGGTTATTTAATTAATAAAAATTAATTGTACGTGGTATACTATCCCATGTTAGGGTTATATCTAACCTGTATATTGTCTGGAGAATTTATTAAAATAAGGTTGAATGAAGGTATTCAATTTTATCTTAAAGCACATATCAGTGTCTTTGTCTCTGCCAGACATTTAGCGAAGGCGTATTCGATAATGACTTTGTATTATATTTTTGTACCGTA
Source organism: Teleopsis dalmanni (assembly GCF_002237135.1). Lineage (NCBI taxonomy): Eukaryota > Metazoa > Arthropoda > Insecta > Diptera > Diopsidae > Teleopsis > Teleopsis dalmanni. The sequence goes on from NC_051847.1 coordinate 221,630,306, forward strand.
AAACATTTTGGAGTAGAATTTTTATTTATTTACTTAAGAACTAGAAGAAAAACGACCACAACGTATAAAAAAGTATGGGGTGTATTCTATTATAATTTATATATATGTATATATTATATATGTGATTTAGCAGAATATTCGTATAGAATATTATTTAACTACCACATACCATAGAAGAAGTAGAAGAATAATAAGAAGAATTTAGACCGAACTCTTGTTATTGTATTATTTTGTGTACGAAGAAATAAATATTACTCAGGAAAGATATAATTATTACTAAGAAATGATATAGTTATGAGAAGTAAAGTACAGTTTAGTAATATTTCAAAATACTTGTAAGATATTAAATATATATATTATACAACTAACTCTACTCATTTGACTTTTGTGAAGAGTAATATGTTTTTTTTGGAAGGTATGTATCTTGTTGGACCCGCTAGCGTTTCATTGGGAGTGTGAAGTGACTTTGATATTTAGTAAGTAGTGCTGTATACCTATTTGGAGCTATATAGTTTGGTCGCAATTTATGTTGCTTTAGTTTTATATTAGGATGGCTAATCTAGTTTTATGAAGAATTTCAATGTTTTATGTATATTTTGAAAGAGAAATTAATGGGCTTTAAATGCTCCAATATTTTTCATGCTTTTGGTCTTCAACATACTAATATGAGCATAGTATCAGGGATATGAACATTGAGAGTTATAGTAAGTGATTTACCAAAATGCTATAAGCTGAGGCTTATTTGATCTTCAAAAGACTATTTTAGAAGTTCCTTTAATTGAGTTTTTCGTAATAAAAATAATATTAATAATAATAATATTAATAATCTACTAGTGATCATATAAGCAAGAGTTATAATATAAACATATTTAAGTTTATTTTTGTTTCTTTTAATTAATATTGACTTTTAATAGTTAAAAAAATTTCCAAAATAATCTTATATTTCTTCTTCATAATAAATGAAGATTGAATAATTTCACATGATGGGAAACTAATCAACCTGTTATCTTCCCTTCGTAGGGTTCAATACGTTTTTTAATTCTCATTATTGAATATTAAGGTTTACCTAATCTTGTTATTTTATTTATTTTTAATCAAACTAACTCACGGAAGAAATATTGTTCTGTAGAAAATAAACGTTATTATAACCTTTGTTCAATGGAAAAGAAATAATTTAAGGCATAAGAATATCCTATAATAATATCCTATGCAAACATACAATTTGAATATATGGTATGCTTGCAAGATGAATTGCATCCCTGAAAGGATATTTTTTCAGTTTTTATTTTCTTTTAAAATTCTGTCAAATCACACTAGTGCATTAATAAGAAAAATTATTTCAAAACGGATACGAGCAAAAGGAAGCCGTGTTGGGCGCCTTCGTCCTAGCAGAGGCTGTGATGGCTGCAATATGAATTCTTTTTTATGCCAGTTTTGTGGATGGTCAGGCAAAATCGTAGAGTTGCAACTTAAAATTTGCCTGGTTAGCACATGTGCCTTACACACTATAATCATGGAAGTATGGGTCTAGTCACTGCGGCATGCTTAGTGTTGTTAATTCTGATGAGGCATGAAATGATGTCACCACAAGAGCCTAAACTTATAATTAGAATTTATTTGAAATTTTTGCAAGATATTAAAAGTGTATACATATATAGCAAAGACACCCTGCCTATGTTCAGGAACTGCAGTACTTGGTGTGTGCCTAGCGGCTACATTTAGCCCTCTGTGCGAACATGTGTGAAACATTAATTTGTTTGTATGACATTGTTTTACTTTAATTTTGAATTTTTTTCTTTAATTTTAGTAGTCCGTTACATCCTTCCTCAGCACAATATATTAATGATTATGATGAACAACAACGTGTTGGTTATTCGCATCAGGAATCTGTAACAGCAATTCTTCCACATGGTCACCATATAACTCCTGTAGCAGCGATGTCGCCTCAGTACTATTCCAACGAATTTACACAAACTGCACATTCACATTCAAATGGTTTGAGCCATCATCCAGCATATGCAACTACAGCACTACATTCGCATCATGCACAGGCACAGGCACAGGCACAGGCGCAGGCACACCATACACAACACTATTATCCGCCATACAATTCATCACATCAGTTTTATGTACCGCCACCACCACCACCTCCGCCACCACTTGTTTCAGACTCAGTTTCTTCTTATCCCGCATCTTTTTGTTCGCAAACTGGCCAGCATTCTTCTGCTTACAATTACAGTTATGGAGTACCTGGTGGCACTCCATATGGCAATTCACAAGCAAGTGCTCATGCGTTAATAAAGTCTGAAGCACAATCACCTCAGACTGAATATATATCAACGCCCTTTATAACGCCTTCTCCTACCTTGGACTTAAATAGTTCCGCTGAAGTAGATGTATTGCACGTAGCAGCAGTTCAACAGCCGGCAGCTTCGACAGTCAGTTGCAAAAAACTATCAATGGCAGCACAGTCCGTACAGAACTTACTGGAAACAGCTAATAACTCGGCTTCACTACGCAGCATATCCAGCGGAACTGCTACGGATATAGTGCACAATTTCGACCAATGTACGGATGGTATTATATCAGACGTCCAAAAACGTACCAGTAAGTAGAGAAAGATTAGAACAGTTTTTTATTTGTGGAATTAATTAGAATCAATTAGTTAATATTATTTATTATAATTAATAGTCTTATAATTAGAATTAATAAATTAATTTCTATTATATATAGTATAATGTATATATTATATAATAGTATCAATGTATATTTCAGAAGATAACACGCAAGTGACATCATCACGTTCAGAATTACGTAAAAATGGAAAGCCACGTTCTAAGCGTAAACCTAGAGTACTCTTCTCTCAAGCACAAGTACTAGAGTTGGAATGTAGGTTTCGTTTGCAAAAATATTTGACAGGTGCTGAGCGGGAAGTCATTGCACACAAATTAAATCTGTCGCCCACCCAAGTAAAAATTTGGTTTCAAAATCGTCGTTATAAGTCGAAGAGAGGTGAAATCGATGGCGACATAGTCATAGCATCCATGAAATACAAACCAGAGCATATGGGATCACATCAAGCTCTTATGTGGAACGAAGTCCATCATCAGTGACAGAAGCGTTGCTTTATATAGTAAGGCCAATAATTATTTTCAAATCAAAAATTGCAAACACAACGAAGGTACCTAATATATTGACAATAATTAAATAATTTTATTAAAAGTTTTTATTATATTAATTTAAAAAAAAAATAAGAATCATTATATTGTATATACTCATAGAAACATGTGACAATAACTAGTTAAATAAAAAATAATTGAAACAAATTTTAAGCGCGAAATTATTTTAATAGTTCTGGTTGCGTTCTATAAGACCCGAAATAAAGGTTACTGGACATTAAGAGTGTGTGAAAAAAAGTAGAGTTTGTAGAAAATAGAGTTAGAAAGATTTAGTTTCACTTAAAAAGTCTTTTTTATACAAATATTTTTTAGAACGGTTTCAAATTTCACATATAGTATTGATTAAAGCCTCCAAGAGAGGCTTAGACTCTTTTTACGAGAAAACTAAAAAGTAATTTTAAATTTACTTTCAATTCCAAGGAGGATTCATTTCACATTTGAAAATATCTGCATCAGCTTTCTTGTATAGTACATATATGAGTATATAGCATATATATGCAGTATTCGTTTATGTAAAGAAAGATACAATCATAGACTTATTCAATCATATACTTATTCAATATTAAAAAAATTAAGGTATTTATGTTGATTAGTGTAGTGGTGGTCAAAATAGTTACTAAGTTGATCAATCTTTTCGATAATGAGATAAGACGCTTATAGATTTATTTGTTTCCAATAATATTGGATTCGTCTGGAAATGATAGTTCAATCGGACACAGTTAAAAAGTTCATAACTTCATAGAAATAAAGTAGAACCATATGTTTCAAATTCTAACAGAATTTCCGAACTATTTAAAAATATTATAAAGGATCAATTAATATATGTATAAAAGATTTCCTTAAAACACATCGGCTTTCTGTAGAAATAAGCACTTGGATTATAGCAGTTCTTTTGTGCTGTCCTATGGCCTTCCTTGTCCAAAGGCATTGAGAAACAATAAATTTTTCCAAAAATACTGCAGAGGACCAATTAATACATGTAGGAAATTTATATAAGATATTCATAAGATGCATGACTTTCAGTGGAACATAGAAATTTGACTATAGTCAATTGCTTAAACTGGTTATATAATTTTTGCCGGTTGCCATATCTGTAAGCGGGAGTTTTTCTTGTCTTAAGGTTTCAATATACTATATATTTAAACACTTTTAGAATGTTTTAGTGATAAACTTAATAAGACTTACATAGAAAATCATAGAAAATAGTATTGAGTCAAACTTTTAATCTGACTAGATTCAGGTTCAGAGCTATCGCTCGAAAATCTTATTTTGTGACATTGTTTTTTACATGTAACATTTTGACCTATCATGGAGATGATGGATGATGGAGATGATTTTGTAAGTTGAAAAATTGAAAGCATAGAATTAGGAACACATATGGTTATGGATGATAATGGCCCTCACATATCTATAAAAAATATAACGGGAAATTTCGTAATAAATAGATTCTTCCACTATATGTTTTTGATATAAGGTAGTAAAACCTTTGTAGTTTGCAATTTCCAGTATTGAAATACTTGTAGTTTAAAAGGATAATATAATAAATTTTACTATGATTATTATTTTTATAACAATAACACATTCTTAGCTCCGGAATTTAATAAAATTCTGGGAAATTTTTTGGCAAATGATGGTACCTCCGCAGATCATTGTTTTCTTTTAGAAAGTGTGATACTTATCAATCACTAATTGTCAGTAGATTTACTTTAATGGCTTTGATAATCTCATACCACCTGGAAAGTTAAGATCTATTAAGTTTATAACTACTACCAAAACATAACGTTGAAAATATATAAATATGTTCCTTTATTCTTAGCCTTTCTATTCTACAATCTACCTAACCACAATTTAGCCTAACTCAGATTCAATTTAGCCCCATTTAGTGAGCAGAATTGAAGTTGAATGAGTGGGCGTGTTAATTTAAAAATGATCAAAATTAGAATTATTTGCCTTCTACCGTTCATCGTGGAGTTCAGGCAAATTAATTATTTGTCTGCCTATCGCTTCCATTAGCCAGCAACAATTACATCTGCGATTTGTTGAGGTTGTCTAAATACACGCATCCGAATTACGTATGTGTGGCTTGGTGTTGTGGTCGCAATATAAATCAATTTTTATCAAAACGATCTGTTTTTACTTTTGAATATTGCCTTGCATTGTAATATTAATTCAAATCTAAAAGAAACATAAAAATAAAAATAAAAAATATTGAAAATATGTGAAACCAAGAAGAAATATTGTACATATTTCCTCTTTGAAATGCTCTTGCCTAAAGATGGAAACAACAAAGGTTGCTTTCATTTAGAATGGCATTACGAGTTCCGATATGAGTAGATAAAGTGCTCCAAATGCAACTGTAAATTTAAACATAAATAAATGAAAATATACTTTATCAGACATTTATGACAGCGAATGAGTTGAGTGGAAGGGGACTGGTAGTGGGAATGGGAAAGGGAAGGGAAAGGCCAAAAGCGGGAATTGAACTCAGTGAGAAAACGTGTATATGTATAATGGAGTGCTCACGCGCTAGTGGCATATCAATTACTAAATAAACATGACCGTTCGTCTTCCTTAAATCGTGGATGCCCCGCAAGGGCTTTGTTGCACTTGTTCTTGCAACACAACATGCAGCTGATCACACTTAATTTTTTTTTTGCGTTGATGTATAAAGTTTCATTATTGAGTTTTCTATTTGTTTGGAGTTTTTATAAGGCATTAAATTAGCGAGGGTAAATGTCAATCAAAGCCATCAAGAATCTGGGGGCAAATCTTATGACAGGCTCGGGTCACAATTGCGTTAAGTTCAACCTTAAAAAACTAATCCAATAAGTAGGTAAGCGAGAGGGAAAGATTTCAAACAACAAAACGCCTTGGCACAAATTGTAGGCAGATCAATTGCTACAAAACTAAATTTATGTAAAATTACATAAAAACCGGCTCGAGGCGTCATCAATTATGCATTAATTTAGTTCGCATCTAAAACTATTTTTTAGTTGTACTCACATATGCTTGCGCACGCCTGCCTAATATCTATTAACAGAGAACCGGGAATGTATACATGGGCTGGCAATGTTGACCGCAGTGGTCGAAAAACGGATTCATATTACATGTCTCGTCAATGACTTTGAATTATTTACTACCTACACCAACTAATCCCAATTACACACATGAGGCATGCAGCATGCGACATTCCGCACATGTACAGTGAAAACCTTTTTTAAGGATGCGCATTCGATTCCGGAATATTTTTCATAATTTTGTCTAGACTTAAGGCTCTTATCGTCAACAGTAAAGTAAAGTAAAGTAAAGTATTTAAAAAAAAGATTTTTCTTTGATTTGATTTGTTTTTAAATTAACAGTATTTTTATATTTTTATACATATATTTAGTTTTCCGTTTACTTACTCTTATTATAATATTACAAATGTTATATCGAAAATATAAAAAGAATAATTATGTAAAAAAATAGCACTGCTCTATGCACTTTTCCAAATCTGTAACAGATAATTTTGTCAAATTTTTTTTGAATTTAGTCTTCCAAAACCTTAAAATTCAGGACCAAGTGCAATCCTATCTATCAATGTCTAAACATAACGCTGTCTCAAATGTACCTAATTTTTTTAATGCATACCTAATGGAATCACAACTAAACATTGCATTATCATTTAAATTTGTTCTCTCCATTATAACAGAATTCGCTGCTCCAACACAGTAGCCATTGTAGATGCGACATATCAAGGCTCATCAAGGTTTTCTTCCCATTGAAAAAAGGAAAAGGTTTTATCATTGTAAGAAAATCTCAATATGGGCAATGACTTATAGTATCAGTTAAAACCTCGAATGGTAATGAATTGTGAGTTGAAATTTCTTACCCACCTATTTAGGTGATCCGTGCCTTTATTCCATGCTGAGGGTCTCTAGTCTTGTAGTCAAATGCAAACGAATTTGAGTTGCTCCCTCAACTTGAGCATTTCACAGTTGAGTTTCTATCTTCACAGAAGTCTTCTTCTTAAGACTGCTGTTTCAAGTAACTTTTTGGTGCACCATCGTTCCATATTCAAGATATGATATATCTTATAATCGAATAAGCGATGGTAATTCGTAGAACAATGTCAACGTTGTGATTAAGTTTATGACGAAATTCTCACATGTAAAATCGTAGAGAAGACATGCTTTCCATTTGTCGAGCAAGTTTTATTTCGCAACGCAGGTCCTTTAAGACACGAGACCGTCGGTGATCGGCAGTAAGAAGATATTATTGCATATGAGATTATTAAAAGTTGATATATTTCATTATATTTAATTTCACTTCATTATATGTGATTATATCTGAAATTAAATATAATCTGATCTGATCATATACTCGTATTATTGATATTACCTAATTGTACGGAAAAAAATATACCAAAAAGCATTATATAAGAAAGATATTATCTGATCTGATCATATATTATTGATATTACCTAATATAATAAAATATATAAGTAGCCTTGCCTTGCCTTCCTTGTCCAATCTTCAGTATTTTAAAATATTTATTTGTTAGTATGATACCAGTTTTTATAGACTGTTAATAAATAGTTTTTAGTTAAACTAAAAATTGATAGTTAAAATTTTCCGACCTATCCGTCTCTAATAATAGGAGCTTTTATTAGCTTAGAAAAAATATGTATATATTCATTAATACCTTATATCTTACACACAAAAGCCAACTTGAGCTCAACGCCCGGATTGGAGTTGCTAATACGCAGACCAGAAGAATTCTCAAGCGAACCACAGAGGTACGGGTACTAACAATGCTAAAATGTGCGACTCTGCCATTCAAGTGAATCAACTTAATAACTCTATAAACTCAGCTAAGTCCTTAATTTAAAAGAATGACAGCTCTGTCTAGTCGATAGGAAAAGAGGCCCAAAGTTTTTTAAGCTCTTACCGGCCGTATATAGGCATGGACAGGAAATGAGTACTACTTTTTGGAGTCGCAACTACGAAGAAATTCATTGTAGGGTAGTTTATCTTGATGTATTAGAGTGGAATTCAACAGATTTAATGTTTTCTTATGTCTCTTGGGTTTAACGTAGGCTTTGCTGTAGCAGGTGATGTCGCCGTTGTCCATGTTAGGTAGGTAGTGCTGCCACTGGCAAATGTCATACCACACAGTGATATTTTATAGATGAAATGTTCTGTTTGATAAATGTCACTGAATCAGTGTTACTAAATGGAGAATCTCTTTTTCTTAAGTAGCGTATATAGCACGAAAGTCGGGATAACCGGTTGTACATTTTTGTAATAATATATTAACGGTAGTTATCGACGTCATCGCTGAACTTGTGTGATATGTAAACAAATGGAATATTACATAACCGCCGGTTTCTTTTTATACTGCACCAGAATTGCCTTAAATTTGAGTTCAAGTGGAAAATTTGTCATAATGCCGTCTTCTACTGTACGCGACAATGAAAATGAAAAATTTTTTCCTCAATTAGTGTTTGGTGCTACAATTAAAAGTAAAACAAAAAAAATATATATAAATGAAAACAAGAAACTGAAACCACTAAATGGCGCTTAGAGTCAAGGCGCCAATGCCATAAAATAGTTGTGTCAAAGGATCAAAGACGGAAAAGGCGCGTTTGAATGTCATGTTTGGAAATTCGTTGTTCATTCTCTTCTAGGTGGTATCCTTTGAGCATAACATTGAGCGTCCTTTAAATGTTTATAGGCTTTAGATTGAGTTCTGATTGAATAGGAGCCAATAATTGTCTAATTTGTGCCGACAGAGGGTGAAGACCTCATAAAACAGTTTTGCTTTTCTGGAGTAAAAATTGTAACTCTTCTTTTTATGTATAAAAAATTCTTAATATATAAACAATTGTCAAATTTGTTGAGTTTCATAAATAAACTTTTATTAACGAGAAATTTTACAACTTTAACACTCTTGAAGGCATAACGCGATCTTTTTTGTTAATAAAATTTAGAAAAAAATCTTTTGTGAATTCCTCAAGAATAAAAAAATTAATAAAATGTCAAGTGGCTCCGCTGGTTTCACTTCGATGGAAGTGACATTTTATCAACAAACAAAATGAATTAAATTGACTTTTATTCTGCTTTGATGTGGGAACTTTTGTAAGCAAATGACAGGCTACACAGTAGTCAGAAAAGAGTGCGGACTAATTGCCGCGAAAAGATTTATTTCCATCAGTTAAACGATTTGTATTTAAAAGTTTTGAGTATTTCAATACGATATGTTATGTTCAAGTCATAAGATAGTCCTTTCTTACAAGAATATTTGCTATTTTGATAATCCAGTCTCGTTTGTTCAGATCAGCATATATGAATCACAATTAGAAGCGAAGTGTAGTGTGATTATATCCTATTTTCCTATTTAATTTTTATATATTTTGATACCCATTTGTTGGGGTTTAACATTAGTATTAAAGAAGTCTTTTAAGATCTTAATAGAGTCGCCGACTATCACTTTAAGGAGTTGTAACTAAAATGATATCAAATCCATTCAGATACAATTGATTTTTTGAGTAATTCCTTCTGGAGTTGAGACTGTACAGATTGCTTCAATAATATTATTTCTGACAGATGCACATATAAGATAAATTCATAAATTATCTTAAATTGAACTTCCCTTTAACTGTTTTGACAAGATTATAGGTGATTCATAGCTACCGATTGAAGCTAATTTTACAGAATTAATTGAATTTAATAAAGGTACTGCTTTGGAATAACAATAAACTCCAAAAACGGTCTTAGAGCTGTTAAATCTTTAAATAACTTTTTAAATACATTTGTTTTGGTAAAATGAGTGGGTTGGATTTTCACAATAATACTAATTAAATTAAACAACTTAATTATATTATCATCAATAGTGAAGATCCTACAGAAAAAAAAAATCTTTCATAGTTCGAGCCCTAAAATTAATTACGAAAACTGACAGGCTTACCAACAGCGCGTTATCGAATCTCAGAATGGTTACAGATTCCTCGGGAATATATGCAGATCTGAGGTCAGTTATTGCTTAGTCTGATAAAGTGATAAACAATAATCCAGTCAAGGCGTAGAGAGGGGTTATGAAGAAACCTCGCAGTTAATAGAGAGGAAAAGTGCTCAAGTATTGACTCAACTAGCCTCAACATAATAATAGAGATATAATCATGTTAAGGTAGGTAATACTTTTAAATTTTAAAAAGGAAGTTTAATTTTCTAAATACTAAAAGTTAAATAAATGTACTTTATTATTTTTACGCATCATTCAAATTTATTTAAGTCATAGCTGGCTTTCAAACAAAATTCGTAAAAGGACAGAACGAATGTTTTCCAATAACAATTCCATTAATTTCGTATTACATGTGTTCATATAAGATTTTGTTAGTATCTTGTAATTCATTGAAAATCTATAAGAATAATATTTAAAATTACAATAATTCTTCTAACAATATGTAATTTTATTTGAAATTTGCAAGATATATAAAAATTTGCAAAAAAAAATTTTTTATAGCATCCCTGGTTAATTTTTACCTTCATTATTAAATACACACACCAATGTCAGTATTCATCACGAATAAGAACCATTTTTTTTATTTCCTTTACGTATAGGTGGCGCAGTAACTAGTTTTTGCACACAAATTTATAAACTCCATTCTTAAATTTATTTTCTGTACTCAAACTAAAATATTAAACATTTCTAAACACTTCTTAATTACTTTTTTATATTAAGTTAATAGTTTGATGGTGAAGTTGTTAATCAAATTGAATAAATATGCAAGCATCTTGTGTTAATAAAGTTTGTGGTGCATTTCTTCACTAACTAATTTTTCAAATTTGTAAAACACTTTTGCATATACATGTTTTTTGTGTTAGATGGCGCACTGAAAATTCTGTTCCAATTAGACTTTGTTAGACTTTGTTTTTTTTATTATTTCTCTTAAATTTGGTAGAAGACACGTTTTAAAAAAAAATTCTATTAAGAAAAAATAGGTCTTTCCACAATAATGATAATAATTTCTCAAACATCAATCATCAACTATTTAAGTAGAAGTAATGGCATTGTCATATGCATTTTCTCTATAAGTATCTAGCACTGGACTTTAGAAGATATAAGTTTATTAGGAAATATTTTTCTGACAGTTTGTCGAAATATGTGCTAAATTCGTTTTTTACTTTTTATAACTTAAGGTATTTTGCGAGACATCGGTAATTGAGGTCAGCGGAAAATTATCTGCTGACCTGTCCTTTCTTGACTACCATAGTTTGGACTAGGTTGATCTTGAGAACTGAACTAATACTCGACCTTATCTATTTAGATACGTCTTATTTGATTGAAGTTCTTTGATATCCGGTAGCTCGGTATATGAGAAAAATATATCCTTATTATTATAATTATAACAATTATATATTATTATAAGATATTTATCTTATATATATCCTACTTCTACGATTTGATTATTTGTTTGTTTAAGATAAATCTTTAAAGTTAAATGAATTTGAAACGAAGCATTTCACACCTACATATTCCAATCATTGGTGTTGTAAGAAAGCTTGGCGCAGTAGCTCTATAAAATTATTTCTGTTATCGCAAACAATTTTTTATAAAACACAACATATAAAAATCGTTATTTTAATGAAGTAATCTTAGAAGTTTCTCTTTATATTTATTAGATCCATTATATTATTATTGGTGATTAAAGAAAAGGTCATTACATAGTAGTCCGAAAATTATTTGCATTCAATCACATTTAGTGGGACACACATTTAGTACCACATGAATCCACTTCTTATTGTGGTATATTAATATATAGCATAGCCTCACTTTGTCCTCTTGGATAAGTTCATGGTTTCAGGTCATAAAAGTAGTTGATTTTGTTTGATTTTGTGGTGTATCTAGAAGCGGAAGAATTAGGGGTAGATCTTCCCGTTGATAGTGTAATTTACTGATAGTGAACTGTGAAAACATTGAAAACAGAAATATTTTTTAGTGCAAACCCTGATATGATGACATGGAGCTAGGCTTCGCCTACCCTATGATACCTCTTGCAATGCGCGTCTACCAGTTCTAGAAGAAAGAACACTAGAACACCTGTTGTGTCTATGTCCAGGCTTGGTCAGAACTAGGATTAAGTTAAGTTTAACGGGGCCCTCTTCTACAACACACTCGGAGATGTCTTTAGTATTAGTATTAGCCAGACTCTTGCCTTTATAAATGCTTCTGGCTGGTTCTAGCTTGATCTTTTTTTAGTATCCATTATTACAAGGATTTGTGGATTCAAAACGGGTTTTTTCGGCCCTCCCTCCACCACAATTAACTAACTAACATAACCTCCGTTTGGCACATATTTAAATAACAGTTTTTACTGAAATATGTATTTTGTTGTATTTTTAAATTGCCTTCAAATTATTTATATTTATATATGTGAAAAACTTATTTGTGTACCTAGTTTTTAAATTTTGTATTTGTAGAAAATTGTTAATGCCCTTGATGAAATCAAGAAGAAAAAATGTGAATCTGAAATCACTTGTTATAATAATGGATGAGATTGTTTGTTTGCACAAATTATTAACGTGAAGCTATCGAATTGCACGAATTCCGCTCCTCGTGACTCCTTCGAACTTAAGTTCACTAGGACATGAATAATAAAATCTTGTGTAAACACTTGAAGTGGTTTTTGATAATCCATTAAATTGAATTTAATATCGAGAATAACAAGAGGGATGAGTGTATAGAAAAAATGCCTTAATTGAAAAGTATAATTCATCATAGCCTTAAGTTTGATTGAATACAAGCGATTAATAAAAAAAAAATAATGAAAATATGAGTTAGATTTAGTAGTATTTCATAATTAAAATAAACAAAAAAAAATGATTTAAAAGTTGTAAAAATTAACATTGGGAAAATAAAATTTACTTTAATATGTAAAGTATTTAATCACTTTGAATGCAAACCACACGTAAAAAAGGACAAAACTCTCAAGAGCTCAAGATATTTACATTAAATCAACACCAAGAGTTCGTATCTACAGAATTAAAAGTAATGTAATTACACTTGTGTACCAGTTTTATTCTAAAAACTGGTCTTATGACTGTCACACGTCGAGGACAGCTTGCGACTCAACAACTTCCTGTAAATATCCTTTGTCACGTATCTATTTGCTTGTGTTCTAGTGTTCCACATCCCAACACGAGTTCCTAACTAAGCGACGGAGTAGTACTCATGGAAATTGGTAACTAATTACTCAAGTATTATTGAAAATCATTGAATTGAAAACATATAACGAGCTTAATATCAAAAATTGACTGAGCACACTTCGCAATTTGACCACAATTCTTTTGAGCTTAGCGATTTCACCCCATTGTCCTTGTGGTGGGTAAACTGGCGTAGTGGGAAACACAAAAACTTTTAACCATTCAAATGGTAATAAAATGATTATTTTGCCCGAAGGTGTAAAAAAACAATAAAAAGCCACAATGAATAACTTAAGCAATAACAATACACGAAAAGCAAAAAAAAAAATAGTACAAAAAATTACGCCTTGTTCCATGTACAAATTATACAAAAAAAAAAACACTAACATATTCTTATACAGTATAAGAGTATAACAGCTTTTGGTTTAAGTGTGCTTCTGAGAAGTGAAGTGTGCGGGACAGATTTTTTAAATTGAATTATAATATTAATTTCATATTACATATATATTTTTATAATATTTAGTATTATTTTTTTTATAACAATTTTATACTCAGTTAAAATTTTATTTTCTTAACATTCAAATATATGTGCCTATAATTCACCTTGTAGCAAACAAACTACTGTGCTTAATACTCATTTTATATTCTCATCGCACACATGCACACATACTAATGCGTTTACCATTTTCTTTCAATTTCAGCCAATAGAAACGATTTATGAAGTGAAACGCCAATAGTAGCATCTTAAGACATTCAGTGAGTGTTTCTTCAAGTTGTTTTGGTTTTTAAAAAGATTTTTAAGATGAAAATGTTCAAGATTTGGCGCCAAGAATGCAAAATGTTTATATACGTTAGATTTAAAAATAACTACTATATTTAATATTAAATTATTAATAAATTATTAATTAATTTGTAAAAATAACCTATAAGTTTCATACTAAATTATTTATGATTTGTATAAACTTCTTAAAATATTTGTTAATACATAAAATTGTCTTAGAGTGAATGCCGATATTGAACTGATAAATCAATCTAAATGTATTGAAGCAATCGTACATCTCTCCGAAAAACAATATAAATACAAAAATGTGTATAAAGCTCATAAATTAAACGATTATAATCGCAATTTAATTACACAGGATAGTAACTATTATGTAGGTTAGGTTGAAGCGGCCAGTGGCGTCGCTAGGCGTCAGCGATGTCGGCGACCGCCGACGGCCTCGCGCCCGCAGGGGCCTCGCAAAAAGTTACCGACTGTGGATTCTAAGCACTTAATAAATATTTTGAGCAATTTGGTTTGATAATGGCATTAATTATATTCGAAGTATTGCCTAATGTTTATATAGTAATCAGATTCATGTTCACAGTTCCAGTCAGTATAGCTTCGACGAAAAGAAAGAAGCTAAGTTAAAATTGTTTAAGACGTACTAGAAAAGTATGATGGTCCAAGAGAGACTATCTTCATTATGATATAATTTAAAAAAAATAGGGTGATACTAAAAGTAGGAAAATTCATTTATTTTAATTTGTGTTTATTTTAAATTGATTGACAATAAAACTTTCAATCATGCTTTGTCGTATTAGTGAATGTAACTTATTTACTTTTACAACTGGGTTATAAGGGGGCCTCGCAATTCTGATGTCGCCGACGTGCAGAGTTGGTCTAGCTCCGCCACTGGAAGCAGCTTTGTACATACCAGTCCAATTGAGCTCAAATGACGATCCGTTTTAATACCAAAGGTTATCGTTGTTACCTCCAGTTAGTGTACCAACAACACCGAAAAATTAAAGTTTCCCCATTTAAGTTAAAGAAAACCAACATGATAAGTCCATAATTTAGTTCAATTTTGTAGAAAAACAGCTCTGTCAGATCGGTAAGAAATTTTTAATGTTTAATTATATTTGATTTTAAATAAATTTAGGTTATTTAAGTAATCTTTTAATTTGAACAGTGATGTTCTCCTGATTTGTTAATTGTATCAACTATTTATTTAATATAAATATTTAATATATAAAATAAAGGACATCAAATATTTTTAATACTTCACATAGCCAGCGGTTGGTAATGCTCTGAATTTTGAATTGACTTCCTACATTTCCAAACTATAGAGAAGTAATGATTTTCACAAGAGTAGTAAATTTGGGCTGTTTGGGTTTTAGATACTCCGTAATGTGATATAGGCGGCTCATGGTTTTGCAAGCTGTATTTTGTATCGTCAACAGCGTCATAGTCAATAGAGATGTTACTTTCCAAGTAACAAAATAAAATTATTTTCTGAATTAAAGAATCATTGATAATAAAAACTTGTGGTCTTTAATTTTTTAATGCCAGCGTTTTGTTTTCTCGATATTTTTATATAGTGCGATACAGACTATCTTCTATACTATTTTTTGAGATTTTGGACCGCATTTACTTTTACATATATGGTATTCATTATTGTCTGTAAGTAGCGCGTTATAATCTCTATAATCGAAAACGCTTAGATATTCATTGACTTTTTATAACAATTTTTTTTGACCGAAGCAACAAAAAGTAGGACACAATTAGTTGGATGCTAAATGAAAGGAAAAAAAACACAACGTTTTCTTATTCTATTAAAGGGAATATCAAGTAAAATATATTTAATAAGCAGGGTGGAGTTAAGGTCTCTATATGATTACTTTACAGGACACTGCAGCCTTTGATATGACTTAAATAAGTTGAAGCTTTTTGAAATTTATGTTTGTCGTCTTCCTGATAGGGACATGGAAAGTTCGAAGAATATTATTTGCAAATATCCAGCTCTTGGCAGACAAAAACTTAACTATTTAGCTGACATTGTTAAGTTTCCACATAAATTATGGAACATCAACCCAAAACTGTTCAAATTTATAAAACGCCTAAACATACAAGTTTAAGGATCAAAGCTATCCATAACAGATCTTATCTGATCACATTGCATTTTGGATTTTAATAATATTAAGAGCTACAAAATATTTGATAAAAGGCTCGAGTTTTGAGCAACTTATGTATATATAAATCAAAACAAAGATTATTGTTGCTCTTTTTATTTAAAATGCTTAAATTCACATATACATATCTTTACAATAATATAATTATTTATTAATATTTTATAGTTTTATTGATAAACACGTATGAGAAATACGTAATGTAAATTATTCTTAAACAGTACTTGTATCCGTCCGTAAATTATTCCGTCGACATTTGGCAATAATATTTTTAACTGTGCTCATATAGAGCTCTTCAGTATTTTTAGAACATTTAAAGTATATATAGTATATATCACAGCACATCCTGTTATATTTCTTAGAAAAAATTGTTTTATAAACATTGAGAAATTTTAAATATATTTACACTCAACTTCCATAATATTATATTGTGTGACCCAATTTTGTGTTGGAGGTGCCTGATGTAAACAAAAAAAAGGATATATCTCGAAGAATAATCGCTTTAAATAATTTCAATTTGAAATAAATTTAAATGAGAATACAAAAAGTGAATAGAGAATACAAAATTCACCACAAAAAAAAACAAAATTTGTTTACACTCATAAATCACTTGAGTAACGCTAAACATTAATAATCCAAATCCACCAACCAAACTGAAACAATGCATGAAGTAAATGTGGCCATTAACCAATCCTAACCACCACCAACACCACTACCAGCATCTGTTTTGGATTGGGAAAGAATAAGAAAAAGTACTTGAGTACCAGAGCAATAAATACGAAGCGGCGAGGCACTTGTGAGCGCGCACACTCTGCTGATGAGCAATTAGAGGGTACGTCAATGATCCGTGGTATTTAAACAGCAGGAGCAGTGGTGAAAAGTCGCATTCGTCTCGCATAGTTCAATCCATAGAGACTTGTACGCAGAGTACTCAAAAAAATAGACTAAAATAACAATTAAAAATATTCAGTATTCAATATTTATTGCTACGGCTAAGTAAAATGTTAACAAATATGGAAAGTGCAAATAGTGCTATATCGGGACTCAGTAAAACACTCACAACCCCATTTTCTATAAATGATATTTTAACGCGAAATAATAATACACTTAATGGTTCGCATTTAGAGCATCGTCGTTTATCCGGCGGTTTGGAATCTGAAACGGATCTTTTATCCATTAAATTGAGTCGACGAAAATCGCTTGAGGAAAACAATTCCGAGAATTGTTGCCGTAACGCGGGTGACATAAATCTTTATAGTAAATTGGCAACACAGTGTGCTATATCGCCGCCGGATCGTGTGAATCACAGTCGCGAAATTAAAATGAATAATGTGGCAAGCAGTGAATACATTCAGTATTATTCTGCCTTGGATAATAATAATCACACCGATTTTATGCAACACAAATTGGGTAATTTTTTTGGGACTAATAGCAATGTTCTAAATATGGGGAATGGAAATAATCGTGATTGTCATCCAATCGATATGAGAAGGTGCACAAACAATGATTCCGGTAAGCAACAGCTTCACAATATTTAATGTAACTCTAAGAGTAAAATATAACTGTAATACATTACATCGTTATTTATAATTGTTAATTATAGTCACTATATTTGCGAAATAATATCTTTTATAATTTCTATTATTTCTATAATTTTTATTATTTACAGACTGTGATTCTCCACCACCAGCTATTTACGGTGTTGGCACTAGTGACAGTTCACTTACCGATGAAAATTCAGCTATTAATCGTAAGAAGCGTTCACGTGCCGCTTTCAGTCATGCACAGGTTTTTGAACTAGAACGGCGTTTTTCCCAACAGAGATATCTAAGTGGACCTGAACGTTCAGAAATGGCCAAAACCTTACGCTTAACTGAAACTCAAGTTAAAATTTGGTTTCAGAATCGTCGTTACAAGACCAAAAGAAAACAAATTCAGCAACATGAAGCCGCGTTACTGAGCGCTACCAAACGTGTGCCCGTCCAGGTATTGGTAAGGAGTGAAGATGGTAGCGCTGCTTATGCACATATGTTTCCTCAAGCAGGTGGTTATGCACATGGCATAGATCCAGCGTTGTTGAATATTTATAGGCATCAGGTGAGTTAAGAATTATACAAATATTTGAAAATATATACGTGTGTATTATAATTGGGATTAACTGGGAAAAATATTTTCGAGAAACTTCAGACTGTGAAATGTGAAAAAAATTTTCGCGCTCACAGTCCAGAATATTATAATTAATTTTATATTTTCATTATATATATAATATTATATTATATATATGTCAAATTAAAACAGTAGAAAATTATGTATAAATTAGTATATTTCATGACTTCTTAAATCTTCATTATATATATAATATTATATTATATATATATCAAATTGAAACAGCAGAAAATTATATACTAACCAGTATATTTCATGGAACTCTTAGGATGATTTTTGTAGCTAATAACTTTTTCACGATTCTGATAAGTAGTTCCAGAACTCCTTGCATTACAAGAAATGAACTATAGGTTTTTCTGCATAAGAACAATTTTTTAATAAGAAAATATTTTTGACGGCTTGAATTACAAACAAGACTCTTGTGTTAATCAAGTATTAGATAGAAATATGATTATATACACATTTTGATTAAGTTTCTTAAGTCTTTTTTTTAAACATTAATAATAGTGTATTATATATCTATAATATTTTAGCTACAAATGGCATATGGAGTAGGAGTATCGCTGCCTCAGTTACCTTTTTCATATCCATTTTATCCGCATGGTGCGAAAATACCTCAACCCATACCACCACCAAGTCAACAAGCCGCAAATCTACCTTCAAACTTGCCAGCACTCAACGCCTCCAAAAGTGTTCTAAACTTTGGGAAAACTGAAAATGGTATTAATTATATAAACTCCTCTTCAGCATCTTCGTCGCCGACACATGCAAATCAAAGCACTAGTAACGGAAGTGCCAGATCGAGTCCTATTCCGACAAAAAGCACGTCTGCAGTTGAAGCGATTGAAAGTGGATCGGAAAGTCAATCAGCTTCAGAGGATTGTGAGGAAAACGTAGAAATTGACTAAATTCTTTAAAGCTAGCGAACAGAGAAATGAACGAAGGATGTATGTATGAGTGGAGTGTAAAAGGATAAACGGAAGTGCAGCAATTTTGCATTAAGTGCAGACTATATGAGCGCTTGTGATAAAACTATTTTAATATTAGTAAAGTTTTAGTTAAAATTATTTTTGTGTAAATACCTTTTTAAATATCTTTATAATTTTGCATTATTTTAAAACGGTTTCTTCTTAAAACTATCCCAACAAAAATATTTTTCATGCAGCTGTAAACCAAAGAATTATGAATTACGAATTGATTTTCAAACATTTTATAGCTTTAGTAATTTTAAATAAAAATTGTATATTAAATGTTAATATAAAAATAAAAAATAATGTAATACACACATTAACACACATTTTTTTAAAATTTTATCTGAAAAATATTTTTAAAGGTAAGTACTCGTATTTAAAGTATATATATGCTGAGGGTTTTCTATTATTTTTAATATTTGATATATATATATATATATCGGTACTTTTTTGAGTTCAAATCGAATGTTTATTTAAAGAAACGCCTATACTACATAAAAAAAAATTTGCGATAAAGATAAATAAATTTTAACGATTTTTATTGAACGGTAAGAATTATTGTTATAATCATCTTATTATATTGCAAAAGTATCCTTGATACATTTTCTCACTTAAAAAAAAAATCCGATGTAAATCAGTACTTCCTCAGTCACTTCGTTTCCTTACTCTTTAGCAATCTCTTACCTCTTCATTGCAATCTCCTAATTTATAACCTTTTATAAAATGCTTCAATTTAAACTTCGTAGGTATGTCAATTTTTTTCCGGTGGGTCGTTTAACAACAGCTTAATATTCTTGAAGAAAAAGTTTCTACTTATAGGGCTTATATTTTTCACTATAGGTTATTATAGCAGAAGCTTATTTTTATGAGTATAGAGGATTCTATTTATAGGGCATATATTATATTGCTTACTGATTTTAAAAAAGTAATCAATTATGATTATATTGTAAAATATATTACTCGTGCTATTCTCACAGCAGTAGTTACTCGACTTTTTAAAGTGCTTGGAAACAACAATTTGTGGCGAACTTTCTTTAACATTTATATAAAAAGAAAATTCGTCTTTAGTTTTCTTGAACTTTCACATCTTCAGTATATGTGTCCTTTGATCCTAACTTTGGTAGCTGCTATTACCAATCGTCTTGAAAAAGCACATTGTGTAAGTTGGCCAGTTTTTCTAAAGTCGGAACGCAATACACAGAAGCGAATCGCATAAGGAAAACAAGACGATTCATGGGTAAGAGAAAGACCGCTGATTATATAGCGAAATTACGATATCAAGGTCATTGACTATATATATTGATGAAGCACTGTAAAGATAGCGCTCAGATACAGTTTTCCTAAAGATGACTATCGAAGATCGTCGAAATATCGAATAAATATTTTAATATAACATGATTTGTTTTTAAATATAAATAATAAATTATAGTTTTTTATTTCTATTTGTGTGACCTATTAGCCTGCAAATAAATAAATATAAAAAAAATTAAAACCATATAACTTTTAATTTTTGCGTTAATTGATTATTATTTGATATAAGATTTTTAAACATTTAATAAAATTTAATTGAAAATTAAAATTTAATTTTAAATTATGAATGGACATTTTCTTTAAAAAAATGTTATTGTTATATTTTTGGTGTTAAAATTCTGGAGGGAAGATTTAGGTTTCGTGAGTAGTTGCCTGCTTTATTCCAATCCTTTTATCTATGAGTATATTATAATCAATTATATCTATAATCATTAAATTATATCTTTTAATCAATTTATCTATAATCATCAATTATATCTATGAATTTATTAAAATCTAGGAATATCAAGTGGACATATGAATAAAGTTAGTTAGTTATTTTTATCAGGGTATTACCTAGTATTACTTAATTACCTAGTTTTTTTTTATTTTATTATTGAGAAGCGATATGGATTTCGACTTGGTTCTGTTACGGTTTTGTTTAAGAATTCTTTTTTTAATGTGTAGAATTGTATTGTCACAATTTTGTGGTATAGGCTTAAAAATTTATTTATCTGATTGATTTTTTTATGTTAGTCGTTAATAAAAACTGCACTTGTTTTTACAGCTTTTAATAAAGCCACTATATTATTATTACGTCAGCCCTATTATATTATATTATACAGCTCTAATCTATTAATAAGATCAACAAAAAAATATAATAATTTCTTCGATTCCAACTAAGATTATTTGTATATCAAATATACTTATAGCTATTTTTGGCCACCCAGTTAGGACGGATATTGTCGCAGTCAGTTCTGCGAGAATCAACACATTTTGCACTAAGCACGTCATTATTTACATCACGCTTTAGTACAAACCGAAACCGTGACCTACCCATTGTCTGCAAAGAACTCTTCAAAAGGTTGGATCAGTCTGACCTTTGCACATGGTATGAGATACCATGTGTATTAATTTCATAAGAAAGTTCCCACAATATACCCACCGATATTATGAAATATATGCAACAAGTGCGTCAAACGCACTACAAACCGACGACCAATTGGTTTATGTCCTTTGAGGCACACTATGTGGTGACGACATTGTCAAGTACCCATGCGCGCGCGTGTTGTGTTGTAAGTTTGTTTATTGTCTCCAGAAATTAGTTGTTTTTTTATTTATATTTCGATGTTTGTACATTTCGACGCGACATATTTCTTATTTCCAGGCGTTACAAGTTAAACAAACAATTGTGGAAGGAGTTGCGTACGTTGTTGTATTGTTGCAATTACCATAATTAATGTTTGTAAACAAGAGTAAAACGTCCTGGCGTCAATTCAAGTAGATAAGTTGTTTGAAAACACAGTGACACGATCATAAGATCATCAACTAAAAATGGACCTCCCGAATTGTTAACACACAATTTGGGTTTCAAATTTCTTACTGAAACTGGCATCTGACAGCAATTCCCTTATAGTGAGATTGAAAAAATTCTTACATTAAATTAATTAGAATATTTTACATGATAACTTAAAACTATGTGACACTATTTATAATAATAATAATAATATTTTCTTAGTACAGATAATTAGAGAGTATTTAATTGATTGGAAATATAATAAGTAATTTAAATATATAATTGCATATTTACATGGGTCAACACTAAAATGGGTATGTAAACTCTATATATATATTAGAAGCATATATCTTATTTGACTTTGTTAGTAGTAAAAAAGGAATGAGAGCTGAGTTAGTAAATAAAACCATTTGTCATGATGTTAATACAGAATTTTGATATATGAACGGATATATCATATTAAGAACCCATAGTGGGTAACCACGTGTTCACAATACTAAAGTTCAATATTAAAGTTGTTATCCGAACAGAATATGTTTAACTTAAATTAGAAAAAACCATTAAGTATGATTGTAATACCATTTTAATATCAATAACCAAAATCAAAGTCTCCGATAGTAGTCGCCGTTGAATTGATCGAACTGATTTAGTTGGGATTGATTAAAAAAAATATTTATCAACTTCCTCTTTTGAGAAAATATTATTAATTTTTTGGAAAACTATATACTAATACGCATTAAATGTAATGCCAAATATGTGACAAACTGTTATGATATATACATTGAATAGAAGATAACGCTCTTGGATCTTAGATGAAAGAGGATTTAACTTTTAATTTCTATACCAAAATTAACGACACCCAAGAAGTGACACATTGAAAAGTATATATCAAAAACATTAATAAAAGCGCAGTAATAATTTCTATGGAAAACATCTGTATATATAGTTTCAATATTAAGAGATTATATTAAAATATTAATCTTATATGAGATTAAAAGATTATAAAGGAGTTCTAGAAATAAAACCTAGCAACTATTCTGGTATATTTAATTTCCAAACTGTGTGTATGAAGTGTTAATTCGTCTCCCAAAGGTTGGATGTTATTCATCGTAAATGACAACGAAATATAGAGTGTGCCGCTTTGAGATCTATACCGAAAGAGATTTGTTTAGCAAAGCATTATTTTAGTGATATCAATTTGGACATATTAAGATTTTTAAAACTAATTAATGGAATAAATAGAAAGTTCATAAAGTACATATTAGGCAGGCGATTAAATGGTTCCGCAAGTGATCAAATGATGAACGATGAGCGATTTAATGTTGATTTCAATGTCAACCAAAAATGGAAGGCATTTAAAACAGCAACAAATATGGTGTTTGGCGATCATTTCATCGCCTGCGTAAATTGACCTTTAGCCGAAATAGATAGCCTCTAATGAATATTAAAATTATTACTTAGAGAATTTTAGAGTTATTTTAGGAACGATTTCAATTAGTTTGAATTTGCAATTGAATTTATTATTCCTATTATTTAGTGAATTGCTTTTAATAAATCAGTGAATGGCTATCGCCACGAAGAGTAGAGGGCGCGACGAGGTAACGTCTAGTACTGAACTAGAACAAAACACTTCAATTCAATACCGAAATTACTTAAAAACGAATCATACGCGTAATTAAAATAAAAAATTGTAGTTATTGTGCTCTGGCCTTAGCTGGCTTTGGAGTGTTTTCGATAGTTTAATGGATGAAATAGAAAAATAAATTAATTGTAAGTACAAGTAAAAGCTGATTTATTACAAAGATAAATTGCACAGATATGATTGGCTTAATAATGTACGAAGAGTGTGGCGGCAGGCAGCTCTGCCGGATACTCAGTTGCGATTTGTTGCAAATTGCAGACGTTCAATTAGATTAGAAAAATTTATATCTGAATGTTATTGTATAATTTTTATTTTATTTTTTTTTTTTTCAGTGAAAAGCACTTCTGAAAAAATATGATGCAAAAGTAAAATTGTTCTTTGCATTTCAGTTTAAAGTGGATTTTAAATAATTTTGCAATAAGCGCCTAAAAATTCCATTTAATGTAACAAACGCCGGAATGGCCAAGAAATCGATTGCAATTTAAAAGCGATTGTTCACAAAGCTTAAGAAGTATGGTATTTTGCATTTAAGTAAGAAAATAGTAGGTATGAGTACATAAATAAGCTGTTCTAAGTGATTGGGTCAAGGCTATGCATCGTCACTGTGGGATAAAGTACTATTTCGGAGTGATATACGAATTCTAATTATGAGGAGAAAAGTTAAGTTTAATGAAAAATGTGAGTATGTAGAGCTGACGAGTTTGAGTATGTTGGATAACTCAATAATATCGGAACGAAGCAACAGTGGATTTAGACCCGAAACCAGTTAATTACTTCGGCGGGATTTGTTGGTTAGAAACCGTATAATTATAAAGGCAGATATGTGAGCACTACCGGAAAAAAAATTAAAAAATGATGTAGTAATTAATTAATTGATTCGAGAAAAAATATATAATATGCTTCTATAAATAATTAAAAAAAAAAATAAAAAAAGTAAATAAATTAATACATAATGAATAAAATGAATAAAAGGAACTAAATAAAAAATATTTGTTATATATATATATAACATAAAAATAAATAATATAAGTAAAAAATATTTGTTATATTTTTTATAATATAAAAATAAGTAAAATAAGTAAAAATAAATAAATAATATTTGTTACATTTATTTATAATATAAAGACAAATAAAATAATTAAAAATAAATAAAAATATTTGCTGTATTTATTTATAATATAAAAATAAATAAAATAATTAAAAATAAATAAAAATATTTGCTGCATTTATTTATAATATAAAAATAAATAAAATAAATAAAAAATATTCGTAGCATTTATTTATAATATAAAAATATATTTGTATAGCTTCCTAATGGTTAGTGACATTAGTCGATTAATGGTCTGACCTCCCTATATGCGTGGCTGTATCTATATTTAAAAGTTAGATTAGATACAAGACTGTAAAGGTAGAGAATAACTGATAGATAGAAAAAACCTGACATATACTAAGTTAGTTGTCGCCGAAAATATAGTGTAAAATCACAAATGTTCACTTAAGTTCACTTAAGCATAATGTTAGTGTGCTTATGTCCGTGGTTAAAAATTGCCTACATTAGTACAGACAACTCAGTAGAATTAGGGTACCTCCAGTAGAGATTTATATCTAATGTGTCACTGTTTGGCTATCTACAAACAAGAGAGTTAACTTCCTATAAATTCAGTTTTAGTCGACTCAAGAACTCTTATGAAGTCCTTTTTTTAAACCAGATGACAAACTACGTATAGTTGTTGAAAGAAAGATACGTCATTAAATGTTATCATAACAGGTTTTAAATCCATATGAGTCATAATATTGTCTATGCAAAGGCACATACTTTGCAATAATAATAATAAATAATCACATATAAATAAAGTATGTTGGCACGATGATAGCAAAACGGAAAAAGGATTGAAAATTAAAACCTACTGTCGTAGAAATTCTCTTCGAATTTTCTTTTATCTGTTATTAACTCACTAGAAGTGAGACGATTTCAGGTACCTATAACTCACAGGTATCCAATTAGTATATCAACATTTCTTTAGTTGTTCCAAGTGTAGTTCTAAAGTTTTTTGTCTTCTTATTAAGATATGCGTGATAGTATGAAAAGTAATATTTATTCAACAATAAAATTTATTTGGATTTATGGACTTCTAATGAGATAAGAAGAATATGTTCTTCTGCCGCTTTTAAAGATTTCCGCGATTATTTTTCCAAATGATACTTTGTTTTCGAATAATATTTATTGCTTGAGAAAATCTCTAGTAATATATGTATTTATGTATATAAATATTAATAAAAAAGTATATAAATATTAGAATAAAGCTGCTCCACTGTATTTGAACTTATTATTTTACGATTAAGCATATTCGTTATTGCACTAATGATTTAAGTGGTTCAAGTGTAAAGAGTTTAAGTGGAAAATGCGAAATATATGAAAAAATATGTATAAGATTGACCACTTAAATATAAATTTTAAGAGTTTTTTTATGATAATTACTAAGTTTGATTTCGAAATATTTCGGAATTGACGGTTATACATCCTCGTATATACAATACATTTGTTTTGCAAAACAAGATACAAGACGTATCATGCGGAATACACAGATCTATTTTTTTAAAGATAAATAAATTGTTAATAAGTCCAATAGCATTTATAATTTTTTTTATTAAATTTTTACAAATTTTATAATTTTGTAACAATATTGTTAACTGTTAATAATTTTCTTCATTAATTTTAATCTTTTTTTAATAATTAACTATTGAAGCTATTAATCTAAGTATATTAATTGAACTAATTGGTTATAATGAACAGATATTATATAGTATAATACTACCCACTAACTTTTTTGACTATAAAATATTCAACACATATATTGTGTATACGATAATCATTAAGGTATGAACTATATTGCATTCTACATATACTCGTATTATATGCAATTGTTAATTAAATAATGGGTATGCAAATTGTTGGCAATTAAATTTTTTATCTGATTTTTGATCAAAATAAAAGAAAATTTATTATAAGCATTTTCGCCACAAATTCTTTATTATTTTTGTGTATCAATCTATCAAACTTAGATATCGATCATCATCATCAATATTCACTATTCACTATTCACAATTCACTATTCGACACTAATATCAACATTAGCATCTGGCAGCTAGTTTTATTGTACTCGAATCTCCTATCTCAAATACTATGGAACGTGTTTAAAGACGTTCCCCTTCTCAAGAACTACAGTTCATCGATGCGTCTGTTTCTGTTTAATTTGTGATTTTTCACAATTTTTCACAATTTTCCACAATTTTTATTTCGCATTCTAATCCGCCATGTTTGTGTTTTCATTGCAACTGTGTTTGTTGCTCTTAAAGATTTCCGCGATTATTTTTCCAAATGATACTTTGTTTATTGCTTCGGAGGCACCGTTGGATTGTTTGGAAAAGCTATTAAAAAAAAAACAAATCTTTCTTAGGCTTGTTACGGTGATAATGAGAGAATGTACGAAACTATTCTTTAAAGAATTCTAGAGAATTGATGACACGGTTATGTAAAAATATAAAAAAAATCATGTAATTTCATTCATACAAGAATAGGTAAATATGTAGATATTGAGTATTACCGTAGGTGTCTAAATTATAATTAAGAATAAATAAAATTTTAAATGTATACGAGAAAATACTTTATTGTTATAGTATATTGAGATTAGGGATGATAGAATTTCGAAAGTGCTGTAGCGAATTCATGAAAGAACTTCAAAGATTTAATGTGTTCCGATCAAAAAATTAGAATAATTGATTAACTGATAAAAAAATATTTCTCTTGCTATTAAATATTTCATTAAAACAAGTACTTGTTTTCGCTTTCAAGAATAATAATAATATGTATACATATAAATAAATAGTTCCTCGATACTTTTCTGCGGTCTTCAGCTATTCAAGCCTTTCCTAGACCTTGCACTAAGTTTCCTACCAGTATAACAAAGTTTTTCAAATACAATATAAAAAGATTTAGACTAATAGAATTTCGATAGTAGTGCATCGAATGCTTGAATTTATGATCATCCATCACATTTTAAAGTTTCTGATGCTAATGTCAATAAAGTTCGTTTCATATAGTGAAATGATGTTTGGAATAAATATAGAAATATTGCGATTT
This sequence comes from Teleopsis dalmanni, assembly GCF_002237135.1. Taxonomy (NCBI): domain Eukaryota; kingdom Metazoa; phylum Arthropoda; class Insecta; order Diptera; family Diopsidae; genus Teleopsis; species Teleopsis dalmanni. The sequence goes on from NC_051847.1 coordinate 221,658,344, forward strand.
ACTATCCGATTATACAACAATATGTACTCAAATTATTTTATGTCATTAGTTGATAATTTCAGGGAATTTCGACAACATAAGCAAAGTTTCCTATCTGGAATCTGTTTCGATAAAACCAATAAATCATTTCTATTTTTAAAATGTAATAGTTACTTATATCATAAAACGAATATATATATATCAGAAAAGAGATAATTATAACATATTCAACACGATATTTGTTACAGTCAGTCCTGGGGTCTCATTACTTCCGTTAGGTAGATTAGCTTTCTGTCACTCTTAATCAGTAGATCGACCCTGAGGACACACGACCTGAATTGTTTGTTAATTATGATACTATTTCGAGATTCTATAAAACGCTAGATACTTTTACTGCAAGCTGTAGATACCTTGGTGAGAGAGCTAAAGACATAATTGCCCAAAAAGTGCGCTTTGCTTTTGTTTAGATTTGGGTATCTGAAATCTTCCATTGTTTTTTCCTCATATTACTTTCCATGCTAATAAAACGTGTTGAGGAAAAGGGATAAACAGTAGGATTGTATATGGGCTTTAGAGTTGTGAGATGAATGTATGGTATTGCAGACAAAGGCTGGGTTTGTAAATGTTGAGTAACTGTTTAGCATGCAATTGCTCACTTCCACTTTGGGCAAGAGTTGGGCAAGATCAAATCTACTGGCTTAGAACAGTAAATGTCATAAGCGGTAAGTCTAATGATATGTATTTCATATAAAGTGAAGGTGATAATGATTCGAATCATAGGATAATGACACATCCTGACATATATGATGTGACATATGTGATGTAAAGTTTTTAGCAATAACAAATTTAAATATCTGTACATTATTCTTTCGATTTAATGTATCAATCCAACTAAGGACTTATATTCATTAATTTGAATTGAGGATGGCTATCAAATAATAAAAAGTATAAAACATTTTATAAATGCAAATATAAACATTTTCCTCGACAGCTTCTTCCTGCAAAAGCAGCTCCTCTTCATGTCAGAAGAGGCGCACAGGAAAAAACTCTTTTTGTTTACAAAACATGCGTTATAGGCGCACATATTAAAAACACAAACACATCTTGCAGTTACAATCTGTACAAAATACGTACAAATGAAGTATAATTTAAATAAAAGGAGTAAAAATATGTCCTCCTATGATGCTATCAACACCAAACATTATAAACACTCGGTACAGAAATTTTGATTCACAAAACACGCCTTCCCGAAAACATTACACTTTGGTGGATGACAAGTGGAGGCATCGAATCGGTGACCTTTGTCAACAAACGATGAGGTACGATTCAGGAAAATAGATGCACAGCTTCCATTAAATATGCACGAATGCGCTAATCATGCGTCAACTCTTTACGGCTAGAAAGTACTTGTTCACTTGAATTGTTGGGTTTAGTGTTGTAAATAAATTGTTATGGAAAAACAAATACACGCAGAAGACGAAAATAATCAATGTGCACTTTTTTAATATCTGAAACGAAAAACTCCTTCGCTGCTGCTTGCTGGTTAACATACTTCAAGAGTTCATCCTCAACATCATCAATTCCATAATATTATTATTATCGGCTAATGTAAACAAAAGTACAGATATACAAATACTTATACAAATAAGCAATTGCATTCATTTCATTTCAATTCATTTCATTTCAGATACAAGATACAAGATACAAGATACTTGTATGTTGCGATTGTCATGTGTAGTCGTTGTGTTTTTGGTGGGGAGTACGAAAAATTGATTCTCTTGTCTGTCGTCGGCACGGCCAAATAAAAACTTATTATTGTCTTAACAATGAGATAGTATATTTTTGAATAGAAAAAAACTCTTTTCTTTTTCAAATTATATAATTAAATATTAGGATTGAAACAGTTGTAGTGAATTAAAGTAAAATTTACTTAAATCCTAAGTACTGCAGGTGAAGGGTAATACATCAAAACGTGCGACTAAAGAGAATTGGAAAATAGTTACCATAAAAATTATGTGAATTTTTAAATTAATATTTATATTCTTCTAAAACTAATTCTATCATTTGTTAAATATTTAAGGTTGATTTAAAAACTGACTTAAGTGTGAATTGAGTTAGCAAAGCTCATGACTTAAGCATGACTTAAGTCAGTATTGACTTAAGAGTTACGACTTTGAATTTAGTCAGTGTAGAAAATTATGGTTTGATTGAAAATATCAGATATAGTTAGTATTACGTTATGAAGGCAACCATCAACGATTATTCGATATGCAGATATCTGTACTACAGCTGGCGGTTTCTAAATAAAAGAAATATAACATACTCCATAGATATGTCAATCTTATAGTGAGTTTCTGTTGCATCATTGATGGTATACTATGAGTTATTACTTCTCTTGAAGTTGTAATAAGGAGTAAGAAGCTGAAAATGTTTAGAACGTAGCTTTAATATATAGAAATCTCAGCTTAAAGAGGATATTAGGCATCATATTCGAGATTGAACCTTTTGGAGATGCGTTTTATAATATGTACTATTGACTTTATAAGCAAAAGATGATCAAATATCTTCTTAGTCTTTTTTATACTTATGATAATCTAAATGTGTGTCCTATAATAATATATAAAATTCTGAAAAGTATTGATGTCATAAAAACATCATAGTTTTTAAAATGATTTTATATTGTTATGGTTAGGTATATATTTCAATATATATAAATGATTATATATTTCAACTTATTTAAAAAAAAAAATGAACAGTTAAATAACAAAGATGCCCAATTACTTATTAGAACAATATTTTCGAACAATAGGTAACTCCACAGCTAAGTTATGCAGACAGAATGTCATAAGGTACTAGTTGTTATGTCTGAAGACATGGTATACTCTCTTTAACCCATCGTTCTTAGATGATACCTTCTTTTTATAAATACAGTTAACTTTGGCAAACAGAATATTTTTAAAATACTACTTGCATGGATTTTAATCGAGATGTGGGTTTACTAATATGTCTCGCCTTGTACTGGCGGCAATCACGGAATGTCACTTTAGTTCAAGATGCTTCTAAAAATTTGGGGTTGCAAAATAAATCATTAGCGCTGCCGGTTTAATCAAGCACTTATATAATAGTCAAAAAAAGTTCATTTAAATTTAATTATATATTTGAAAAATCAGGGCAAAAGTGGGAATGAGTTAAAATAAATTAAAAAAGTTTGTTCTTTTTAATAGCAATTCACACCACATTGTAAGTTTAAGGAATAGTAAATTGAAATAGTAATTATCATATATACTTTCTTGATTGTATAGGTCTTATATGCTAAAACAGCTACATAACATATATAAATATGAACTCTTGTCCTGAGTGTAGTGTAGAGCCGGTGTTGTCAATTTAAATTGAACTTAATTATTGTAATAGGTAACGGCATCGTTCCATGAATAATATTTATTCCCTTATGCAATTTATCTTAATTGCATTATTGTTCTGCCCAAAGTCATTTGCAAGTGCATAAAGTCGTAGAGCACCTTGCGGACTCCACGTCAGTGACTATATCGATTGGGTTCTTTTAGAGTGTACCCTATTCAGCTAAATAATCCTATTTCTGAATAACTTCTGTTGTTCTAGTTAGGCCTACTTGAGCCCTATTTAGCGCTACCAGATGCGTAAGATATATATTATTACAGATTATGGCATTTATGGTCAGTGTGAAATGAGGGCTTATCTTATATTTGATAAAAAAATCTGTATCCTATGAAGTGTGTTGCTCGCAGTGTATTTCAAAATTTGATGAATTACATGTCACAAATAAAAGAAGTGCCTGATTATTTAGAGTTATAGATATAGATTATTATAGATATAGATTATAGATTATTGATTGCAGTTATAGATATCAATGATAAATTATTTATAGAAGTAATGGGTTTCGAATGATTATTTGGATTTATTGTTTTGCTATTAATTTTATAGTATTATATATATTGTAAGTATTAAATATACCTATAATAACTTTAAGAGTTTAAAAAGTACTACAAAATTTATATATTGATATAATTAATTAAATTTTTTAAAGCTTTAAAATAGTTAATTATTAAGAATAAGAATTGGAATTGTCAGTAAAACAAGCAGGCAGTCAATTTCTTTTGACAATCTTTAATTAAAAGAAATACCTATTCAAATGCATGTTAGCGTACATCCTTAATAGTCCTTCAATTGAAGCAAATTGACCTCTACACTGCTACACCTCTACATCTCTACACCTTCACCAGAAGCCAACTTGCATATACCATAATCTTATTTCTATTCAATTAACTATCTGACGACAACGTTTAAGTATAATTTACTGCTTATTCTTTTGAAGAATGTCCTTTACACTCGCTAATGTCTTACAACTTGCAACTCGTTAAGAATTCTCCACAGCAGTTTCTTTCACTTCACAAAAGCATAAATGGTCGTTCATTTGCACTTTGCAGTTGCTCCCTTGTTCAGCGTTTCCGAGAATTTTGTAAGAAACCAAGTTTTACTTATGCTTCCATTTTTATTTTTTTTTGCTGAAAATATAACTAAATTGCTAAATTGTGTCCTTTCGTCCTTTTAAGTAAAGGAATAATAAAAAAGAATTGCTGTTGTATTCGTACATATAGAATTGTTGTTGTTGCAGTTTGCTAAGAAGGCCAATCAAGAACGTGCAATATTTTTTCCCTGGCAATTTGAAATCATATTAAACGGAGTGTGGTATGTAATTTGCTCTTGCGATGTGCTTCATCAGAAAGGAAATTGAAAATTGCTTCAAAATAAGAGTGGGTGGATGGTTGGTCCCATACTTGTGTGATTCCAGGGAGTTGATGCTTACACATTATGTTCATCATATACAATAAGGCGGTTGTTAATATGTGACTAAGAGTACGCGGTACACTAGCCATAAATGCTTGCCTTAAGCATATATTTGAATATAATTTGCTAAATACATGGAGTAAATAGTATAGTATAGTTATATAGTACAGTATAGTATAGTATAGTATAGTTGCCGTTATATGAAACTGTTTAGTGAGCAGACATGCCGATCGGTTAGGGGTTTCTTTTATTGATTACTGTTGTAACTCAGGAGTGGGTCAGAGAATAAAAAGGAAAATGTCATTCATCTGCTCTATAACTGTTCGTCCGGTACAGACATCGTATCAACTTCGATGGTTGGGTTAAACGCTTTTTCGATATTCAAAACGCTTAAAGAAGTGAACTGAAGAACGAAAGTTCCTTAACCCAGCTTGTGTGCTTAGAACTGTGATATTAAGTTGCTATCTTGCGAGTTAAGTTGCTATCAGTATCTAACATCTATCACCATTTGGGTAAAATTAATGTGACATGTTTATGAGGCCAGTCACAAAATGTACAGCGAAAATAAAAAATCATTATGAAAAAAGTAGGTGGAATTTATTTTTATAGGAAAGAAGAAAGTAACTTTTATCATTGAAAAAGAAATTGTAAAGAAATTTAGAAAATTGCTCAACTACAAGTAATTTTTTCTGCTCTTTAATTCATTCACTCGACAGCTTCTTGTGAAAATTGCTTAGTTTAATGAAAAGTCAATAAATTGTTGCATGAAGGAAGGAACATTTTGGCTGCTTTTACGTGGTTTACATTTAATTCATCTCTCGGCAATTGGAAATTAAGTTGATTTTTTATGTTAAGTTTTAACACACTCTGTAATTTAATATTTAATATTCTTTTATTTGAGACAATCGATTTAAGTTTACACTCGAAAAAGCAGTTTATTTAAATAACTAAATATTGGTTAAAATAAAATTGTTATAAAAAGGGAGATACCCTAGTTAACTACAGCAGTTAGTTCGATTTTTCCACGCAGTAAATACTTTTTAATTAATAAGACACAAACAAATGTGTATTCATTGTCACGCGGTTGTACAACTTACAGTGACGTTTGTCGTACTTCCTTACAATTACTTTACTCGCAGCCTCTTCAGCTTTGTATGTCAGTTTTTTCTAAAACTGGCTTAATGTCTTTGCATCATCTTAGTCATTATTGTGGCCTTTTTATGTGTTATATGAAAAAAGGTTCGTAATCATCGCTTGAATTCTTGAAGAGTGCAATCCAACTTTGACCTGAGCATATACGAATCGAACATCGCCCATCAGTTTCTCACTTTCTCAGATTCTCATCTCGAATTAGATCAAAATTATTCGTGGAATTACTCTTTCGACTCACAGCATTCCAATCAGCTTTTGATACCGTCTATTTTTTCAGTGATCTTATGTAGTAGAAGTCGTTATGTTTTTTTGTAAATGGTAATATAGTCTTACTTTCATGATACAAGTATGGAGTTTAGAGCTTTAAGTAACGTCGGTATAGTGATTGTAAAACGTCAGTAAAACAGACAGAAATGGTTAGGAAATCATTCGAACTGAACATAACAGCTTAAAGACTGCACCGATTATCGCAAGTTGTGCTTAAACTAAAGCTTGTGAATTGTCTAAAAACATACGATTGGATTTACTTCGGTAGGATGACAAAATAACAAAATTTGGAGAGGTCTTTTGAAAATATACACCTTGGGATTGTAAGCACCAGTAAGCACGCAGCACCGATCTTGATGACGTGGACTCACACAATCGTAGATGGAAACTTTATTTTTAACTTTGGAATAACAGCATTGTTAATTTTCTTAATCCAGGATAAAAGTAAACCTCTTCAAAATTCCTACACTCAGTTAACGTGTCTTGAAACTTTTATGAGAATTATAATGGTCCACTGGAATATAATAAGGGATTAGAGTATAAACACCAAAAACGATGTTGGCCTAGAGATTCAACGGAGAATCACTCTCGCCAACAGATGCCGAAGTAACCTTCGGGCTAAGTAAGCAATTGAGAAATAAAGCCCTCTCTCGATAAACAAAAATCACGCTCTACAAAACTCTTATCATGCCTGTCCTGCTGTATGGTGCAGAGACTTGGACAATTACCAACATTGATAAAAAGGCGTTATGAGCATTCCAGAGAAATATTCTTCGGAAGATCTATGGTTCCTTATGAACGATGAGCTTTATGAGCTATACCGTAACATTGACCTAATTAAGCGCATAAAAATTCTGGTATTTGATTCGGTATCCACAGGTAGAAAACGCGGTAGAGGACATTCGCCTCGTCGGTGGAAGAACAGTTGGTAGCGCTAGGTACTACCAACTGGCAACAGTAAGCAACTAATCGAGCTGACTGGCAGTAAGTAAGTAGGAGTTTAAAGTTCTCCTTGATAATATAATCTACAGATAATATACTGTAATAAAATATTTTCTTGTATATTCTCATCTTAGCACATTCCTCCGTATGGCACTGCAGTGGTGTCACTTTCACGGCATAGGTAAGCTCATCTTTAATGCCACAGGCTCCCATTAACTTATATGTATCCAAATGAATAAATTTATATACAATATATCGTTTAGAATTTTTAAACTATTTATTCTCACAGCATAAAATTTTCATTCTGCAATATTTAAATTTTGTTTATTTAGTTGAGTTTATGCCATTATCTGCAATTAATTTCCGCTGTCAATTTTGTGAAAAAAAGAGAAAAAATGTGATTTTTGTAAACATTGCAAAAATGCCGCTGTCGACATTTTTGTTTAAACATTTTGCAAATTTTTAAGCAGATTTTGAGAGTGCAATTTAGTATGCATTTCAGCGCTGTAAGAACTATAATTGCCATTGCTAGGCTGGGCGGCCGACATATTTCCAAATGTAAACAATTTTAAAAAAATTTTCAAAACACATTAAGGCGATATTAACAGCCCCGGACTGTTGTTTAATATTCTGCAATTAACTAAAATTATTGCAGAGTAGCGTGAGTCAATATTTGAAAGAATTTCGGAGGCATGCATCTCAGCCAACAACAAACAGCATAAAATCTTAAACGATTCGTAATAAATTTTACAACCATTGTTTTATTGGGTTTTTTTATTAGATTTGAAAACAATTAAACAATAAAACAATAAAATTATTAAAATGACGCGCTGAACTGTGATGAACATGTGTTGCACAAAAGGCTTAAAGAGCTCTTAAAATACTTAGGATCTTCTGTTTTCTGCGTCTGGGTTCCAAATATAGCATTTCGGCGAGTACCCAACTCCACTTGTTATTCTTCTGTAGAACCAACATTGATGCATTGATGCACGTGGTCTTCTTTTTGGCGATTGTTTACATTAAAACCATTTCAACTATTAACACAAAAGGCTTTCGTTTTATGCTTCGTCTTAGACTTCATTGCCGATGCTTTATGCTTTCTTACGAAAATTGTTGGAAAACAATTCTCAATTTTCAAGATTCTAGATGCTCTATTTGGGCGGTAGCAAAAATATTTGTGGATCATTGCACATATCCCGAGACATATATGCACATATATACATATATACATGCATACATCAGCTATGTGATCTATATGATCTATATATATGTATATGATCTATGCGAGCTATGTCAGGTATGTATCAAACATTTAAATTTGTAAGAACTTTCCTATACACAATGTTAATAAACAAATATTTTTTGATATAATTGTTTTTTGTTGTAGTAAAAGTAAAACTCTTTGCGTTATAGTTTATTATGTATTTTCATTTATCCAAAATTTCTTGAAATGTATTTCAATTTCAATTTCAATTTTAGTAGGTTGTAGCTTGTAGTTTGTATTGGGAAGGAGGGGTAGGTGTGTAGGTAGGACTAATTGCCCTGGTGCCATATTGTAAGCGAGTAAATATTCAGTGTAGGTAAATTAAAAGTCCAATTGGATAAACAATTCCGAAAAGTAGGTGTTTCTTGGGTAAATAAAAAATATTATTTAAACACATATATATTTTAGTATAATTTGGTTATGTTTTTGTTTTGTTTTTAAATTGTTTATGAATGAATTGCTTTAATTTACAGTTAATTGTTGTTGTTATTTTTAAATAAACATGGGTGGTCCAGTGCTTGTTTTTAATGAATTAAATTGCAAAAAGTTCCATTATTGAATAATTTTTATTTCTGTATATGAATAAACGGCCTAAAATATTTAAGTCTGTTTTAAAAATAAACAATATATAAATTCGTTAATTAAGTATAAATCCATAATTAAACAAAAGAAAAGTATATTAGAGTTATTTTAATCATATACCATTAATTATAAATCATATATAACTATGTAATTATTCTATAGAATAACATAACCCTAACAAAAAGTAGCATAGAAAAAAATTAAATAACGTATATACATATAATATTTTTACAAGTTTGACTTTAATGTTTAAAAATAAAACAATACTGAACTTTCTTTACAATTCCAATAATCACAAGGGTTTAATATGGTATATTTAACGTAGCCGAAAATTACTGTCCTTTGCCTGGCCGTACTTTTGTTGTCTATCTTCAGCACTTTCAGGTGTTTCTAACAAACTAACGCTACCATGATCTATGCATATGACATAAATTGTATCAAATTCATACCATAAAATCAAGGAGACTCATGTATGAATATGGTTGGTTTGTTGCAATGGCAGGCCGTTATATAACTTCCATTTATCTCAATTTTACATTCCAAATTCCTCGCAAGAACCCTAGTATAGAAGAGTAGAAACTAAATCCAACCCGCCGAGTTAGGATAATTTAATAAGTCTTACGTCTTCACCGATGAAGAATCAGAAGAAGTATCTTTCTAAGAACGCATATCTATATGTATAATATGAATATTCAATACTTGCTCTCATAGCGCCTGCAATCATAAATTTGATAATCATGCAAAAATTGAAGAGAAACTAAACCAATTTGTACGATTATGCAAGAGGCTCTTTTGGACTTTTGTTTTTGTGGCCGCTGTGGTTGAAATATTCTATCTTAGATAGTAAAAATTATTCATTTATACGATCTTTCGCTCAACTAAGATAATGTATATTGCGTTTTCACTTCATCCTTGTTGATTTCAAGACCAATTATCATTGCTCTTTGCTTTCATTATTCTCTTTGTTTGCTGCTGTGATGTTGTGAGGGATTTATACTATTTATTTATAAAGTATATACACACGCAATCTTTCCAGAAGTCTTAGGAGAAATTGTTAAGCAGTCTTCCAATTTTTTATTGTGATTATTCTATAACAAATAACAACGGTGTCAGCCTACAGATCAGATGAAGAAGCACCATTGCCAATAGGATCAACTATGTGCTCAGTAAGCAATTGAGATGTGGAACTCTCTCTCGACAGACAAAAGTAACGCTCTAAAGTTCATTCATTCTACCTGTACTTCTGTGTTGCGCAGAAATATAGTCGATATCATAGATTGATGAAGCAGCACTGGAAGCTTTCGAGAGAAAAGTTCTTCGTAAGATCTCGACTCGTTGGTTCTCTACGAGTTGGCGATGACTACCGTAATCAAGTGAACTACGAGCTGTACGAAGCGAAATAACATTTAGCGGCTTCGCTGACTCAGTCATATCGTGAGAATAAATGACGATGCACCAGTGAAAAAGATCTTTGAAGCGGTCGTTGGTGAAAGAAGCCTAAGCGTACTTGATGTATGAGACTAGAGTAGTACCTATGAGACAGAAGTGCTTGGTAACGAGTTGTTGTATCCATTTAAGTAAGTAAGGAAGGTCCTATGCGATCAATGCATTGCAATAAAGACTTGGATAAAAGATAAACTAGCAATTTATCTTACCCTATGTCAATATTTGCTATTTGATATGAAATAAAGAATTAAGTATTGTGTTCTAGTATGGGAAGAAAACATATCCAACTAGAAGATCATATTGTGCACCCAGTAAGTGATTAAAATATATGGTTTTTTAAAAATGATTTCATGATTTTTTCTTTTAGACTTCAGAAATATTTTGGGTCGAAAGTTTAATGCAAATGATTAATGCGTATATTTTTGTTTGTTTATATTACTAAATTAACACTTAAATAAATTGTTTTTGAAAACTTTATGATATCTAAAATAAGATTTTTCCAAAGTAAAAAATACATTAAATCATTAAAATTCTCATAAATCGTAGGCAGGTGTTATGACTTTAAAGAGACGTCAGTAATTTTTCAAAACAAATTACGTGCGAGTACGTCGAAGCTGCCTCGTTAAGTGTTTAAGTAGGTGGCAGGAATGGTATTTGTGAGTCAATATTTATTTTAAAAAATTAGGAAAACTACTTATTATAAACGAAACAAATTACATGGAAAAATAATGAAATAATATAGTAAAAAAAAATGTTCAAGTATATATTTTTAAGTTTCTCCAGAACCATTTTGCCACTTCAGACCTTATCAGTGAATTTTCCACATACATGCAGAAATCGGAAAAGTTTTTTTTTTTTGGCAATACGTAAGACCCATTAAAACTACTAAAATGTGAGATTGCGTTAAAAAGTTATATTGCGCAATTAAAAGTGTTCCAATCGAAAAAGTTGTTCTGAGGCGAGGCAGTATCGCTTCAAGGTCTTTTGATATGTGGTCCAGCTAAATAAATTGAAATGGGCTGGCTTTTAATTGCTACAAAAACACGTATACTTATACGTATTCGTATACGTTTAATGAAAAAGCAATCAGTTCACAAATTTGTTGAAAGCAACGCTAATTAAGTTGCTCCCCCCATAAGCAGTCAACAGATGCTAATGAATTACATGAACTTTATGCGGCACACACTCCCCCCGATGGCCTCATGCAAGATATACGATGCGCCAAGATACGATGCCACACAATTTATTCCAAATAGGAGGATTGAAACTGCGTAAACTAAATTTGAAAATAAATTCAAAAATATAAAATGTAAAACAATAAACAAAATCACAAAACCAAAACATTTATCATTAAAAATTGAAAATTTTTTTTTGGTAAATCATTTAAACGCTTTTTTATTTGAAGAAAAATAATCAAAAAAACAATTTTCATAAATTTTATGCGTTTACGTTTTGGTTTAAATACGCGCCAAAGTTTATTCAATTGAAAATTTTGAAAATGATTTTGGAAGTCTTGAGGTGGGTGGCATTATTGTCCCCACATTCACAGCACACACACACAAACGAACATACACATACCTAACATATATCAGAAGTATGCAAACAATGGAGAATATGAGGACATAGCGCCGAAAATAGTTGACTTTTGAGTGTAACTTAAGTGTTAAAGAAATACTATACCATCTATCTATACTGTTAAGGATGACAATTAAGGTCAGAAAGAGAGAAACGGTTAACTTCAGTTTGTGTAATTTTTTGATATTAAAGAATAAATGAAGAATCATAGGTTAGGTAAGGTTGGAGTGACAGCTCCCTGCATCAAAGCTCCCTTGAGCACATATAATGACCAATTCTGATACCACATATGAGACATTGTTCTACCTAAAGGTTCAATTCAAAGCTAGAATCCGCATTATATGGGTTTTCCCTCAAAGTTTTCATTTTTATAATTAAATTTTATATAAAATACTGCTATATTCTTTTCAAAGACTTTTTAAATCATATAGCCTGTAATTATTATTACAGTTATGTGTAAGTACGATACTTATACAATCTATCTATACTGTTAAGGATAGCAATTAAGCTCACTTAGGAAATGGAGAAAAGGTTAACTTCAGTTTGTGTAATTTTTTGATATTAAAGAATAAATAGATAATCATAGGTTAGGTAAGGTTAGAGTGACAGCTCCCTGCACCAAAGCTCACTTGAGCACATATTATGACTAATTCTGTTACCACATATGAGACATTGTTTTACCTAAAGGATCAATTCAAAGTTAGAATCCGCATTATCTAGACCACGAATAATGCAACTTTGAAAATTATAATCAAGTTGAGAAGTTTTTCCCTTACAATCTTAATTTTTATAATTAATTATTACAGTTATGTATAATTATGATAATTAAGCAAGTGTGACATTTTGACATATAGTCCAATAAAGTTATATTATATTATACAGTTTTCCATATACAGATTTCCATTTAATTCGAACAAGTGCAGTATGAAAAGCAAAAAAAATATATTTTAATCCTGAATCCCATGGTGCAACATAAGTACTGCGTTGTCTAGTCTCTTCGGCGCTCAATCAGTTTTTAATTTGTGAAAGTAATTTACAATTTATATATATTTTTAAAATTTTTCTTAAATATTTTGAAATACTTAAAAGTGTCAATACAAGTCTAAATAAACTACTTTAAATATTTCAACCAAATAGACCACCAGCATATGTCTAGACCACAACAAGTGGGTCTGAGGTGACATACAATTGGCTTAGAATAATTTGTAGAAATTATATAAATCTTAAATTAAAAATAAAATTATAATTTTGATATTTAATCTAAAAATTTTGAAGTTAATAGTTAAAGTAAGACGTTATGTAAGTTTTTGTATAATACAAATTATATTAAATATCTTTTATAACAAATTGAAAATACTCACTTATTCACAAAAATACTACACATATTTATCACATCCTTCTCCGAAACGGTTGTCTGCAGAAATCCAATTTTGTGTTTTTTTTTTAAATTCTGTGATGAGAAAATTCTGAATCCTGTTTCATATCCGTTTTACCACTTTTATGTCCAAATATTGTATTATGTTATAGTAACCGATCACCAGCTGGTAGGTCCTTAACTACGCTCTAAGGGGTCCGCCTAACATTTGAAGCGGTTTTGTGCACATTTAGCACATAAAGGCAGACATAAGAACTTACATATAGCAGATATAAATTTCTATAATGAAAACTATTATTATTCCGGATTTCGTTTAAATTATATTTAAATATTTTTACATAGATATTATTAATACATTGAAGCGGTTTTGTGCACATTTAGTATATAAAAACTGAGAAGCACGAATTCTACATAATAGATAATTTTGTTTATCAAGTATATTTGTATTTATGAGTATTATTTACTGGAGATAGATTCCCATTTTTTGATTTGAAGTAATCTTTCTGATGTTTTATTAATAAATACTAATAATTGTTGATGATTTTGGTAGTGTTTGTTGTTCAAACTGTCAACATATATGCTCTTTGGTTGGTTAGTTGCAGTGACACCCTACCAGATAACTTTCCATGTACCTCAATTAGCGATTTTTCACCGTTTTGCTATCACATTCTTCGCCAGAATCCCTAAGATAAAAATATATAAATTAAATCTATCCCATCGAACTTCGATAATTATATAGGTTTTTCGTCTTTATCGATGAACAATCTGATAAGCTGTCAAAGAAATAACTTCTTAAAAGTCTATTTCTTCTGAGCGCCAAAGCCGAGCATTCACAGAGAATGTGTCTAATAGTTTCTTTTTCCTGCAGGTTTCCATAACTTCTGCAGTGAGGACTATGAGGAATATACAGTTTCTCTGCGTGGATGCCTATGCACTTATGACTGGAGAGAACTGCAGTTAGCCTTGCAGTGTTTACATGTTCACTTTTGATGGGTTTCCATCTAGTTTTATTATACGTGGGCCATGTTAACCGGGAAGTTACTTTTTAGTTCCTATATTTTTTTTTAATTACATATTAATTGAACTGGTAATTTATTAGTGGATTACCTTAACTATTTTGTGTTGGTTGGCAGACTTTTGTATACCTAAGGGTATGGGATGTATTTGCTTATTTTAAAGCATTAAATATCTTATATTTCTGTATTTATATATTTCATTAAAAAGCTATAAGGTTGTAATCTTTATTTACCCATCTAAGCTTTCTATTCTTAAGTCTTTATTTTTGTCCATCATCTTATATACCAAGAAGTTTCAATTACCATTTTTAGTTTCTTATTCTGACAAGTTTGTGTTTGTTGAAAAGTAGATTTTGGTGCTCTTCAAGACCCACAAAACTACCACTGGTTCATTATTTAATTGCAACTTTCAACTATTCGTATTAGTACTTATAAAGATCTATATATATTAAGAAATAACACTGATAGGAATCTTTATTTTCAAATATTTAAAAGCATTTTTGAATAATGAAAAATGTCTACCGAAATAATAGATAATAAATTTGCTAGTTTTTTTAAGGATTTAATAAATTTTTTCGCACTAATTTTAGCTACTTACCTAAGTGCCAATGAAAATATAAAGTTGCCACATATTTGCATGTGAATAAATATACGGATGTACGGATTTGTATTATTAAATTTGCTAGCCAAAAAGTAGACATTAGCAACAACAACACGAAAAAAAATAGCAAAGTATCTGTTATGTAGATGTATCTAAGGAATGTCGAAGAAAGAAACGACATTTGTACTCGGAAACTTTTGGCGTATGACAAATTTGGAACACTAAAATCAATTGACAGTTGAAATTACTTACAAAAACAATGGATGGAACTGAAGACGAAGCATTTTCAAAGAATTTATAAAACAAATACTTTTGACTAAAATTGCTCTCTTTCCATTTAGTTCAATATAAAAAATAGAATAAAAACAATATTCAAAGGAAATGCTCCATTTTCACTAATTGTTCCAATACATTTGTGTAAACAAAACTGTTAATACGGGAACGTCTCGAATGTTGACAATAGAAGGGTTAATTTGTTGGAGAGACAAGACCATGAGTCCATGAGGAACTGTGTACTCGCACAGTGTACAGTACAGTTTTAATGATTCGGTGTGACTGCACGTGTGTCATAAAATCTAATGGTGAGTATCTGTTGGATTAGTTGCACTTACATGTGCTCCTCACACCAAAAACAAACTTAGTGTACCGTTTATGCGATTTGAATGGTTTTGATCCTTTCATTTTAGTATTGTGTAGCGCATGTAGAATTTGTTTATAAAATAATTTTCTTACAAAAATATTTTTATTTATTTTCATGTGCTGGCAGTCAGTCCGTCATTGACGCGAAGTCAATGTTCTAT
>NC_051847.1:221674266-221683750 GCF_002237135.1 Teleopsis dalmanni
TGAATTGACATGAAATTGTTATCATTCACATACTTTTTATATAATGATTTATTATATTTGAGAATTAAATTGATAAAATTTTATGTGCTGCTTTTAATGAAAATAAGCAATTTTAGTTAATTTAAGTTAAAGTAATTAAGCAAATAAATTTTACATAACTTTTATATGGTTCCATATAGAATAAAAATATATTACAATTTAAAATAATTTGTACGAATATTCTTAACATATGTAAAGAAAATTAAAACGACAATTAAAAAGATCAACCATCATATTAAAAAGATTTTGATAAGTGAAGAAGTATATTATGAATTCAGTAGCCTTAAAAATATAGTTCATTTGTGAAATAAGTAAATAAGAATTTATATTTTTGTATTGCATATATTGTAATAAGTTACAACATAAAAATATTATTAGGATAAATTATTTATGTATTATTTATAAAAATTAATATAATAATAAATTAATTATATCATCCATTATTAAATAAAAATTAACACAATATATTTTACTAAAAGTACATACAGGAACAGACCTATTGATATGTAAAACAGCGTTTACTACCTAATAGCATATATATGCTATTCATAAAGGATGTAATGGAAACGTTTACTTTAATAGGATTATATACCAATCATACTAATATAAATTATATACCGAAATATAACTGCCTATTCACACAGTATAAGTAATATTTGCTCGAGTAGTTACAAAATCAAACTGACAATGCAGTCTGATTTACACAAAATTTGACAGCTCAAATTACAGCTATATTGCAATTTGTATAAAATCAATTTGTTTATCAATATTATGAGTAATGTTCATAATTAGAGCTAAATTAAATAAAATATTGCTAAAATTACAAGCGTTTTTATTTACGAGCGCAAAAAAAAAAACCATAAATGAAAAATACACCTGAAGTTATTTAGTATATACACAAACCACATTAGTAAGTACAGCGGCGTTCAACAAGGTTCGGTAATGAAATTTGTCTTTGCTTAAATTTAAGATAAGCAAAGAACATTTGGAAACAAAAAATATCATAAGAAAATGCACAGATGTATAAAACCTGCCTTTTCCTGACCTGAAGTAGTTTGAAATTTTACTTGAATTTGCGACTTAATGTTGTGCTATAAAATAAATGATATATATAATATGATATAATAGCCATTAAAACATATTAATTAGTTTTTATCATAACATCAATTTACTAAAAATTTTGATACCAAATATTAAACCGTTTGTTCATATCCACATAAGAATGTTGAGCAAAAATTAGGTGGATTGATAAAAGTTGTGTACAGGAGGTCTTAAAATAGTTATTGAGCTACAAAATTTTTTAATATTATTGTGATTTTAATGAGTAAATAATTTCGTGAATATTAATGTCAAAAAAAGGATTTAAGTATAAATTCATAATCACACTTTTTTTTATAATTATTGTATTTAAAGACTATTTCGATAGCATTATTTAATCGTTAATATTTCAACAATCGTCAGAAAGCGAAATTTAGTGGTACACTAATGCGTGATAAAATTGCTAATAAAGGTTTAATGCATTTGGGTTTTAATTATAATACTGCGTTTACATACAAAAGTTAATCTTGTTTTGGTCGAAATTAATTTTAAATCTCCTTAGAAATGATAATTATTTTTCTGTGCAACCCTGCAAATGACTTAATATCGTAGATTTTTTTACGATCTAAAAAGAATTCGAAAAAAACTGTCAAAATCTATTTAAAACAAACATTGAAAATTTGAAAATACCGAAGTGAGTGAAATTATTATTAAATTTGTTTAATAATAGTTTTATTGGCTAAAGTATTTACGTAAATGGTCCAATAAAAGTACAAGATCACTTTTTCGAGAGCCAACGTTCGAAAGCGGACAAGGCACCTAGAAGAAGAAGAATAACAGTTTTAAACATAATTAAAACTAAAATTTGTTTAATTTTTTTATAAAACTATTTATTAAATTTATATTATAGTTGTTTTGTACAAACTTGTAATTAAATGCTTTATTAACAGATATATATCAAACACACGAAACACAACATAAAAAGAGAAACGTCAAAATTAATCTCCAATGAATAATGTAAACGGTGTAGAATAAAAATGTAGATTAACTTATTCTCGTTCTCTTAATCTCGCAATTTAAACGTAGTATTAGAAATAGTTTGTGATAGGCTCAAACATTAGCTATTCGTGACTTTGCGTCCATTGATAGGCTATAATATTTTGGCCTATCCATATTTAGTAAAGAATTTCTTTTATTTCCACGTTATCTAGATAAGTCTTAATCTTTTCCCGA
This sequence comes from Teleopsis dalmanni, assembly GCF_002237135.1. Taxonomy (NCBI): domain Eukaryota; kingdom Metazoa; phylum Arthropoda; class Insecta; order Diptera; family Diopsidae; genus Teleopsis; species Teleopsis dalmanni. Next base: position 221,676,577 of record NC_051847.1, read on the forward strand.
TCTATGCCTGATTTGGGGATTAATTCTTTGTAAGAAATTCTTCTCCTATATTGTATAAGAGCAGGTATTCCTCTGTCTTTAATGCACAATCTGCATTCGTTGGTTGTTAAAATTCTAAACCGCACTTTATTAAGAAACCAGTTATTGTATCAATCATTGTTTTTAAATCAGATCTATGTTATTAAGATTTAGGAGGTATTTGCTCTCCTTTTCTGAGTAGTCCAGGAATAGGATTTATGTTGTTATCTTTCCACCTAGCTCTGTTTAGTATAGTGGTAGCGTGTTTCCTGTTGGTTATGTGTTTTGAAATCATATGCCTTAAAGGCATTTGAGTATGCAGATTATTTTAATTTAGCCAATATTTATCCGTGGTGTTCATTGTTGTGGTGTTTTGTCCAGAGACCACTGTGAAAAAGTTTAAATATAGTAATGGATATAACCGTCTGCACTTTAAGAATTAGCAATATTATACCTTATAAAGTATTTAGTGCCGTCGTTGGAGTTGTTCTTAAATATTGATCTATGTATAAATGGTTTCTAAGATGGAGAAAAAACTGAAGCACCTTAGGTGAAAAGTCGCATTATTCTTCTAATGGGTTCAAAATATTAGAGATTATTATTAACGTACATTTATTAATAATGTGATTTTCCACTGAACATGTTTCAATCCAAATGCATTTCTACGTTTCTGTCTTTTTCAATAAATCAGCTATTAATAAGATATATAAGAATATGATTAAATTTTACTTTTCTACGGTCTGCAAGTAGTTCAATTGATTAGTTCATATTTGGTTGAAGGTTACTCATTTTCGAAATGTCATGAAGCGAAGGTGTTGGGAGCAAATTTATCACCAAATAGGACTAACTTGATTCCAAGAAGTCAGTCTACATTTTCAATTTTGTATAAAAATAATAATTATAATATATTAATTACTTGATAGCAACAAAAACTACTTAACACAAGTGTATTAGCGTTTAGTCTGAAGACATTGTAATACTGATCTATTATTTTAAAGAAGATATTTTATTACGTATGAATATTTTCAATTCTGAATGAATATTAAATTGGAAATGATCTTCGGTAGAAAAATGATTTTACAATAAAGGCGTTTGGCATTCATGTTAATTCTGATTTCTAACCGAAGCGTATCGCTGATGCTATTATAGTTGTCATCAATTTGAAAGTAATATATTTAAGGATCGAAAAAAATTCGGTTCATGGAGATAAGATACTTATACTATATTAACACTTTCAAATAAAGTGATGATATTTATATTAACACAACAACAACATGTTATAGAATATAATCTGTGGATTAACATTGTTCATACAGAAATCAAACGAACCCCTTAAAAGATAATGCTGAAAGGCACAACTCACTTGTTCGTCTGAAAATGACCCAACAAATCTATATACTTAGTTAAGTCCCTAATTATGCAGGATAACAGCTCTGTTAGGTTGGTAAGAAAAAAACTGCTCAAAAGATTTTCTATTGGTCAAAGATGAGCATTGACAAAGAAGGTGAAATACGGATTCATCCTCTTCTGTATAACCGTATCCATGACTAAAATTATTATAGTGTAGAACCAGTCTCATGGCATTTCTTCCCAGTAGGGAGTGACTGTCAGCGCCGATACCATACGGCTGAGCAGGTTACATTTTAGTTGAAGCCACTGACTGGTTCGTTTGTTGTCCAGTTTGTCTTAGGTCGATCGAGAGATCTGACAGAAATTTTCATCTGCTCAATTTTTTTATCCATACTCAGATGTTTATTTTTAATATCCAGCTTAGCCGTTGCAAGGGGTATACCAAAATCCGAGAAATGAAGTATATTTTAATCGTTAATGGTAATGTATTTGCATTTATAAAATTTTGACTATTAATATTTTTCTAATAAATTATTTACAAAAGAATTTAATTTCATAACAAGTTCGAGTAAATTGACAGTAAATTGAGGGAAATAGTAAATTATGTCGTTAGGGCAGTGAATGTTGATATTTACCAGAATTTCGAGTAGGGTGAATTAGATGAAAATTAGGTAAATTAGGTGTTACCATTGTAAAAATTTTATAAGATGTTTAATAAAAAAATAAATAAATTTGAAAACTTTTAATCAAAAATAATAAATAATTTTAATAAATAAATAAATAAATATTTATATAACTGCAGTCCCTAGGAAATTTCAAATTACTTTACCTCAATTTACTCGAACTCGCACACGGAGTAACACAAGATAATAAGTTGGATAATAAATGTATTATAATTTACTTTCCATTCATAAATTATTTTATCATCCGATTTTTATATATCTATCAGGAATTCTTGAAAAACAAACACAACTATACACCTGGATAACAGGTGTATCGCAAATAATTTCTTATAGATTAGCTATTTGTATATATATATATAATACTTTTATATTATTTCTATATATATTATTTTTTAGAGCTATTTCTTCTATTTGAAGAATAAAAGCTACTTCTATTTATGAGTTCTACAGCTTCTCCGTTAGTTTATTATAGCAAAGAGGTGGATAAAAAACCATGACAATTGTTAAGAAAAGTCAAAATAATAAAAACAATATTACTAAATATTATTAGTCCGTTTATATGTAATATTTTTAAATTATGTACTACATATTTGTAGTAAGGTTGCTTTGGTAGTGAGCTAACAAGACTATGAAACTACACGGTCGAAAATTTTAGTTTAAAGTCTCAACCCTGTAAACTTTTTTAGGGTTTACATCACTATTTTCAAGCTCTGAGGTTGACTTTTGAAACCTACTGAAGTTTATAATTGGTAATATAAAAGAAAATAAACCCTAGAAGTTAAATGCTTCAACTTTAAAGTTTAAATCGCAAAAAATAAATTGCGTGAGTTGATAACATAACCCACAAGTTTTATTTTAAAACCATTAAGATTCTATTAAACTGTTATAAACTCATTTAAGTTTGGATAAATATAAAAACCCTCTGAGTTTTAAATTTAAACGAAAATTTTCGACCGTGTAAGCATTAAAAACTATAATCAGTAATATAACAAAAACAATTACATTATAAAATTACTTATCACATCACAAACAACTTGTATTGAGTTAAAAGTGTTAATAACAGAAATCTTTACTCTTAAGAAGCAATTGAAGTGTTTAAAATTAAAGTATTAAAAATAATAAAATGTTGGATTACGGCAAATTATTTGCTTTCAACTTATTAAGTACAATAATTTTGACACAAAACAAATAACAATAAAAACAAAACACTAAAGGAAAAAAAACAAAGGAACGATGTAAAATGAAACAAGTGCGCCTTCTCCTATTGGCTGAAAAGTAGCCATTTTCTAAACGTTGTTGGTGGTTGCAAGAAGAACAGCAGGAAACTTAAGAAACTCATACGCTTAAGCAGAGCGTACGACAGCATTGTTTACGACAAATGGATGCTTTTAGTTTCACAAACGTACTGACAAATTATAGACACGCACGTTTACGGAAAGAATCAAAATCAATAGTGCGATTTCTGAAGGCAGCGGTGCCTGGCAGTGTAATTAAAAATTTCGCTAATTAGATACTTTTGTTATTGTTAAAGCTTAATTTCAAGAAGTGTTTACAAAAAATCGTGAAAACTCAACACAAAAAAAAAATTTGTTTAAAATGCTGCAACATCAGCAACAATCTCAAGTGTCGCAAGGATATTATGATTACAACCAATCTAGCCCTGGAAATATTACTAATTCGGACTCACTTAATACAACACCATTCTCCGTTAAGGATATTTTAAATTTGGTTAATCAAAATGACAACTATGACAGTTATGGTCAGTTAGAAAGGTAGTTGAAATTAAAGTAACATTAAAAATTATTTAAAAAAAAATTAAAAATAATTACCATATAATACATTCGGGATTTAATATTTTGAAACACATCCAATTAGCCGTCGCATTAGTTAATCAATTCTTATTTTACAGTAAGAGTTTTTGAGAGAAATTTTGAATTAATTTTAAATTGACCAATTGAAGATTGTGAAATTATTACTAACAATTATTATATATATATTATATATATTTTAGATACCAATGTGCTTTATACGAAGAATTGATTAATTAGAGTTGATATGATTTCACTTACTTTTATTTTAAGAAAATATATATAATATATGGTTTAGTTCTTCCAAACTGATCGGATCTTTAATATACAGCACATTTTTCCTATTAGAGTTATCGAATTTAATTGGTTTATTACTTGTTTAAGAATATCAGTAATATAGTAATAAATATTTAAGATTACAGTGAGAAAACTTGATACTTATTTTTATAAGTGTCTATAATTTTCTATAAGTTTGAGATCTTTTGGCGGAAGGCTTTGAATGAGCAATAATGCTCAATGAATTACTTTTAAATCTTTAAATAAATAGATGACTTATTTTGTTATCTATCATGACTTCATGACTTCATAAATACTCAGCTCTTCTTTATATTTTTTCAGAATGATTGTTTAGTGCAGTTCGTTGTGACCTTTCATATATCCAATAAAAGGGTTTGTTGTCGCATTGAAGAGGAGTTTTGTCAATATTATAGGTTACGTGCATTATAGGTTACACCTGAATTCTTAAAAAACTTCTCTAAATTTGTCCATATTGAAAAATTCTAACGAGCAGCAGTATATTGTTTTATAAAATTAGTGGAATATATAATAAATATTACATATTTATACATATTTAGACATATTTATACATATTTCATCTTTTTGCATCTTTTACCTTTAGTCCGTCACTGCCTAAATATATTCCAATCGTTTATGCTATGCGATCTATATTTTATGTCTTCACAATTTAATCATCGTGTTGTGTAGTGAATTTGAGTCCTGGGTACTACACTCAATAAATACTGCACCTCATAATGAGTTTTGGAACTTAAAAAATGTTTATATTGGTTATTTAATTAATAAAAATTAATTGTACGTGGTATACTATTAACTTTTCTGATTTGTTTTTAATTCATATCCCATCCCATGTTAGGGATATATCTAAGCTGTATATTGTCTGGAGAATTTTTTAAAATAAGGTTGAATGAAGGTATTCAATTTTATCTTAAAGCACATATCAGTATCTTTGTCTCTGCCAGACATTTAGCGAAGGCGTATTCGATAATGACTTTGTATTATATTTTTGTACCGTAAAATATTTTGGAGTAGAATATTTATTTATTTACTTAAGAACTAGAAAAAAACGACCACAACGTATAAAAAAGTATGGGGTGTATTCTATTATAATTTATATATATGTATATATTATATATGTGATTTAGCAGAATATTCGTATAGAATATTATTTAACTACCATATACCATAGAAGAAGTAGAAGAATAATAAGAAGAATTTAGACCGAACTCTTATTATTGTATTATTTTGTGTATGAAGAAATAAATATTACTCAGGAAAGATATAATTATTACTAAGAAATGATATAGTTATGAGAAGTAAAGTACAGTTTAGTCAAAATACTTGTAAGATATTAAATATATATATTATACAACTAACTCTACTCATTTGACTTTTGTGAAGAGTCACATGTTTTTTTTGGACCCGCTAGCGTTTCATAGGGAGTGTGAAGTGACTTTGATAATTAGTAAGTAGTGCTGTATACCTATTTGGAGCTATATAGTTTGGTCGCTATTTATGTTGTTTTAGTTTTATAATAGGATGGCTAATCTAGTTTTATGAAGAATTTCAATGTTTTATGTATATTTTGAAAGAGAAATTAATGGGCTTTAAATGCTCCAATATTTTTCATGCTTTTGGTCTTCAACATACTAATATGAGCATAGTATCAGGGATATGAACATTGAGAGTTATAGTAAGTGATTTACCAAAATGCTATAAGCTGAGGCTTATTTGATCTTCAAAAGACTATTTTAGAAGTTCCTTTAATTGAGTTTTTCGTAATAAAAATAATATTAATAATAATAATATTAATAATCTACTAGTGATCATATAAGCAAGAGTTATAATATAAACATATTTAAGTTTATTTTTGTTTCTTTTAATTAATATTGACTTTTAATAGTTAAAAAAATTTCCAAAATAATCTTATATTTCTTCTTCATAATAAATGAAGATTGAATAATTTCACATGATGGGAAACTAATCAACCTGTTATCTTCCCTTCGTAGGGTTCAATACGTTTTTTAATTCTCATTATTGAATATTAAGGTTTACCTAATCTTGTTATTTTATTTATTTTTAATCAAACTAACTCACGGAAGAAATATTGTTCTGTAGAAAATAAACGTTATTATAACCTTTGTTCAATGGAAAAGAAATAATTTAAGGCATAAGAATATCCTATAATAATATCCTATGCAAACATACAATTTGAATATATGGTATGCTTGCAAGATGAATTGCATCCCTGAAAGGATATTTTTTCAGTTTTTATTTTCTTTTAAAATTCTGTCAAATCACCATAGTGCATTAATAAGAAAAATTATTTCAAAACGGATATGAGCAAAAGGAAGCCGTGTTGGGCGCCTTCGTCCTAGCAGAGGCTGTGATGGCTGCAATATGAATTCTTTTTTATGCCAGTTTTGTGGATGGTCAGGCAAAATCGTAGAGTTGCAACTTAAAATTTGCCTGGTTAGCACATGTGCCTTACACACTATAATCATGGAAGTATGGGTTTAGTCACTGCGGCATGCTTAGTGTTGTTAACTCTGATGAGGCATGAAATGATGTCACCACAAGAGCCTAAACTTATAATTAGAATTTATTTGAAATTTTTGCAAGATATTAAAAGTGTATACATATATAGCAAAGACACCCTGCCTATGTTCAGGAACTGCAGTACTTGGTGTGTGCCTAGCGGCTACATTTAGCCCTCTGTGCGAACATGTGTGAAACATTAATTTGTTTGTATGACATTGTTTTACTTTAATTTTGAATTTTTTTCTTTAATTTTAGTAGTCCGTTACATCCTTCCTCAGCACAATATATTAATGATTATGATGAACAACAACGTGTTGGTTATTCGCATCAGGAATCTGTAACAGCAATTCTTCCACATGGTCACCATATAACTCCTGTAGCAGCGATGTCGCCTCAGTACTATTCCAACGAATTTACACAAACTGCACATTCACATTCAAATGGTTTGAGCCATCATCCAGCATATGCAACTACAGCACT